>NC_084527.1:28744863-29088197 GCF_024500275.1 Phycodurus eques
CCCTAGTGAGGAGAAGCGGCTCAGAAAATGCATGGATGGATGGATAAATATTTAGAATTTGTGCTTGGACGAGTATGTTGTATATTTATGTAGGTGTAGTTTACCCACGTCTGCCTTGATTCCGTTTGCCCTTAATTAAACACTAGCATTTTATCAATCTGTCCCAGTGACAGAAGTGAGCCATGCTTCAAACTGGAATTGTTTTCTCTGCCTCATTTGGCAACTGAACCGGATTAATGGGAGGAAACGGAAGCATTTTGTGATTTGGAGCTTCTGTCTGTCACTCCTGAACCCCATGACTGCAGAAGAGACACAGGGGAATTGTTATTTATTGTTTATTCAAACGTCTGCACTTTTACAATCTCAGGTTATAAATGATTAATCATTAGCAATGGCATCCGTTCCCTGCTGTGTGGATGCTGAAAATGCTATTGTGCATGTGACTCTAATGATTTTCTTTTCCTTTTTAGAAATTAACTCTGAATATTAAATGTTGTGTTTTGTGCTCTAGTATTGGTGGAATTCTTTATTGTAAAGAACCCTAGTAAAGCTGCCTCCACGCATACATATATATTTATCCAAAGCATATTTGCATTATTATGTCTCTTGTATTCATAATGTAGCCCTATCTACTCATATCCTATACAGTGCTGTCCAATGAAGTGTGGTGAGGTTCACTAATATTAAAGTCAGATTTACAAATTTATGAGCCAAACATAGTGATATGTTTGCCATTGAATTAGATTAGAAAACCTATATTAGTCCCACAATTATAAGACAGGCCCATACACAGACATAAAGAGTCATAAAAAAAAATTAGACCTTTTGTTTTCTTCAATTTCTTGTTCATTTTAATGTCTGATACCACTAGAGGTATACTGTATTACCTGAAGAATACAATGAACATGACAAAATTGTTGCTGATTCACTCTTTGTCCTATTTGACATGCTCCCCCCAAAATTTACCTCTAGTTGTACCAAGCCTGAAAAACAAACTGAAGAAACAAGGGTAGTCTAATAATTTTTTACATAACTGTATAAATACATACAGTATATATATATGTGTGTGTGTGTGTGTGTGTGTGTGGACACACACACACATACATAACGGCTATCGGGTGAAATAGATTCTTGGGACTGAACAATGTTTCCAAAAATATATTAGTTTCCACTTGTCACTTAAAGTGCCGCTGACAAAAGTTCCAGAAATGAGCGCTGTTGTTTACTGGCGCTGTGGCGAAATGCACACAGAGAATGGGACGGACGCATTTCCAGGTCAGAGATACAAAGTATGACTAGATCCAATTCCAACAGACGTGCTTCCCGTGCCTTCGTGGTGGCCATGTTGAATGTGGGGCATTGACGTGGCTGCCATGTGTCCATGGTTACATCTATTCTGTTTTGTACATAGAGCAGAGAGAGAGTGGCATGGCTGCGGCGTTAACTATGAGGAGTAGAAAACACAAGTCTTTGGAGTCTGGAACATGCTATTTTCGGTAAAGAGTTATTTTTGTCAAGCCGTTCACCTTTAGCAATGGATTTGGAACTAGCAAGCACACTAATTACTTGTGGCTCATGTACATCATACACTATTTAAAATGGAACTCAAAAGACAAAGGCATCTGTTTTTTATTTGGGTTCGTAGGAGACATGACTTCATGGCAAAGAAAATGATGGGAGTCGAGGAAATGTGATGTAACATTAAAGTTGTTGTAAGCATATATATAAATCATTTAAATAAATCAGGTGATTAATCAGTTATCTTTTTTTTTTTTCTCTGCCAAACATCGGTAATGGCATTGCCCTAAAGAAGTCCATACCAGGTCGCGCCCTAATATGTATATACAAATACCCTTCCTGACACAACCCCATTTTTTTATCTCAGCTTTGGACCGGCAGTGGCCCGGGGATGTGGGCACTGGCCAGGAATTTAACTCACACTGTCTGCACGAAAGACAGGTGCATGTCCAATTACACTCCCAGTCTTATAAAATTCCAAAGTACATAAAATTACATTCGGGTTTTTTTGAACATGCAAAAGAAACACTGTGATTTTTGATCTTCTCAGCCAGATCTTCAGCACATTTGGCAACAAAATGGAATTCAATCTAACGCCGCTGAAAGAGCCTTTCATGTGTCAACCACGCGCAATAAAAAAAACAAACCCTGATGTGACATGAATATTCTGCTTTTATTCTTATACTTTTTTTCAACCCTGCTCTTTGTTCTGTCAGGAGAACCACTGTGAATATGCAATCTGATACTGTATGAATCTGTCAGGAAGGAGAAGAGTTTAAGGACTCATCTTTTATAGGGAGTCTGTATTTTTTAAGTTGCTAAAGGCAGTCCTAGTTTGGTTTTTTCTTTGAAATATGCACCACACAAACACTGCCAAATGCACTTGTCTACAATATGTACAGTGTACTGTGTGGATTATACTAGAATATCCTGTCACATAAATTATTTAGGCCATGAGTGAAAGCCTCAAATGGTAAAATTGAATCTCTTCTTGCATGGCTAGTCACATGTTCTGATACATTTAGCCCACAGCAGAATTAAAGTAGTTCTTATTTTAGGCATTGAAGGCCCTGCTGCTCTTAAGGAATAATTCTGAGCACTCCGGAAGATGAATAGAAGAAAAGTCAGCAACATGATATAGATTGGTTAAGGTTTAAAAAGTAGTAGCATTCTTCATTTGGCACAGGGTAAAAGACAAAAAAACTCAAAATTGAACATACGTAACATACAATCACAATTGTATCTTTGAATAGACATATTCTTATGCTTGTGTGTGACTGCATTCGATTGGTGCACCAAATGCTGTAGCCCAAATGGTGTTCATTCTTGCTTAATTCCATGGTACAGTATGGTTATCCATTCCATTCTGCAAAGTTGCAACGTTCCTTGACTGTTTGTCGTCAAGCTTTTATCTCCACTGATTTATTTAAACCAGTCAACAACATTTTCACCGGTTTCTACTTATTGGATATTTCTGATGGCACAATAATCAGTTTGTAATAGCCATTATTGATATAAAAAAAATTAAAAAAACAGAATTAAATATATTCCAGTATCATTTATCACCAACAATTAAAATTATACTTATAGCTGAAGCTCACACTATTGCTTGACTGTTCTCTATGTATGCGCTCTCACAAATTTGCATATTGATTGTGAGAGGCTTTCATACAATACACCAATCTGGAGCAATTGTGTGTTCAACGTCTTGCTGAAGGACACTTCTATGTGTCCAACCTGTAATCTTCGTTGTGGGAAAGTCAAATGCATGGCAGTGTCATTTTCACAAAGCATGAAATAGTATGAGAACCTCAATAGCATTTCTCTTTGTGCTATTCAAATTAAGCTAGAACCAGCAGGCAACTGTTTCAAAGTTGGAAATAGGATCAGCTTGTTTGCAAAACCAAAATGTATACAAATACAACATGTCATTAAATGTTGCAGTCTTTTTAAAAACTGTGGAATCCCAAAATGTCAAACCTATCAATAACGAGGAAACTGTATTGATGTCACAGTGGAAAGTATTGGTTGATGAACGACAGCAAATGGCTATCAAGGTGGAGTTGAAGCAGTTTTAATAGCTGTGTCATTATTTTCAGCCATCTTTATCAAGCTTTTTTGATACGTCATAGCTGATTATGTGTTATACTGGTCCGCTTCAATAATACTCTGAGCCCTACCCCCACGTGAAAAGTAGTAGTTTTGCTTGGGAAAGACAAATGGGTCCACTGAAGAGAAGTAGATGAGGCAAGAGAGCAATGGAATCAGGGTGAATGGAGGCAGTGGGCGGAAAGATACAGAGAAACTACAAGTGTGGGAGTATCCTTCAGAGACACATTTATCACGGTGTAATTGCAGCCTCTTTTTTTATAAATTTAGAAGTATATCACATGACTGGCGTTAAAGATATGGTGGATATTATCTCTAAGCATGAGAAAGGGGGTACTAATGTACCACTGGCAGGGATTTCACTGTGACTCTGTAACAAAGACATCAAAAATATTGTTTTTCAGCCAAGGCTCTGATTTGGTATTTAGCACCAACATCGAGAAGAAGGAGCCCTCTGCTTCTTCAGTAGACATCTGTCAACAACAAATTACTAAAATTATGAACAAAATCTATTAGCAGCTTTATTGATTAGCTTCACTGCTGCAAAATATTTACAAATATACTTTTCTGTGAATGAGGGTAACATCCAATGTATATCAGATGTGGATGTTAATGTGCATTTGGCCATGTCACAGCTTTCTTTGTAACATTCAGGACTGTAATTTCACTGCCGTTTGTGACTTATTCCACATTTTTTAATATGTTTTAGGAACTTCCACAAAATCTATTGAGGTTTGATATATTAAATACCTTATCAATATCACCGAAGTCGGCCTTTGAAAATATCCTTCAATTATTTTATCCTTTATTTTTTTTCTTTTCTTCAAACCTGTTTTAATATGATGTACGTATCTATATCCTTTCTGTAGTTCTTTTTCCTTAAAAATAATTATATCAACCAATTGTGAAATCCTTCAGATGAAGAGAGCTTTTAAACAAGGTTTTCTCTGAAAAAAAAGCAATGTAAGCTTCTCTTTTTCTTTATATTTTGCTTCAGGAGGCCTTGCTCTGGGATAATGTTGGCATTTATTTTTATGCAGAGGCGATTTGAAATGTGGTTCTATTTGTTGATCTGCAGAACATTTATTTTGCCAGACCTTCACAATTCACATTATTAACAGTCAAGGGAAATGAATCTGGCAGTTGATTTGGATGTTAAATGATGACAGTCTGTCAGTCAGTCTGTGTTACTGCCGGGAACTGAGCAGAATGCATATCGGCACAGAATGAAATGTGAGGTGACATCTGCGGCTGCGTGGTAATGCTCTCACTGTCATTGGGTGGATTAGGTATTATAGTTGATGCCTTCTTGATATGGACTTTAATTTGCCATAATTGTCAATTATTTCCTTCGCAGATGTTGTTAAATCAATTGGGCCAACCTCTTGTCACATGATTTAGTGGAATGTGTGAAAGAAAGTTCTACATTGTAATTAGTAAAGGAAAACAAACAATGTTTCTGGTAACATGAAAAACCTCTATAATAGTATAATGAATGCTACTTAAGAAAAATAACTCATCCAAGTGAAGCTGTGATATAATGTCAAAGTAAACATCAATGGCAAAATATACAGTTTTGAGTGCAACCTTTGTTTGGGAGTGCTAGATACATGTCCAATCACAAATGGTATATAACGAGATAATACAGTTCGATAGTCGACCAACTTTCTCATTCGACTGAAGGGAGAAAAGTTTTGTTTTGACTCGTACTTTACTTTGAATGGACCTCTTAATTTTTTTTTTCTAATTCCGAAGTCTCATACCATAATTTCTCGTGTATAATGCGCCTTTTTTACCCTCCAAAAATTGTCAAAAGTCAATAGTGTGCATTATACACAGGTATAGGAGAAAATGAAAAAGACTTTCACATTTTATGAATGTATACCGCCAAAAAGCTATACACTATCATACCACTATGCCACCGCCCCCTAGAGGTTAATCAAAAAGTTGTACACTTTCATTCTAGTATGCCACCTAGAGGTTATGAATAAGGTGTAGACTACATTTTCATTCCAATATAACAGGGGTACATATGACTGCATATATATAGAATTGTGCTCATAAGTTTGCATACCCAGGCAGAATTTGTGGATTTTTTAATTTTTTATTTTAAATACGACTGATGACTGAACAACAACCATCTTTAACATATTTATGGTTATTTTTTGTTTAATGATAATGCTTTTCTGAAATGCTTGACAGTTTAATTTGAATCCCATTAAAATAAAATTAAATGTGTTTCGCCTGGTCTTTCATGTTGTCTGAAAAGAATTGTACACATCTTACAAATTCTGCCTGGGCAATCAGAATCAGAATCAGAATCAGAATCAGAATCAGAATCAGAATCATCTTTATTTGCCAAGTATGTCCAAAACACACAAGGAATTTGTCTCCGGTAGTTGGAGCCGCTCTAGTACAACAAACAGTCAATTTACAGAACACTTTGGGGACATAAAGACATTGACAAAAAACAATTGTGCAAAAAGATGCAGAGTCCTCTAGCACTTAGAGCAGTTCGAACGACTAATATTGCAATAGTCCGGTGCAATGACCATTGTGCAAAGGGCGCTGAGACTTCAAGGAGTGTATGCGGTTTAAAGTGACAAGTAGTGCGATCATCTGGGACAATGTCGGTTGTGCAAATGTTACAGATACTCCTCAATCAGTGTGCAAATGGAGCAGATGCTACTCTGGCATGAGTGGCCAGTATATGCAAATAGTGCAGCATGGCGAGACAACTACAGTGAGTGCACAAGTAATAAATAATTGGCCCCACAGAAATGTGACAACGAACTCAAGTCAAAAAATTGCCAGCTTGTTGTAATGGAATTATAGGTTAGGTGTTTAAGAAGTTGATCGCAAGAGGGAAGAAGCTGTTGGAATGTCTACTAGTTCTAGTTAGCGTTGATCGGTAGAGCCTACCTGAGGGAAGGAGCTGGAAGAGCCGGTGACCGGGGTGCAGACGGTCCGAGAGGATTTTGCACGCCCTTGTCTTAGTTCTGGCAGCGTGCAAGTCCTCAATGGTGGGTAGGGGGTTACCGACAATCCTTTCAGCAGTTTTGATTGTCCGTTGCAGTCGGAGTTTGTCCTTTTTTGTAGCAGCACCAAACCAGACTGTGATGGAAGAACACAGGACCGATTCGATGACCGCTGTGTAGAACTGTCTCAGCAGCTCCGGTGGCAGGCCGTGCTTTCTCAGAAGCCGCAGGAAGTACATCCTCTGCTGGGCCTTTTTGAGGACGGAGTTGATGTTGTTCGCTCACTTCAGGTCCTGAGAGATTGTAATTCCCAGGAACTTGAAGGTCTCGACGGTTGACACAAGGCAGCTGGACAACGTGAGGGGCAGCTGTGGCGAAGGATGCCTCCTGAAGTCCACGATCATCTCTACCGTCTTGAGCGTGTTCAGCTCCAGGTTGTGTCGCCCGCACCACAGCTCCAGCCGCTCCGCTTCCTGTCGATATGCAGACTCGTCGCCGTCCTTGATGAGGCCGATGACAGTGGTGTCATCTGCAAACTTCAGGAGCTTGACAGTCGGGTTCGCTGAGGTGCAGTCGTTCGTGTAGAGAGAGAAGAGCAGCGGAGAGAGGACACAACCTTGGGGCGCCCCAGTGCTGATGCTGCGTGTGGATGAGGTTGCCTCCCCCAGCCTGACCTGCTGTGTCCTGCCCGTCAGAAAGCTGTAAATCCACTGGCAGATGGCAGGTGAGACGCTGAGCTGGAGAAGCTTGGTTGAAAGGAGTTCAGGGATGATGGTGTTGAACGCTGAGCTGAAGTCCACGAACAGGATCCTCGCGTAGGTCCCTGCACTGTCGAGGTGTTCTAGGATGAAGTGCAGTCCCATGTTGACCGCATCATCCGCAGACCTGTTCGCTTGGTAGGCAAACTGCAGGGGGTCCAGCAGGGGACCTGTGACACTCTTGAGGTGGTCCAGCACGAGACGTTCAAAGGACTTCATGACCACAGATGTCAAAGCGATAGGCCTGTAGTCATTCAGACTAGAGATTGCAGGTTTCTTGGGGACTGGAATGATGGTGGAGCGTTTGAAGCAGGATGGAACTTCGCACATTTCCAAAGATCTGTTAAAGATCTGAGTGAAGACTGGAGCGAGCTGGTCCGCGCAGACTTTGAGGCAGGATGGGGACACATGGTCCGGTCCTGTTGCTTTGTTAATCTTCTGTTGTTTGAAGATGCGTCTCACATCCTGTTCATGGATGGTTAACGCAGAAGTCAGAGGTGTGGTTGTGGTCGCGGGTGCGGCCGGGTGGGTGTGTGGAGTGAAACTGTCCTTTTCAAATCCGCCACAAACATATGAACATATGAGCACAACTGTGTGTTTTCTCATTTACTAAATAAAAGTAGGGCTGTGAATTTCAAAATAAGAGCAAGTAAATAAAAATAAAAGTATTGTGTTCAAATAAAGTGCTTAACTTCAGACTCATTATTTGAAAAAACTAACGAAATACAGATAATACTTCATGTTTTGATCATATGGATAGAAGCAAAATCATGCGTTATAAAAACGCATTATACATAGGGTGAAGCGTTTTTATACCTGGTGCGCATTATACACAAGAAATTACGGTAATTGTTGCCAAGAGCATTGTTGGTTTATAAATTAATCTGTGATTCTTTTCTTTCCCCTGCTTCCAAAGGGCTGAACCTATTCTAACCCGAATGAAAGATTTCAGGCAGTTTTAATAGCTGTGTCATTATTTTCAGCCATCTTTATCAAGTTATTAATTTAGAATAGCTCTTTTGATACATCATAGCTGATTATGTGTTATACTGGTCTGTTTCAATCATACTCTGAGCCCTACCCCCACGTGAAAAGTAGTAGTTTTGCTTGGGAAAGACAAATGGGTCCACTGAAGAGAAATAGATGAGGCAAGAGAGCACAGGAATCAGGGTGAATAGAGGCAGTGGGCGGAAAGATACAGAGAAACTACAAGTGTGGGAGTATTCTTCAGAGACACATTAGTAAAGTAAAGTAAATAAGTAAGTAAATAAGAATAAAAGTATTATGTGTTCAAATAAAGTGCTTAACTTCAGACGAATTCTTTGTAAAAACGAACAAAATACAGACATAGGTTGAAGCGTTTTTATACATGGGTGCACATTATACATGAGAAATTACAGTAATTGTTGACAAGAGCATTGTTGGTTTATAAATTAATCTGTGATTCTTTTCTTTCCCTTTTTGCTTCCAAAGGGCTGAACCTATTCTAACCCGAATGAAAGAGGATCACACCCGTATCATTTTGCCCGCTATAGACAACATCAAATACAACACATTTGAGGTGCAGCAGTATGCCAATGCCGCCCACGGCTACAACTGGGGGCTGTGGTGTATGTACATCATCCCTCCACAGGAGTGGCTGGACAAGGGTGACGAGACAGCCCCTATCAGGTGAGCACTTCAGCAAGTGAACAACATCCATAATAGATGAGGATGTTTGATGAAATATGGAGTTTGTGACTTATTCATGTGGGGAAGCATCAAACTAAGGTCATCTTTAGACTGATGTCTAAAAACACACAAATAAACATTCTCATTCAAAGCTGTCTAATGACCATGATAAATACCTTGACTTGGATCCAGAATCACAAGGCCACAGCGATGCTGCATTAATGTACTTGGGTGGCATCCAAGATCCATCTTGGATCACGTTGCTGTATAATCCTTTAATTAGTCACGCGTTCTTTGTAAAATAATAGACTCAAAAGCAGTACCTGTCTTTTTTTTTTAATTGCAATAAAATTCAATCTATAGTATGAGTCAAACACATTTCATATGGCAAAAAAAGCTATTGTGAGTTTCTTAGACTCAGCTCGTGTGCAAAGAGCTGAATACAAATAAAACATTTGAAATATATATCAAAATTCAGCTGAATTTCGAGTTGGCATAGGTTGTAATTAGTAATGTTGAATTTATATTTTTTTGGTATTAAAAAAAACAGGTAATATTCACACACTCAGAGTATGCCTGTACTTTGTCATTAGATTCAAGCATTATTTACTGTCACAATGATAATACATACAGAATGTCCAAATCTGCAACAAAATATTTTTTTTCGTTTGACACATGCCAACTCCTGCACAATGTTTTCTGGAAATCAGTAAAGAAGATTTTGTTGCATGTTACTCACAAATGAACAAATAATCTGTGATTAAAACCTTCCCCACAGAAGTGAACATCTGTTCTTTTAATGTGTATTTTTAAGTTCAAAAAGTGTGAGCACCGCAATTATGAAATGGGATTTTTTTTCTTCGAATGGTGAAAGCAACAATAATTTGCTGTTTTAACAGTAAAGTAATACAAGTTTTGAAACCATTAATACTCCAAGTTGAATGTACTAACTTCAGAATTACCACTTTTTTTCAAAAGAAATCACTTCTTCCATAAGAACATTCTCATTGTCAAAGGTAAAGGTCAAGATCAACTTCTAAGCAGGACTTATTATTATTATTTTTTAAAGTGACCTCATCATTTACTTTTTAACTACATCCATTTAGTTTAAGGTGCCATGATTCTCATTTTGTTGCTATGACCAATACAGAATCTGGGTCAATCTTGTGATTTAGACATGCATCCTTCCCCTCGCTCCCATAAAAATATGATGTGTTGGTTACCATGGTAGCGTAGCATAACCGGTATCGGCGTCAAGGCTCAGAAAAGGCATAAGCATCCTCGAATCCAGAGATGCACAACTAGATTAAACGTGATGTTTTCAATCATTAAATGTCATGTCTACAAATAGATAAAATACAATTTAGCATCCAAGTCCCTTTACTAAACAATGGCATGGTTAATAACATATACAGTACACTAAGCATTTTGGGTGAATACTCAAAAGATTTATTCTCATTTTAATGGAGGTCACTGTTGAACAAGCAGTTCTGTTGAGCGTCCCATTGGTTATTAAAGGACATTTCTCTGAATAAAATATAGCTGAGGAAGAAAATGCAGCAGTCGTCAAGTTAACGTTTTGGATCTGTAACATAGCGCAGAACAGAAATGTGAAGAACATTTTGGCTGTATTTCAGGTACAAACAACTGAATAAGAATCCGGTTTAACAAAACGAAAATCACAAGAAGCTGTATGTAGTTTGAAATGTCATAGTCAACTTAGTAATTGATATCCTTGTATTTATTAATTAGTTGGAATTTAAAAACATAATTTTTGGGACACTTAGAGCAAATACAAGACGTCACCACAAGATTAAATATTTATTGATCGACAAATTTATTTGGAAAAATTATTAAGCATATACAGTATTTGAGCTGTATCAGGATTTTAGAGCTAAACGGATGATTGTTAAGGTTAAAGAATGAATCAGTCAGAAGCAACTTGATTATCGAAGCTGAACAGTTGGGTGCTCAAAGTTCTGCAGAACACAAGGTCAAAGCTATTAAGTTCTAAATCTCAGAGTCAATTCTAAACTCATTGGTACAGGGGGAGTAGGAATAAGGTCATTTTTATCGTATTCCTTCGAGTGTTGGCTGAAGATCTTCAGCTAAGCTATAAATCAGCAGTAGGCTGATGCTTAATACCACAGTGTCCTCTCATATTCCAGTTCATGATGAGATCAAAGTACACAAATAAGGTCAACCTACACTCAGGAGCCAAAACATCAGGCAAACCTGCAAGCTCTAATAATATGAAATATAAGCTGGTAAGATATGTCTATGCAAATATTAAGATAATCATTTATGTTTGATCAACATCTTCACTTGTGTTACTTTGACTGTCAATTATTCCAGTTATTACTTTTCTGCATTTCCCCCTTCTCATGCAGCTAAATAATGTGACCAAAAGTAATCTGGAGATACAAGTCACTTAAGTTCTACACCACTGCAAACTACAACGCCAATTAAACACATTGTTAAATGAATACTGTACCTCTCTGACAGTGTTGCATTATAATCTTACCACTGGCAGAATTTTAAATTGCCAGTGAGGTTTTGAAACCTCAAACCATGAATAAGAGTGAACACAATGATTTAAGGGGATACCTTACATGGCTTACGCAATGTATTTCATAATGCTACTCCACTACAGGTCAGTGCAGATATGCATATTTATATATGAAGCAGTCTTAAAAGTGACAACTTCAGCCGAATGATAGCTAAGTCTCTTCGGAGTGAGTGGGATGTGCATACAGTAAATTCATCATTCATCATCATCATTTGTAAAAGGTGTGAAAAAAGGTGTGGAAAAAATCAACATGCTATTTATCGGTGCTGTATATGCCTTTCCTGCCAATGTAGATGTTCCTGAGACAGGGTAAGAAACTGACACTTGTTAATAGAAAAACTTGGTCCAGAACCTTGAAAATGAATGCAAAGGTTGTAGTTACTGTTAACCAAGAGTTTTTAAAAAAAAATTACAGCTCTTGTACTGGTTCTTATTAGGTGTGAAAGTGTGTTAATTAAGTGTCCGGTGATTGCATTTGATGTCTGTAGTTACAGTATGCCAATATTGTTTTACTTCAATATTTGTACCTTTGATAGATACGATTAGAGCCGTCAGCATGGCAAAAGGTGATTCATGTTCTCCATTGCAATTTGCTGCTTATGGACAGATTGCCTGATGGGTAAAACGTTTCAGCTGTGTGGATTTCTTTTGGAAATCATTCACCCAGTTGTTCAGCAAGGTTTCTTCCCATCAACAACAGAAGTTGGGTGGCCATTCAAAGCTCATCCTCAGTGCCCTTTCTGTTCGTTTGAACACTAAAGACAAAAAAAGGTTTAAAGAAAGTGCAAAAACTCCATGCTTGCAATTATTCTGATGTTTACGCAGAAGACATTTACTTTGGCCACTAACATGGCTGAAGCAACCTAGCAGGTCCCAGAGGTTCAGACCTCTTAATTTTTTTTTCCTTCTATGAATTATGTATTAATGTGAATTGATTGACAGATGTTTGAATGATTTTAGTATGTTCATCAACACACAGAAGTATGGAGGAACAAGAGTGCCATAAATAATGTTCATCATCTTCATTCATCTTCCATACTGCTTAGCCTGACTAGGGTCATGGACGTGCTAGAGCCTATTCCAGCTATCTTCGGCATAATTAATGTAATGACTAAATGAGTAAATAAATGAATTAATAAATGAATAAATAAATATGTATTTTAAATATTTCAGTATTTATTTATTTTTTCAGTATGATCTCACTATTTAATTTTGGTGCTCCTGTTCCCTTGTGCATCATGAAATAATTCTTATCTGTAATTTTATCTGTCAATCTCACCCATCAAACTAAGTGGACGGGCAGTAGGCGGGACTAGCTCTGATTTAAACTCCAATCAAATTGCTTTTTCTTGCTTGACCGCTTCCGTGAGTTAATCACAGACATTTTAATAAAAGTCTTGGACTTAACAGTGACTACTTAGGCCAGTATGTTTCATGCACTTCATTGCAAGTTAATAACAGAAATTTTAGACCTTGCAGAAAATATAGATGTTGGAATATCAGACCCTAAGTGTATGTCGTGCAAAGCGGAGGGATTTATGAAACTCTTGGGAGATATTTCCGCTCTCTCAGGCCATGATATTGACCGAATTATGTTTGCAAACTTAGAGTAACTTCTCACACACGCACACACACACACACACGCACACACACACACACACACACATGTTGCTATCGATGTAGTCGTATCTCTCGCATCGGTTTGTCGTTTCCAACCCTAGTTTTAAATTAATGATTGAACATGATTTTGGGATGGTGTTGTGTTGACGTTGGTGGCAACAGTATATGATGGCAGGATGAGGTGGGATACCAATATACAATGCCGAACAATGAGAGCAGCCGTTTCGAGTCAGCACATCGCCATTAGCTGGCTAGGTAAGTGGATCTCAAAGATCTGTAGCTTGTCGTTGCTGAATATTTACCAAATCTCTCTGGTGTTGCCAGTAAATAAAACAGGCTGTAAGGGCTTGCCTCATACACAATGACTCTCTGACTCTGACACGACATTCTTCGACTTTGCACACTCGCAAGAGCAAAATGGCATAAAAATGGCTGTCCTGAATCTTTTTGCTTCTTAACCCTGAGAAACTGCTCAGGTAAACCAGGATGTTGATTTGTTTGTACATGTTTTGTTCTTAATGGTGTTACGGCATCGATGGCGGTGCAGATAGTCACATTAAAAGTTGTGTATGAGATTATCAGTCGGACCAACATGAGATGAAAAGGAAACAATGGATGTGGGTAATATTTCAGACAGCACAGCAGCAGTTAAAGCACTAATATGACAGCGACAGCATTGGTCGTGGTAAGAGTGACGGCAGCGGACCAAGAGTTCAAATTTGTGAAGTAGTGGACATATATAGCAGTGGTATACGGGAGAAATATTACAATACAGTTAGGATTGCCCTGGTTTAGTACTGACACTAAAGTGCAGTATTACCATTATTATGGGTTGGTACATGTAATGCAACCCTATGGCGAGCACAAGCCAGTGTAAACTATAGGCCGGTCCCAAGCCTAGATAAATGGAGAGGGTTATGTCAGGAAGGCCATCTGGCTAAAAACTTTGCCAAACAAATATGAGCGTTCATCCAAAGAATTCCATACCGTATCGGATCGATTAACAACGTCCACCACCCACGCTGTTACCCACAGGGCGTCGGTGGAAATTCAGCTACTGTGGCTTGAAGAGCGGGTTCTTAGTTGAAAGAGAAAAGGAAAGCACAGAGCCTAGAATTGAATGTGGGGACTTTGAATGTTGGGACTATGAGCTTGGGAGTTGGTTGACATAATGATTAGGAGAAAGGTTGATATATTGTGTGTCCAGGAGAGCAGGCGGAAAGGCAGTAAGGCTAGAAGCCTAGGGGCAAGGTTAAAATAATTTTACCATGGTGTAGATGGGGAGAGAAATTGAGAAGGGCTTATTTTAAAGGAAGACTTAGCTAAGAATGTCTTTGAGGTGAAAAGACTATCAGATCGAGTAATGAGGCTAAAACCTGAAGGTGTCCTGTACAATGTGATTAGTGGCTATGCCCCACAGGTTGGATGTGACCTAGAGTTGAAAGAGAAATTCTGGAAGGAGCTAGACAAAGTAGTTGTGAGCATCCCAGACAGAGAGAGAGTCGTGATTGGTGCAGATTGTAATGGACATGTTGGTGAAGGAAACAGGGTTGATGAAGAAGTGAGGGTTAAGTTCGGCATCCATGAAAGGAACTTGGAGGGACAGGTGGAGGCAGACTGCAAAAATTATGGAAATGGCTGCAGTGAACATGTTCTTCCAGAAGAGGTACGAACATAGGGTGACCTACAAGAGCAGAGGTAGAAGCACACAGCTGGATTTCATCTTGTGGAAACAATGTAATCTGAAGGCAGTTAATGACTGTAAGGTAGTGGTAGGGGAGAGTGTGGCTATACATCATAGGATGGTGGTGTGTAAAATGACTCTGGTGGTGTGGAGAAAGATTAAGAAGACAAAGGCTGAGCAGAGAACCATGTGGCGGAAGCTGCGAAATGTGAGAGTTATGGGGCTTTTTGAGAAGAGGTGAGACAGGCTCTCGGTGGATAGGAGGAGCTTCCAGAAGACTGGACCACGACAGCCAAGGTGATCAGAGAGACAGGCAGGAGAGTACTTGGTGTGTCTTCTGGCAGGAAAGGAGAGAAGGAGACTTGGTGGTTGACCCTCAAAGTACATGAAATCATACAAGGAAAGAGGTTAGCTAAGAAGAAGTGGGACACCCGACTGTCAAGCTCCTGAAGTTTGCAGATGACACCACTGTCATCGGCCTCATCAAGGACGGTGACGAGTCTGCATATCGACAGGAAGCGGAGCGGCTGGAGCTGTGGTGCGGGCGACACAACCTGGAGCTGAACACGCTCAAGACGGTAGAGATGATCGTGGACTTCAGGAGGCATCCTTCGCCACAGCTGCCCCTCACGTTGTCCAGCTGCCTTGTGTCAACCGTCGAGACCTTCAAGTTCCTGGGAATTACAATCTCTCAGGACCTGAAGTGGGCGAACAACATCAACTCCGTCCTCAAAAAGGCCCAGCAGAGGATGTACTTCCTGCGGCTTCTGAGAAAGCACGGCCTGCCACCGGAGCTGCTGAGACAGTTCTACACAGCGGTCATCGAATCGGTCCTGTGTTCTTCCATCACAGTCTGGTTTGGTGCTGCTACAAAAAAGGACAAACTCCGACTGCAACGGACAATCAAAACTGCTGAAAGGATTGTCGGTACCCCCCTACCCACCATTGAGGACTTGCACGCTGCCAGAACTAAGACAAGGGCGTGCAAAATCCTCTCGGACCGTCTGCACCCCGGTCACCAGCTCTTCCAGCTCCTTCCCTCAGGTAGGCGCTACCGATCAACGCAAACTAGAACTAGTAGACATTCCAACAGCTTCTTCCCTCTTGCGATCAACTTCTTAAACACCTAACCTATAATTCCATTACAACAAGCTGGCAATTTTTTGACTTGAGTTTGTTGTCACATTTCTGTGGGGCCAATTATTTATTACTTGTGCACTCACTGTAGTTGTCTCGCCATGCTGCACTATTTGCATATACTGGCCACTCATGCCAGAGTAGCATCTGCTCCATTTGCACACTGATTGAGGAGTATCTGTAACATTTGCACAACCGACATTGTCCCAGATGATCGCACTACTCGTCACTTTAAACCGCATACA
Organism: Phycodurus eques; assembly: GCF_024500275.1. Lineage (NCBI taxonomy): Eukaryota > Metazoa > Chordata > Actinopteri > Syngnathiformes > Syngnathidae > Phycodurus > Phycodurus eques. Next base: position 28,761,153 of record NC_084527.1, read on the forward strand.
CTCCTTGAAGTCTCAGCGCCCTTTGCACAATGGTCATTGCACCGGACTATTGCAATATTAGTCGTTCGAACTGCTCTAAGTGCTAGAGGACTCTGCATCTTTTTGCACAATTGTTTTTTGTCAATGTCTTTATGTCCCCAAAGTGTTCTGTAAATTGACTGTTTGTTGTACTAGAGCGGCTCCAACTACCGGAGACAAATTCCTTGTGTGTCTTGGACATACTTGGCAAATAAAGATGATTCTGATTCTGATTCTGATTCTGACTAAGAGGACTGAGGAAAGGCGAAAGGAATACATGGAGATGTGATGTAATGGCAAAGGTAGAAGTGGCAGAAACCAAACAAGAGGCATATAACATGACATGTATGCCCGTTTGGACACTAAAGAAGGAGAAAAATATCTATACAGATTGGCCAGATAGAGCAATAGATATGAAAAGGATTTGCAGCACAGAGCGATAGATATGGGAAGGATGTGCAGCATCTTAGGGGGATTAAAGATAGAGATGGGAATGTGTTGACTGGTGCCAGAAGTCTGCTGGATAGATGGAAAGAATACTTTGAGCAGTTCATGAATGAGGAAAATGAGAGAGAAGGAAGAGTAGAAGAGGCAAGTGTGGTAGACCAGGAAGTGGCAATGATTAGTAATGGGGAAGTTAGAAATGCATTAAAGAGGATGTAAAATAGAAAGGCATTTGGTCATGATGACATACCTGTGGAGGTATGGAAGCATCTAGGTGAGGTGGCTGTGGAATTTTTGACCAGCTTGTTCACCTGAAGATTCAAGATGGCGCCGAACCGTGTGGTCGCCTTGGTTACGTGTTCTCTCGTGCTGTCTGTCTTTGTGTTTTTCTTTCATCTTTGGAGACATTACGTGACTCACTTACACAAGGGAAGACTTCCTAAACATTAGGGAGTCTACCCCGGACTTTCTTTCACCAACTTTCACAAATCCACTCAGTTTTTTCTCTGAGTTACTTATCGAAGGGGCGGCCGCAGTGTACGCCGCATGGAGGCAAAAGCAACACCTCAGGGAGAAACAAGCAGGTCAAGCTCCGTAAGAGAGGATTCTAAATGGCGCTCGCGTCGATTCACCTCGCAAATCGACGCTCCCAACAAAATGTATGAGCTTCATCTTCTCACAAAGACCAGTAAGGACTTTGGACGTTCCACTGCCCTGTGCTTCAGGGAGGCATGGCTTTGTGAACGTGTAGCCGTTGGCGCCGTAATGCTTCCGGGCTTCCAACTACACCGGGCAGACCGCATCACCGAGTTATCAGGGAAAACAAAAGGTGGTGGGACATCCTTCTATATCAACATAATATGGTGTACCGACGTCATGGAGCTCACCACACACTGCAGCCCGCGGGCCCTTGGAGTCGCTGGCCACTTGTGCTTGAGAAGTATCTGCGCCATTTGCACAATTGACACTGCTCCAGATTATCGCACGACTACTCACTTTGAACTGCTTAAATTTCTTGAAGTCTCTACGCCATTTGCATAATGCTCACTGTACCGGACTATTGCTCTATTAGTCACAAACTGCTCTAAATTGCCAGAGAATTCTGCATTATTTGCACAATTGTCCAAAAATAAATAAATAAAAAATTACCACATTACTGGTAACCTTTTCATTTCTCAGTATCTCTCCGTACTGTGTTTTATGTTTTGATGTCTCAAAACTATTTTCTGTGTAATGGCTCTCTGTTGTCATACTAGAGCGGATCCAACTCCCGGAGACAAATTCCTTGTGTGTTTTTGACATACTTGACAAATAAAGATGATTCTGACTCTGAGGACTGGAGGAAAGGTGTGCTGGTCTCCATTTTAAGAACAAGCGTGATGTGCAGAGCTGTGGGAACTATAGAGGAATAAAGCTGATGAGCCACACAATGAAGTTATGGGAAAGAGTAGTGGAGGCTAGACTTAGAACAGAAGTGAGTATTTGTGAGCAACAGTATGGTGTCATGCCTAGAAAGAGTACCACAGATGCATTATTTGGCTTGAGAGTGACGATGGTGGAGTACAAAGAAGGTCAGAAGGAGCTACATTGTGTATTTGTAGATTTAGAGAAAGCCTATGACAGAGTACCCAGAGAGGAACTGTGGTATGCATGCAGAAGTCTCGTGTGGCAGAGAAGTATGTTAGAATAGTAGATGAGATGTATGAGGTTAGCAGAACAGTGGTGAGGTGTGCTGTAGGTGTGACAGAGGAGTTTATGGTGGAGGTGGATCAGGAATCAGCCCTGACCCCCTTCCTGTTTGCAGTGGTGATGGATAGGTTGACATATGAGGTTAGACTGGAATCCCTGTGGACCATGATGTTTGCAGATAACATTGTGATTTGCAGTGAAAGCAGGGAACAGGTGGATGCATGCACTGGAAAGGAGAGGAATGAAGATTAGCCATAGTAAAGACAGATTATATGTGCATGAATGAGAGCGGTGAGAAGAGTGAGGCTACAGCTTTAGATACTTGGGGTCAACAGTCCAGAGCAACGGTGAGTGTGGGTAGGAAGTGAAGAAACAAGTCCAATCAGGTTGCAACAGGTGGAGGAAGATCTCAGGTGTGTTGTGTGACAAAAGAGTCTCTGCTCGGATGAAGGGGAATGTATATGAGAGTGACAAGGCTTGCCATGATGTACGGATTAGAGACGGTGGCATTGAAGAGAAAACAGGAAGAAGAGCTGCAGGTGGCAGAAATGAAGATGTTGAGGTTCTCTCTAGGAGTGACCATGTTGGATAGGATTAAAAATTAGCTCATCAGAGGAACAACCCTTGTTAGATGTTTTGGAGACAAAGTAAGAGAGAGCAAACTTTGATGGTTTGGACACATCCAGAGGAGAGATAGTGGGTATATTGGTAGAAGGATGTTGAGGATGGAGGTGCCAGGCAAGAGAGCTAGAGGAAGACCAAAGAGAACGTTGATAGATATCGTGAGGTAAGACATGAGGACAGTTGGTGTTAGAGAGGAGGATGCAGGGGTTACATGGAAAAGGTTGACACACTGTGGCAACCCCTCATGGGACAAGCCAAAAGGAAAAGAAGATGGCTTGTTTCATGTATTAGCTGCGTGAAGCCAAAAGTTTCAATTATTGTTTGAAAACAATGTGCTAAGAGGTTTTGATGGGGAGTTCATGTGAATATTAAAGTCACCCATGAATATATCTGCGTGGGTCACGAAGTCAACAACAAATTAAGAGAATTCATCTAAAAAGCAGGGATAGGGGCCATGGAAACAGTAGATAACTGCTAGGTAAAGCTCCAGTGGTGCTACATAACGAGAACTTGAAATGATTTGAAATAATTGTTAAATCTAATAATTGTTAAATCTAGGTCGTTAAATCTAGATTTAACAACCTTAGTCACTGAATTTAAAACCTCATTCAGAGATTAGGGTGATGCTACCATCCTTCTTGAAATGGTTTGGGGGAGACGTTTCAATTAATGGCAATTTTTCATTTGGTTTTAATCAAGTCTCGCAGAGACTGACCATATCAAGATTATGGTCTCTCATGGTCTCATTTTCAAGGCTGGTCAGTTCTATTTGCCTCCAATGTACAGTACTCCTTGCATTACTAGTAATAAGACTGAACATGATTTTTACATGAAAAAAAAAAAAAAAAACAGTACAGTGGGGAACTGATACTGTGGAAATATGGTAGTTATTGGTCCACTTACACATTCTATGATTATGAAGGAAAACTATCTCACCGGTAAGACCAACAGAGGAAGATTGCTTTTGTCACAATTCGCCTCCACTGTTTTACCTGTTCGTTCTCTGTGTTTTTCCATTCACCTCTCCACTACACCTTTCTGCCAGTCAGCCATGCCGACCCTCATTAGGCCACTCTGCTGACCTCGGCGTACTGGTGCTTCCAATCAGCAATTAGTCGCTATTTAAGTCTCTCCTGCTCAATCACTCTCTATCGGATTGTTCTTCCGATCTCTGACTGCCTCATAGTTTTCCTGGTAATCACCTCAGACTTCTGTCCCCGACTACGGGTTCTTCCTTGGTCCTTACTGCTTTCTGTTTGCCTCTCCCTGTTTGGTGTTGTCCTGCAACATCACAGTGTGAGTTGTGTTACCAGTGAATTGTGGAACATTACATGTACAGACCTCCAAACACTTCAGAAGTCTACAAAGACTCTTGGTCGGCTCTTGTTATTGAACTTTATTGTTGGTTATTGTGTTCTGGAACTGTCACATCGGACATTAATTCCAAGCTCAGACAATGAGGGTAGCTGTGGCAGATTACAAGACATGGAGTCATAAATTTGTTCTGTGTCTTGGACTGGGCAAGTAGCCACACTACAAGAATGACACCAACCAGACCCCACCCGATCATCACGGGTGGTCGCCAAGAGCACTGTCCAATGGTACAGGTTTTTGGGGAGGCGTGATTATAAGAAAGAGCCCAGGCAGCAGGGAAACAGTTCAGTGTGCATACAGGACCGGGGGACACAAGTGCGGGAACCGCGGGGTTAACCAGAGCTTGGCTCCGCAGGAACAATAAGGGCATGGCGCACACTCCTTGTATCCTCGGCATCCTCACATGGCAGAAAAGAGAGCGAAACTGCACAGGTCGGAGAGTCACGGGTGTTTGGGGGATCCGTCACATTATTGGTCAATGTCCAGGATCAATCGTAGGGCCACCTTGGACTTGCCACACTATGCGGGAAAACAAAACAAAAAATTCTGATACATCAGACTTTCTGTGTCGTTGTCGTGAGGCGTCTTAGACTCCGGATCGGCAATTGTTTATTTTGCCAAAGTACGCTGCATAACGTCGCTTGACTCAGAACTCAAATGATTGGCCACAACAGTTAACGTTTGTCTGCAACATGTCTTGTCAGGTCCAAATTGGGCTACATTGGTGTAGTCTGAGCTCAGTATTAGTCATGCCTGTGGTCTGGTTACTGCGTTTGGTTCAACACATACCCATAACAGCTTTAACTCATCACACAGCAGATAGTACTACATTAGTTGATTACACTTTGGTCTGAAATACAACACTCAGGAGTGGCTCGGTATGTCTAATATGACACTTTGTCCTGCCTAATAAACTATGTGTTGATAGTCTCCAGCATAGCACTAGTTATCCTTAACAATACAGACGCCACCAACATTTTAACAGTCTCTCTAATTGCCTTATGTCCCAGCTTGCTCTGAAGTAAATTATGGTAAACTCAAAACAATTAATTGTTTCTAGAAATAGTGATGGTTCTTTCCCCGTTAGGGTGAAGGCTATCCATCCTGAGCCGCTCGGGTCTGGCCCAGAAGGTGGGCCAGTTATCTACAATAAGATGCTCAACCTCTCATTATTGCCTCTCGCAACCAAATGACCAGAGACAATTTTTAAAAAGCGGTGATAGAGACAAGAGAGATTTTAAGCCTCCTTTCGCCAGTGGATCATAGATTTTTCAATCACAGCGTATACCCGTATCATCCTCGTATTATTAGAACTGATTTGTATAACTATATCAGAATATCTAGTGTTAGCCTGTCCCTTGTTTCTATCCCTTTTGCTCGTCAGATCTCTATGGTTAGCTTCAACTTCGGGTGCTCTGGCCCTAGTTATACACTTTACTGTTGTTGGTATTTTAAGAATTATGTTGATGGAGTCACTGTGAATAAGATGCAGGAGCCAGAAGACCGAGCTGGAGTGGGACTAGCTACAGGGGTGTAACAGGCTCTCTCCTGCAAGAAGTCTGCTTATGGCTGATGCTAGCCAGCATAGTAGGTTAGGTAGAACCTCCGCTATAAGGTGTGATGGTCACATCTACAGTTAACAAATTATTCTGCTCTAGCTGATGGACACATCCCTCGAGCAGGGAGAAGCCTCTCAAGGAGCAGGCTGCAGTAGGCGCAGGAGTTCAAACTCACTTCATCTGGTTGCAGTCTTTGGAGAGAATGGAGGGAGCGACAGACAGCCGATGAGCTGAACCGGTGTCCGTGCGGTGTTAATCATTTGTGAAAGATAAAGTTTAGGAACTTTAGGCTTCTCAGATTACATGTACCAACTAAGAGACTCAACTTTAGAACTAAGTCTGGGTCCATGTTGTTCGACTTGCAATAGGTCGATGGCTGCAATGCATATTTTAATTTTTTTTTCCAAACAAATCAAGTAAAATAGGGTTTTTTATCCATCTGAGGACTTGCGTGCTACAAACAACAAACAGTGAGGACATCTTACGCTCAGGATAGGCGTAAAGATACAGATGCATTGATTTTGTTTGCTTTACCATCGGAGTAATTTGTCTCTGGACTAGTCACGATGGTGCATTTTATACTGCTATGTGGAAATGCAGAAAATCAGACATGCCGTTTGGGAAAATGAAATAAAGGAAATGTAACATGTTTCCTTTGTCTACATTAAAACAATGTCTAGAGTCGAGAAGAAAATGAGGGGCAAGGTCATTTAATTCACATATTCCTCAATTACTATTATTGTGTTTCTGATACTCTGATCTGTACTTTAACATAAAGTGAGTACATTGACATTGCTTCTCTCAAATTCACTTTAGACTTTCTCCTTACTTTTTCATATATGTGATGTTGGTGGCCCGATATGTTATGGATATTCAGAATTACAAGCACATTTCTCTTTGTGATTCATAGCACATGCCTCAGTGAACCTCCTTAATGTGCAGGCAATGAATCATAAAGCATCACCAATGGGGCTTCTTATGTTTCAGGACTGAATTAGCAGTCAAGTCATAGTCCTCTAAAATTAGTGCACGTGTGTGGAGGTGCATGTGACTGTGTGTGCTACTTTATTGTATATGGTGAACTCACTCAGGGCATCTTTCCAGAAAGAAGAATATATCGCAAGCCACTTTAGAGAAACAAAATAACTGTTGAGTACACTGGATGAATAGAGTGCTTTTTATGGGTCTTTGTCCCAGAGCACTTAAGATGGGACCTGGCAGATGATAGTGATAAAAATAAAGCCTAGGAACTGTTGCTGGTCTGGGTTACCCCACTTTTGTGAAGAATACTCTTGGACACTAACTGGACCTGAGGTTGTTTTAAAATTGTACTACTTTGAGATTAGATTGGGGGTTAGGGTTAGATTAGATAACCCTTTGAGTCCTACAATAGAGAAATAAAATAACAATAATTATGATAATAATAATAATGATAAGACGACGAATGCATTACACTTATATAGTGCCTTTCATGACACTCAAAGACGCTTTACAATTACACACATTATTCATCCATTTTCTGTACGGCTTATCCTCACTAGGATCGCAGGCATGCTGGAGCATATCCCAGCTTTCTTTGGGGCGAGAGGCGGGGTACACCCTGAACTGGTCGCCAGCCAATCGCAGGGCACAGATAAACAAACAACCATTTGCACTCACATTCACACCGTACGGGCAATTTAGAGTCTTCAATCAACCTACCACACGTGTTTTTGGAATGTGGGAGGAAACCGGAGTACCCGGAGAAAACCCAGCCAGGCACGGGGAAAACATGCAAACTCCACACAGGCGAGGCCTGGGCAACAACTACTTGCGCAAGGGCGGGGATATGAACCGACGTACCTCCGGTTGCAACTTTTACACTTACCCTCTGTGTCACGCTGCCCAATAATTGTAAAGTTTCCTTCATTTCAGCAACGTGGTGGCTCCAGGAATTTACAGGGGGGAAGAAAAAAGGTTTTTCTACCTGTTTAGCCTCTGTTACACTTTACACCAGTGGTTTCTTTCTGCTTCAGTACATTTTAAATGGTTGTACAGCATTGTCTATCGGCAATATTTCTTCAATGGCTCTGAGTTATTTTTTTATCTTCTCTTAGCTTGTTTTCACCTTGAGTCAGCTCACGTTTTTTTTTTGTTGGTCCCACCTCTAACAAATCTGAAACTGAGCATAGACTTCAGTGGCAAGGCAAGGCAGCTTTATTTATAGAGCACATTTCATACACATGAAATTCAATGTGCTTTACGTGATTAAAAATACCACGTTTGAAAACAAAGAGCAAAAGACATTTAAATACAAATTACAAAAATAAAAGACAGCTGACTTAAATTATAAAAATAATATACAGTGTAAATAGAAACATTTTAAAATTATTTTGAAATGCTTTAAAAGAGCTCAATCGTCAGAATTTCAGTGCTATTTCGTGACTGAGTAATCTTTGTAATAGAACATACTGGGGTAAGAAAACCCACCTTTTTTACATGTTGTAATGCTATTGCTAAAATGAAAAATGGTTGGATTCAAACAAAAGGTCATCCCTTTTAAAGTCTGCAGTAAAAATAAAGGAATTGACCCTACTGTTCCAATACTAATGGAGGAAGGTTTCCCAAAAGTAGGGCCCTCTTTCTAAATATTGTAGTATAATGTTGCTGTTATCTCTCTCTTTCAGAACCCCCGCTATGATTGGCTGCTCTTTTGTGGTAGATCGTGAATACTTTGGAGAGATTGGTCTGCTGGATCCTGGTATGGAGGTCTATGGAGGGGAGAACATCGAGCTTGGCATGAGGGTAATGTCTGATTTGCACCAAAGCTGACTTTAAATGAATTCACTCGTTTGAGGAATAGTACTACAATATTTCCATTTTGAATTGAATAAAAAGTCTAAAACAGAAGAAAATGTTGCTGAGGGAATCTGTTAGGAGTGATGGTTGTTTAATTTTAGAATGAACAGAATGAGCGCAGACCTGCTACAATGCTTAAGCGCTGAGATACAAAAACCTCATAATGTCAAATGACAATTTGAAAAGCACAGCTGATGTACAGACATAGAAAAAAATTGTGACCAGATGAGATTTAACAGAGCTCTGCATTGGTTTTTAAAAAGGTCAGGAACACATTTTTTTTTTCAATTTGATCTGTTCTCCCCTTTTTTCATGACGACTTTGTATGGAGTATCATCACGTTTTAAGAAGCATGCATTTAAGAATAAAATAATAACCATAATTTAAAATCTATGTGTTGGAAGTTGAATAAACCTAAACCAAACGTAAAGACCTTTTCATGAAGGTAATGAGATACAAGCATTTTAAAATGACTAAATAAAAGCTAAAAATTTATATTGAAAATTCTTAACAACAAATCTAATATTATATCATTAACTGGAGTGTGCAATTTCTGGAGAAATTGTGTGTGAATCATGACATGCTGAATGAAATCATATGGAATGGTATTGACTGATATTGAATAATATTGAATGATATAGAATCATGTGGAATGATGTTGAATAATCTGGAATGATGTGAAAATATTTTTTTGGGCACTTCCGGGGTCACTTCTTGTTCATTTTGGGGCACTTCGGGTTCACTTAATGTTTATCTTGGGGCACTTCCGGGGAACTTCCTGTCCATTTGTGGGGCACTTCCTGTTCACTTCCACTTAGGGGTGGGTCACTTCCTGTTCGTTTGGGGGATCTGAATAGTTCACAGGATGGCTTGCATAAGCGGGACCTGTTGAAGTTGGGATGGTTGGAATCGGTCAAGAAATGTTGAAACTGAAGGTAAATATTTAAAATGTTCTATCAGGCTTTAATTTGAAAATGTGTGAAATTGGGGGAATTGAAATGGTTCACACAATGGCTTGAATAAGCTGGACATGTTGACGTTTGAATCGGTCGAGAAATGTTGAAAGAGGAGGGAATAATTTAGAATCTATCATAATGTGGGGAAAAGCGTGGCTTCGTAGTAACATCCATCCGTTTTCCATGGGGGTGCTGGAGCCTATCCGAGTTGACTCTGGGTGTGAGGGGGGGTGGAGGGTACACCCTAAACTGGTTACCAGCCAATTTCAGGGTAGATATAAAAAATCAACCAGTCACACTCACATTCACACCCATGGGCAATTTAGAGTGTGTATCCAAATATGAATCTTAAGATGTCATCCATAGCTCCTCTAAAGTACCAGACACCTGTGCAAAAACACTTCAATGAGACCTGGAGAATGCTTCGGGGATTACAGCCCACTCTTTAGACAGCTTCAGTGAAAGTGATGATTTATGGTGGCAGATTACCATTTGAGAGTTATTGCACATATAGTTGAGGTTCACCTGCATCAATAAGAATGTTTATGCCATCGACGACGACAATATAATCTACCGGTTTTGCTTTTATTTCTGATTGTTAATCTGCTACAGTACATCAGTTATAACTCACTGTGAAGCGTTGTGTACAAAACCACGCTCCCCGTGGTTGCCATATTTTCTCATTCAGTAAAGACACTTTTATGTACCTGACTAACTATGCATCTAAATTACAAGGGAGGTCAATTCAGCTATACCTGCTAAATTAAGTCTGACCAACCTTATTGAACTGTGTGTGATATGCTACACAAGCAAGTCTGTAATTTATCACATATGAATTTGCATATTTATTGGCCACATTTGAATCGTGTAGCCAACACACATGCATATACTTTTCCCTACTGTGTATCTTGACTGTGAGAAAATGAAACACATGCCACTGCAATTGTGCATGTAAGGGCTTGAATAGATATACAGTACAGGAATCAGCAGTTTGATTCAGCTGTTCATGAGGCACCTAATGAAATAAACATCGACTTCTGGTAAGTGCATGGCTTCACCTAAAAAACCAGGATGGCTCAGGCAGCTTATTGTGGTGTCAGCCGAGAGAAGATACATTTGGGATAGGCTTGATTGACGAGAACAAGTTAAGCAATATACTTCATAGTAACCAAGTCTGCACAAACACTATGTGACTGCAGGGGACTGATGAAAAACCGGGTCCATACAAAAAGGTTACAAGGTTATTGTTAGATTTTAGACATTCCTGGATTTTATTAAAATTCTCTTGCGCTTAAACAATTTTCTGAACAGTAACACGCTTCTAATGCAGCCCTATGGGGGGCACAAGCCAGTGCAAATTGGAGGCCAGTCCCAAGCCCGGATAAATGTAGATGGTTGCATTTAAGGGAGATCAGGAAGGTCATCCGGCTTAAAACCTTGTCAAACAAATATGAGCCCTCATCTAAAGAATTCCATACCGGATCGGTCGTGGCCCAGGTTAACAACGTCCGCCCCCGGCACCGTTAACCTGCAAGGGCGCCGGTGGAGATTCAGCTACTGTAGGTCAAAGACAAAGGAGAGATGGAAAGCGGATTCTTAGGTTGAAAGAGAAGAGGAAAGTACAGAGCCTAGAATTGAATGTGGGGACTTTAAATGTTGGAAGTATGTAAATCTCTGGAACTGGTTGACCTGATGATTAGGAGAAAGGTTGATATATTGTGCGTCCAGGAGACCAGGTGGAAAGGCAGTAAGGCTAGAAGTTTAGGGACAGGGTTTAAATTATTTTACCATGGTGTAGATGGGAAGAGAAATGGAGTAGGGGTTATATTAAAAGAAGAGTTAGCTAAGAATGACTTGGAGGGGAAAAGAGTATCAGATCGAGTGATGAGGCTGAAATTTGAAATTGAGGGAAGAGAAATGGAGTGGGGGTTATTTTAAAGAATACTTTGAGGAGTTGATGAATGAGGAAAATGAGAGAGAAGGAAGAGTGGCGGAGCCTAGTGTGGTGGGCCGGGAAGTGGCAATGATTAGTAAGGGGGGAGTTAGAAAGGCATTAAGGAGGATGAAAAATGGAAAGGCACTTGGCCCTGATGACATGCCTCTGGAGGTATGGAAGCATCTAAGAGAGGTGGCTGTGGGGTCTTTGACCAGCTTGTTCAACAGAATTCTAGCAGGTGAGGAGATGCCTGAGGAATGGAGGAAAAGTGTGGTGGTGGCCATTTTTAAGAACAAGGGTGATGTGCAAAGCTATGGGAACTATAGACGAATAAAGTTGTTGAGCCACACGAAGTTATGGGAAAGAGTAGTGGAGGCTAGACTCTGGACAGAAGGGAGTATTTGTGAGCAACAGTATGGTTTCATGCTTAGAAAGAGTACCACAGATACATTATTTGCCTTGAGTATGTTGATGGAAAAGTGCAGAGAAGGTCAGAAGGCGCTCCATTGTGTCTTTGTGGATGTAGAGAAAGCGTATGAGAGAGTACTCAGAGAGGAACTGTGTTACTGCATTCGGAAGTCTGGAGTGGCAGAGAAGTATGTTAGAATAATACAGGACATGTACGAGGGCAGCAGAACTGTGGTGAGGTGTGCTGTAGGTGTGACGGACGAATTTAAAGTGGAGGTGGGACTGCCTCAGGGATCAGCCCTGAGCCCCTTCCTGTTTGCAGTGGTGATGGATAGGCTGACAGATGAGGTTAGACTGAAATCTCCGTGTACCATGATGTTTGCAGATGACATTGTGATCTGCAGTGAAAGCAGGGAGCGGGTGGAGGAACAATTAGAAAGATGGAGGCATGCACTGGAAAGGAGAGGAATGAAGATTAGCCAAAGTAAAACAGAATATATGTGCATGAATGAGAGGGATGGAGGGGGAAGAGTGAAGCTACAGGGAGAAGAGATAGGAGGGGTGGAGGACTTTAAATACTTGTGGTCAACAGTCCACAGCAATGGTGAGTGTGGTAAGGAAGTGAAGAAACGGGTCCAAGCGGGTTGGAACGGATGGAGGAAGGTGATAGGTGTGTGTGACGGAAAAGTCTCTGCTAGGATGAAGGGAAAAGTTTATAAAACAGTGGTGAGGCCAGCCATGATGTAGAGATGTGTGATGTAGAGACAGTGGCACTGAAGAGACAACAGGAAGCAGAGCTGGAGGTGGGGGAAATTAAGATGTGAGGTTCATTCTAGGAGTGACTAGGTTGGATAACATTAGAAATGAGCTCATCAGAGGGACAGCCAAGGTTAGATGTGTTGGGAGACAAAGTTACAGAGAGCAGACTTTGATGGTTTGGACACGTCCAGAGAAGAGATAGTGAGTATATTGGTAGAAGGGTGATGAGGATGGAGCTGCCAAGCAAGTTGCAAGCAATCTTCTGTATCCGAAATGAACAGCGGGGCAAGTTCTCCATCAAACACGCCAGGTTCCCTCTCGTCATTGTCGGAGTCAGTCTCGTTGCTGGGGGGCTGTTCAGCAATGATGCCGGCTTTCGCGAAAGCTCGGACAACATTCAACAGTTAAAGGAGATGCCTTAGCCCAGGCATCCACAATCCATTCACATATGGTCTTAATTGCACTTGGTTTTTCACAGCGGCTGTGAGATGGGCGCGTATGGAGTCACAGATCAACAGGGATGGTGACGCGTGGAAAAAAACCATCCGTCTCTTTATGTACACTTCACTCAGCCACTCTCTCATTTTGTCCTCGTCCATCCAGCCCTTTTGATTGACCTCGGCTGAAAACTTTTCTTTAGGCAGCGTCTTCCAATTAAAAAATCACCGGGTGGCAGTTTCTGTCCATTACCGTGGCAACCAAGCACAACAGTAAAAGCCGACTTCTCATGCCCCGTTGTACGTATCGCTACCGTGGTGGTCCCCTTCTTCTCTACAGTGTGGTTCGCCGAGATGTCGAAAGTGAGCGAAAGTGAGCGGCACCTCGTCCATGTTGGTGATGTGGTTGGTCTGGATGTGTTTGTCAGCAATCTTTTTACTGCAGTAGGAGCGGAAGATGGCCATGTAAATGTAATCTGCCAGAAGTTGCTGAGCCACGGTAACCCTTTCCCGGATGGATATATGGCGCCGTTTCATCAAACGAAAGCACCAAGACGGACCTCCTTGAAAATGTAAAATTTTCATTTCTTCTGCAAGCGTTATTGCCCTCAGTCGAATGGTGACTGTAGAGACGCTTCTCCCGGCTGTACTTGGCTTATTAATCCATTGCTCGAGTTGGTCTTCCAACTCGGGCCACCTCGCCTTGTTTCCGCAGTAACTCAGCTGCACATCCTGGTACTATATACCTACTGGAGACGTGCCTTTAGCGTCCTCCTTCACGCGCATCCTTCCCCCTTTACGTATGCCTTTCCTCTATAAAGCAGTGTGTCGGCAGGATATGCTCGCAGTCAGTTAAGCGGAGCGCTCATCAAAGTCACACAACAACATTTACACATAAGGCGCGCCGCATTATAAGGCACCCCACCCATTTTGGAGAAAATGTAAGACTTTTAAGTGTGCCTTATGGTCGTGAAAATGCGGCAATTTTAATCCTAATGGGTTTACTTCACACAATGTGTTTACTTAGTCATCAGGAAACAATTCAAGCTTTATTTTAATAAAAGCGTTATATATGAATGAATACATTTTTATTTAAACATGACTAAACAAAAAAGAACAATGAATAAAAAGACCAGAGATGGGTAGAGTAGACAAATATTGTACTCAAGTAAGTGTACTGCCATCCATCCATTTTCTGAGCCGCTTCTCCTCACTAGGGTCGCGGGCGTGCTGGAGCCTGTCCCAGCTATCATCGGGCAGGAGACGGGGTACATCCTGAACTGGTTGCCAGCCAATCGCAGGGCACATAGAAACAAACAACCATCCGCACTCACATTCACACCTACGGGCAATTTAGAGTCTCCAATTAATGCATGTTTTTGGGATGTGGGAGGAAACCGGAGTGCCCTTAGAAAACCCACGCAGGCACGGGGAGAACATGCAAACTCCACACATGCGGGGCCGGGCATTGAACCCCGGTCCTCAGAACTGTGAGGCAGACGCTCTAACCAGTCGCCCACCGTGCCTCTCCCTCTGTGGCCTCCGGGCGCTCACCATGCACTTGCGCCCCCCCCCCCGGATGCGAGGTGGGGAGACATTGAACCCCCCCTCCTCCCGCCGGCGGCGGGGGGAGAGTTGGGTGCCCGGCGCCGGTTGCAACGGGAGAGTGGCCTCCCTGATGTAATATAGTAAGTATAAATTAATGTTAACAAAAAAAAGTTTTGTTTTACCTTATAGTGTTTTCCTGTGGGACTAAATTGAAAAGATAATAAGATATTGGTCTGCTTTATTTTTATCTTCTTCTGCACAACACTGCGCTCAGCTGCCACATATTTTTACCGGATGGTTAATGAAAATCACTTTGACCGCTGTGAGTCAGTGAACATTTCTTGAGGCGATACACAACAGGTGCTGTTTTGAAGCAGTTTTAGTCAGGTGTAGCTTTATGGTAGTTCATACTGAGAACATTGCACCAATGACACATGTATGATACATACAGCCCATTTTGATTAACCCTGCAAATAATTACTGTTGATATCTTAGGGTTATTGACATTCTATAATATGCATGCAATCACCTTTCTTAGTATAAAGGTATATATTTGTGTAATTTAGGTTTTATTTATTTTTATTCAGTTAATACATTTGGAACGTCCGGTGTAGTGGACGATTAAGGTGTTTTATTAATCTGCTGAATTTGGCCAAATTAGGACCCAAAAGAATACCGTATTTTCACAACTATAAGGCGCACTTAAAAGTCTTAAATTTTCTCCCGAATGGACAGGGCGCCTTATAGTGCGGCGCGCCTTATGTGTGCACCAAGTTCCAAAATTTGTAAATGTTGTGTGACTTTAATGAGCCCTCCGCTTGACTGACTGGGAGCGTTTCCTGCCGACACGTTGCTTATATAGAGGAACTGCGGACGTGACTGAGGACAGCATGCGGACGTAAAGGGGAAGGGTGCGCGTGACAGAGGAGGCTATAGACACGCCCCCAGTAGGTATATAGCTTTGGTATGTGCATCGGTTTGGCTAAGGACCTCCGAAAATGGCACCTACGAAGAGACACGCTTACGAAGCACAGTTTAAACTGCAAGATATTAGTTACGCAGAGGAACATGGGAATCTCGCAGCCGCGGCCTCGAGATAATTTTAGATCAATTAATTCATGGTTCGCAAGTGGAGCAAGCAGGAAAACGAGCTTGGACAAAGTCAAGAAGACGAAGCTGAATTTCCGCGGAAACAAGGCGAGGTGGCCCGAGTTGGAAGACCAACTCGAGCAATGGATTAATGAGCAAAGAACAGTCGGGAGAAGCGTCTCTACAGTCACCATTCGACTGAGTGCAATAACTCGGAGATTGCCATCATTCCGGGAGGCTTGACGAACCGCTGGACATCCGTGTAAACTGGGCATTCAAAGTGAAGTTTTGAGCGGCGTGGGAGCGATGGATGACAGATGGCTAACACATCTTTACTAAGATTAGGAGGTAGTCCGGGGGCGTTACGCCACAATTTGTAAATGGATTGTGGAGTCTTGGGCTAACGTGACTGCTTGCACTGTTGTTCGAGTTTTCGTAAAAGCCGGCATCATTTCTGAGGAGCCGCACGGCAACGAGACTGACAATGACAAGAGGGAACCTGGCGTGTTTGATTGAGAACTTGCCCAGCTGTTCATTTCGGATACAGAAGATGAGGACTTTGATGGATTTGTGGATGAGGATTGATCAAAAAATAACGTGAGTACATTGTTAAATACTTCAATAAAATACTCCCGCTGCCTTTTTAAAAACATTGTTTTAGCGTGCATGCATGCTACCGTATGTTTTAAGCTATCTTATGTTTTACCATGCCTGCGCCTAATAATACGGTGCACCTTATGTATGTGTTAAATACAGAAATAGACCCCGTAACTGAGACTGCACCTTTTAATGTGATGCGCCTCATGGTCGTGAAAATACGGTAGTTCAGTTTGCGAATCAATATATAAAGTATATTTGACTTTATTTCTGTTGCAGTTAAATGTGTGAATTAAGGGACAATATAAAATGTAGTCCTGTCTGTTTGAATAATACAATTTAATATTTTAGTTGTGCTCAATCAGGACTGCCAATGACATAGCTCTGGCTTTGAACTCGTACAGTCTGGTGCTTCCTGCAGCAAGAGTGCGCAGCGACCTTGTGAAGGACAAGAATGTTTGCTCTGAGGCTGCAATAAACCCCGGCCATCTGTGGACACCAGCCACTCTGGCAGCTTCTAAATCACCATCATGCCCGAGCACATCAAGAAGCAAATGATAGTGGGCGATGACCATATGCGAGTCACTTCCAATAAGGGGGGAATTAAAAAGATGATAACAAATCTTTGACAATAGACAAATTCCTCTATTACATTTAATTAAGAGTTAGGAGTGTCAGAGACACAATTTTTGGATGAATGTCATTTTTTCATTACGTAATTGTTTGTGTGGGCAATGCTGAGTATACTGCATCATTTATTGACCTCTTCATACAGTATATAACTTCTGTTAGAAATTCCTCTGCTGCAATACTGTACTCCCCTATTGTGAAGTGTCTTATTGAATATGGTCTCAAGACATTGAGAATAAAAGCCGAGTTAATGGATTTATTATTTCAAGCTTTATCTGGACAGAGGCCTTAATTATATCAAGTTGAGGTCTCAGATCGTCTCTCAAGTATCTTATTCATTATCCTCAATTGATAATTTTTCTCAGCACGCAGTTTGAGCAGCAACATGGGTGGAAAAATGTGCCCTCCACTGATGTCAGGGCAGTAGCATTAGATATTGATCCAACCTTAGTCTTTTTCAATGCCTACATTATTTAGAGGCCATATCCATCTATTCAAGCTTAATGGACTCAGTTTTAGCTACACCAGTGTTCATTATTGTATGTTTGAGCTCACATCTGTATCCGAAAGTGATGCCAACGATGATAGATGTAGTAGCTGTACAAGTTATCAGTGCAAGAATCACAACGGATTGTCTCCTCAGTATTTAATCTTAATTTCAACAATCATTGGGCACTTAATGAGGTAGACCTACACAATATAATTGTTACATGATGTTACAATGAGAACTAAATGAAATTCAATGCAAAGATGAAGAAGACATTGCTCAGCTCAATGCTGGAAGGTTTTAATTTTACAATAGATTTGTTTGTCGTTTGCAGTCCTACCTAACTGTTCTACATTGTATAGAGATGTGTTCCTCATTCCTTCACCCTCTCATGCTATTATATGTAAGGCATTGCAACTGTAGTGGTACATGCTGCTGCCTTTCGTGGCGATGGCGTGGGTTTGATTCGTGGCCAGTCCCCGAATGGAAAAAAAAAAATCGGGTGGATTATATGAGGATGGACATCCAGCACAAAAACTATGCCAAACAAATCATGTTAATGACTCACTGCAGCGACCCCACTGAAAGATGAAACAACAATTATTTAGGTATATACAGTAAGAAAAAAAATCATCTTTTTGTTAAATGAATCACTCTAATTAACTACTTAAATTAAGAGTTTCCTATTCATGTCTTGTATTGCAAGTAATAATATTGTATAGGGGTACCTAATGATATGGCTGCTCAGTGTATCGTGCAGCTTCACATGTTTTATGTTGTGGAATTTCCTGTTGGGTTTGCACACTATCAATAAAATGTTTTCACAATTAAATAACTAGGTGTGTCCTGTTCCCATCCATTCATCCATTTTCTGTACCTCATTAGGGTCATTGGCAGGTATGGTAATAGAAAACCGGTTCTCTTCCCAGTAATTTGATTCCTTGGAATTGTTTGCTTGCTTGCCTGAAGATTCTGCGGGGGTCGGATGCTGGTGAGGCCGCTTAAAGCGCCTTGTTCTGGGGTGTGATTTGGTCAACGCAGCGCAAGGCGAAGCAAAAAAATTAAAAATACAAATAAAAAATCTTAAAGAACCATCACTAATCCTTCTCAATTCTCATCCCGCGTCGTGGGTGAGCCGGAACCTATCCGAGCTGACTTTGGGCAGGAGGCACTCAATTGCAGGTGTCCTGTGCCTGTATGTTGTAATTTTTCTTTTTTTTTCAGCGAGCCTTGCTGATCCAGGCTCTAGCTGCAGTTTACACCTTAAAAGATATATTTGTGTTTTATGAGTTATAGTTATATTTTATTTATATAATAAAAAAAAAAATGGATGAGTCATTTGGCATTTTGATGTCACCATACATCAGTGTCACTAATGAAGGTCAAGGCCAGAGGTAATTAAAGAGACCTTGTCATCTCTCCTTTTACTAAAACCCCCACTTCATTATAACTTCTGCCAAGATACACCCACTTAAATATGTGCTGTGAAAAGGGACGTCCTCTCTGCAGGCATTATCATCACCATCAATAGAGTTACTTTTAGGAAGCCCAAATAGGCTGATCCTCCCCATACCGTCCCCTTATTACTCACTGTCCTCCCTCCAAGCATTGCTTAATTAGATCATATCTTTTAGATATCTTTGACTCTGGCTGAAAATGTAGAATGACCTCACCAGGCAGAAGGTATGTGAAGGGTACTTGTATACACTGATTTTGCTCCCACACCAAATGAGCAATTATATGAAAGACAAGGGCAGTAACTGAATGGAATTATCTTCCTATGTATAGCTTCAGTATATTTTCCATCAACATGCTCCATAGATCATGAATCAATTATATTATAAGATATATGTTTTGGATATTGAAGAACCAAAAGCGATGGAGTATAACAAGGGGATTATTGTTTCTTCTGAAAATAGACTTCCAGTAATTTTAAACACCACTCATTGTCACTGAAATCCCAATTCAGTGATTTCGCTTTGCTGTTTGTGTCCACTGCTCCCGCGGGATGCAGGGGTTAAAAAGGCAGAAAACAATTTATTTATGTGACAAATTACCCATTAATTTATGAGAATGTCATGTACATATAGAAAATATTAAAATGAGGCAATGTGGAAAACAAATATGATCTTAAACCCTATAACAGACTTAAGTCTGTTCATGTACATTCCAGCAGGGACATGTCAGTCAAATTCAGCCTCATTTTATCATCTCCGTCCTTTGGCAACCTTGTAAATCCACTTTATGGCAATTTTGACTCCTAACATGACCTTACAGTATTCTCAATGTTCTGTCAACAGAATGTAGCTAAATGATGCAATTTGTCCCTAGAAGTGTCCTTTGAATGCATACGTTCATCCCGAGGGTTATTACCTTAATTTCTTAATTACCTTAATTTCTTTGAAGTCAGTTTTATGACTTGCGATTAGCTTGCCAAATACTTGGTAGCCAAGAGACTTGACTTGACTTTGACTTGAACGACATGATTTGACAAGTCATCTCGTTTAGCGTTGCAAATCTGTGTTTTAATTAAGACACATATTCAGTATTTATCATTTGGATTAACTAATAAATCTAGTGTTGACAATCTTGGATCTTCAAATTTTGTTAAACTAACGACTTCAGGTTTACCTGAACCCAAAGGCTACTGACAATGCCAATGACAATATGACTATAGACAGCTTGCTTTATCCTTGTTACTACTGTATATCATTCACAATATCACAAGCTGAAGAGAACAGTAGACTGACTACTATGTTCTATGACATCTATTGTACATATTGATGAAATTCAAATGTCTAAGGTCAAGACCAAAATAAGCAAAGATCCACTCAGCAATTCATCTATTTTGTATACTGCTAGATAAGCAGAAATGTATAACAATATCTAAGGATAACTCAAAGCACAAAAGTGTATTTAATGGAATGGAGACCACTTTTCCTTTTATGTGCTCCAGAGGCTGAGGTCCAGCTCCCTATGAAGGTGAAACATCTTATTGCACTTGAAGTTTGGATTCAGTTGCAACGTCAAACCTGTTCTAAGCAACTCCCAGAAAAGTATCAAATGTATGAGAGACTCAACAAAAAATATTTTATTGAGCTGATCAAAGAGGCGCTGTGAGTTGACTACTACAGCGCCTCTTTGATGAACTACATGCATCGTAATAGCGCAAAGATGAGTGACATATTTAATCATGTTTTTATTTACTTCTATGCTGGTCATCGAATATTTCTATATTAAAGTGACTCGCCCGCGGTCTGTGGAACAAGGAAGGTTGGGCACCTCTGATCTGTAGAATTGCGGACACACTCCTTTGTATTGATGGATCTCCAAACATGCATTCAGTGACAAGCACAGTATTCTGATTAAATTACTTGTAGTACTTGTAGGCTACTTGTAATTACTCTCCTTCCAAGTGTTATTGTTTTATCCGGAGGGATGTGCACGTACTGACTGGTCGACAACACATCTGTTCCGTTGGATATTTTCATATAAAAAAAACTGTCCTGCTACTGTTTTCGACTTGACAGTATTGTTAATGTAATTGCTGATTTCATTGAATTACAGTATATTACTGTATTTCCTTTCTTTACAGTAAAATACTGGCTGCCGGGCTGCCAGAATTTTCCTGTTATTTTACAGTTCAGTGTTAATTTGTCATGATCTGTTTTTGTTGACTTTGTTTTGATTAGATTAGACAGGAGGTCGGCTTATTCTGTCATGTTGCGTGGTGTTGGAAGAAAAATGGTGGTGGAGCCAGCGCAGGGGGAATTAGGCAGGCAAGGCACAGTACATATCAAAAAAGGATTTGAAAAAGGCACAAGCGCAAATACGCCTGATTGAATTAAAAAACAAAAAAACACACAAATTAGCCTCAAGTCGATACCCGAAGCTACCACAGGACCATGGAATGGCGTCGAGGAATAAGAGCAGCGACACTAAATAAAGCTTCATCGCCACATTATTATGTCCAATAATATGCGGACATCGTTCTGCTGGGGGACTTCAATGCTCACGTGGGCAATGACAGTGAGACCTGGAAGGGCGTGATTGTGAGGAACGGCCCCCCGGATCAGAACCCGAGCGGTGTTCTGTTATTGGACTTCTGTGCTCATCACGGATTGTCCATAACGAACACCATCTTCAAGCATAAGGGTGTCCACACGTGCACTTGGCACCCGGACACCCTAGGTCGCAGTTCAATGATCGACTTTGTGGTTGTGCCATCGGACTTGCAGCCGCATGTCTTGGACACTCGGGTGAAGAAAGGGGCGGAGCTGTCAACTGATCACCACCTGGTGGTGAGTTGGCTCCGATGGTGGGGGAAGATGCCGGTCCAACGTGGCAGGCCCTGTCTGCTGGGAACATTTGGCAGAATCCCCTGTCAGAAGGAGTTTCAACTCCCACCTCCGACAGAACTTTGCTCATGTTCTGGGGGAGGCGGGGGACATTGAGTCCGAGTGGACCATGTTCCGCGGCTCCATTGCTGAGGCGACCGACAGGAGCTGTGGCCGTAAGGTGGTCGTTGCCTATCGTGGCGGCAATCCCCGAACCCGTTGGTGGAGACCAACGGTGAGGGATGCCGTCAAGCTGAAGAAGGAGTCCTATCGGGCCTGGTTGAAATGCCTCTGCAACATCGCGTGGACATTGGGGACAGTGCCTCTGGATTGGCAGACTGGGGTGGCGGTCCCCCTTTTTAAGAAGGTGGACCGGAGGGTGTGTTCCAACTACAGGGGGATCACACTCCTCAGCCTCCCTGGTAAGGTCTATTCAGGGAATGCTGGAGAGGAGGGTCCATCGGGAAGTCGAATCTCAGATTCAGGAGGAGCAGTGTGGTTTTCGTCCTGGCTGTGGAACAGTGGACCAGCTCTACACCATCGGCAGGGTCGTCGAGGGTGCATGGGAGTTCGCCCAACCAGTCTACATGTGTTTTGTGGACTTGGAGAAGGCATTCGACCGTGTTCCTCGGGGTGTCCTGTGGGGGATGCTTTGGGACTATGGGGTACCGAACCCCCTGATACGGGCTGTTCGGTCCCTGTACGATGCAGATGACGTGGTTCTGTTGGCTTCATAAAGCCGTGATCTCCAACACTCACTGGAGCAGTTCGTAGCCGAGTGTGAAGCGGCTGGGATGAGAATCAGCACCTCCAAATCTGAGACCATGGTCCTCAGTCGGAAAAGGGTGGCGTGCCCTCTCCAGGTTGGGGATGAAATCCTGCTCTAAGTATCTTGGGGTCTTGTTCACGAGTGAGGGAAGAATGGAATGGGAGATCGACAGGCGGATCGGTGCAGTGTATGCAGTGATGCGGACTTTGTATCGGTCCGTTGTGGTACGGACCAATACGATCCTTTCACCACATACATATAATCATTAATATACAAAATAATAATTAAAGGTAAATCAAATCATAATATAAGTATTAATCATACACACGTGCACGCACGAACTGCTGCCCTAAGCGGACTCTCCCACCAAGAAGCCAATATTTCATAGTATGCATGAGCATAAAAATAATATACATAGTGTACACAACATAAGGCACAATATTTTAAATAATTTTCTAACTGTTTTATTATTTTAATTATTATTGCAATGCCTTGATTTAATTGAGGTTAGTACACAGTCATAGCCATGAATGCATTTGCACAAATAATTCCATAAAGGGGCTTAAATAATACAGAATAAAGACGTGAATAATGAAATAATCACTAAAACTTAGAATATGGTATCATGAATGTACGGGGCTTGTATAGATTCTGACAGGGTTACCACACCTTGGCTCATGGTGACCTAATACCTAAACAGGCTTAATGTCGGACCCTGGTATTTCATGAAAAACGGTAAGCTCGCCAGAAATTTATTCCATAATGCATTGTTTTAAGTGTATAACACCGTTTTAATGTAAACTACTATGTTACTGTCAGAATTTGACTCTTTTTTTTTTTAACAGCAATTTGTTACAGTGTGTGCTTTATATTTCTCATTTATTTCAATGACATTCACAAGTCTCGGGAAAAAAAACCTGCTCCATGATCTCAGAATTCAACGAATCAAACCTCTTTTACATTTGTGCAATTCATTCACAGGTTACGTGTGGTGGGCCTGTCAGAGGTCTTGATGGGAGAATATGCGTAGATGAAAAGTAAACAAGCGTAAAAAGGGAATTAGGCACGAATTGGGAGAATTTAGCTCTCTGGTGAACTCTGGTTGACCTAAGGCAACGCCTACACTTTTGGGCAAGCCTGAGCCCTCTGTTTGTTGCTGTAGGGAAGATTTCTTATGCATGTCTGTCAGATGTGTATGTCTGGTGCATTAACTTTTTATGACCTCAGCCCACCCTTTCATCATTTAAATCTGTGCTTCAAACTCTTGAAAGGCTGCCTTTTGTCTGCCCTCGTTTCATCTTGGAACACGATTTGGAAGTACCACCCTGACAGTTGCAGAAAACCAGTGGGTTTGAGCGGTGGAATCTATAAAATAATCAATGCTTGAGAGTTTATAATTTTTTCAGCCAACACTGTCTAGTTTTCTGTTGATTTATAGGCTGATGTCCATTATATGACTGAATATTACATTTCACACTCGGGTCCCAATGAATAAGAAATATTTTGGGCATTTTGTTTTTATAGTAATAAAGTAAAAAAAAAAAAAAAACTGAACACTGTACGCCCACAACTTTTGTGATCTGTAAATGCTGCTGTAAATAAATAAAAGTTAGATATCCACAAAACGTATGTGTCACGTAAGGTCAAATGTGCTGCACTCCTGTTTTCTGTTCTATGGATAGAGCTAACTGAAGGTGCTGATGGAAATCTGTGTACAGCTGTTAATGGCATTTATGCTTTTTATAGCTTGTGCGTTCCGCAGCCCCAAGGACCTGATGACTCAAATGGCCTAGATGCTATCAACCAACCGCATGCACAGTGACAATTAAATTAAATTAGCAATTACATTACACTACATAAAAATCTCATGTGTGAGGCGTTTAGTTTTAATGACACAGTTTACGATTTTATGACGGGTCAAAGCTGAATGGACTTCAGAGATGCAGTCCAAACGACAACCTGTGTTTGGGATGTCAAAAGAGCCAGGGAAATACACTATATTGCCAAAAGCACTATCGAACAATACAAACTAAAACAGCAGACATTCCAACAGCTTCTTCCTTTTTGCCGTTAAATTGCTAGAGGCTATGTAACTGCGTGGGAAACCTTACATTGTTCAGGCTTTCAGAGAGATGAAAATAAAACAATTAAAAGACACTATATTGCCAAAAGTATTAGCTCACCTGCCTTGACTCACATATGATCTTAAGTCACATCCCCTTCTTAATCAATAGAGTTTAATATGACATTGGTCTACCTTTTACAGCTATAACATCTTTAACGCTTCTGAAAATGCTTTCCACAATGTTCAGGAGTGTGTGTAGGGCATTTTTAACCATTCTTCCAGAAGTGCATTTCTGAGGTCTGCACTCTAATTCATTCCAAAGGTGTTCTGTCAGGTTGGTGTCAGGACTCTGTGCAAGCCAGTCAAGTTTATTCTCACTAAACTCTCTCATCCAGGTCTTTATGGACCGTGCTTTGTGCATTGGTGCACAGTCATGTTGGAACAGGAAGGGGCCATCCCCAAACTGTTCCCACAAAGTTGGAAACAATAAATTGTCAAAAAGCTCCTGTTATGCTGAATCCTTCAGTTCCTTTCATAAGGAGGCAATATTTTGGACAAATTCATGCTCCCAACTTCGTGTGAACAGTTCTTCCCTGTCTAACATGTCTGTGCACCAGTGCACAAAGCAAGGTCCATAAAGAAATGAATGAGAGAGTTTGGCATGGATGAACTTGACTGGCCTGCACAGAGGCCTGACCTCAACCCGACAACACCATTGGAATGATTTAGAGTGGAGACTGAGAGCCAGGCCTTCTCGTTAAACATCAGTGTGTGACCTCTCAAATTTGCTTCTGGAAGAATGGTAAAACATTCCCATAAACACACTCAGAAACCTTCCCAGATGGGTTGAAGCTGTTATAGCTGCAAAGGGTGGATCGATGTCATATTGAACCCTATGGAATTAGGAATGGGATGTCACTTAAGTTCATATGTGAGTCAAGGCAGGTGAGCTAACACTTTTGGCAATATAGTGTCTTTTAATTGTTTTATTTTCATCCTGTCTGAAATCCTGAACAATGTAAGGTTTCCCACGCAGTTACTTAGCCTCTAGCAATTTAATGGCAAAAAGGAAGAAGCTGTTGGAATGTCTGCTGGTTTTAGTTTGTATTGTTCAACAGTGCCTACCTGAGGGAGTTGGAAGAGGTGGTGACCAGGATGTCGAGGGTCCAGGAGGATTTTGCATGCTCTTGTCTTAGTTCTGGCAGCATGCAAGATTTTTACGGCACTCCTAATTGTCTGTATCTATTGCCATACTAGTGCGGCTACCACTACCGGAGACAAATTCCTTGTGTGTTTTTGACATACTTGGCGATGAAGAGGATTCTGATTCTGACATCTCCCCCATAGAGGACAAAAGGAATGTTGTGGACTCACAATTTATTACTGTTTCAACTTCCTATGGAATTTTAACAATTCATCAATGTAGGACTGTGGTTGTTGTGGGCTACATTAACAAAATGGCATGCTCAGACTCTAATCACATTGGCTCTAATTTATGAAAAGAATGGTAGCGGGCCAATGGCTACAAATATCAATTATATTTTGATACCAACATTGATACTGGTATTGATCGATACCTGCTTATTGAGTTTGATACTTTAGTTTTTCTCTTGTACTGTTGCAGTTTCATCACATATTGGCAATTATTTTTTTGTTTTTCAAAGCCTTAGTGGTCCTTAAGAATAGCGGCTCGTCAATAGCGGGTGCTAGGGCACCGGCCAACCACACATGGTTGTCACTTTATTACTTTCCATCCATCCATGCATTTTCTGAGCCACTTCTCCTCACTAGGGTCGTGGGCCGCTGGAGCCTATCCCAGCTATCTTCGGGCGGGAGGCGGGGTACACCCTGAACCGGTCGCCAGCCAATCGCAGGGCACATACAAACAAACCACCATCCGCACTCACATTCAGACCTACGGGCAATTTAGAGTCTTCAATCAAACTATCACGCATTTTTTGGGGATGTGGGAGGAAACCAGAGTGCCCGGAGAAAACCCACCTAGGCAAAAGAAATACGACCCAGTTTATGAACTTTAGAATTACCTAGCACTCCATGAGTTATTATAATAAATCGTGGAATAAGTACAGAAGACTGTGCCCGGAGAAAACCCACCCAGGCACGGGGAGAACATGCAAACTCCACACAGGCGGGATAGCGATTTGAACCCCAGTACCCAGGACTGTGAGGCAGCCGTGCTAACCGGCTGTCCACGGTGCCGGCCCTTTAGTGTCATGTTTCAATAATTATTCCATCCATCCAATTATTCCATCCATCCATCCATTTTCTGAGCCGCTTCTCACTAGGGTCGTGGTCTCAATAATTATTTATTAATTAATTCCAAAGTTAAAGTCGAAAATTTAGCAGTAGAAAACCTGCATGGAAAAAAAGAAGAGAAAAAAAGAGATTACAACCCATCTTATGAACTTTAGAATGACTTAGCACTCCATGAGTTATTAAAATAAATAGTGGAATAAATACAGAAGACTATACCCAGAGAAAACTCACACAGGGATGGGGAGAACATGCAAACTCCACACAGGTGGGGGCGGAGATTGAACCCAGTCCCAAGAACTGTGAGGCAGATGTGCTAACCAGTTGGTCACCATACCTGAATGAATGTGGGAGAGGCAGTTTAGTAGATCTGTGCTCCACAATGCAGCAAGTAGTCAAGCTCAGATCCTCATCGTTCAAAGTTGATAGAGTAAATATAAAATAGCGTATTGTTCGATATACAGTAGTATTCACCGAACCTAGATCACTGTATCGAATGGTTCGATACAGATACATGTATTGTTGCACCCCAACTATGTACAGTGTATACATTTCTACTGTCTGTGCTCTGTCTCAAAGCTCGCAGCACTTCCTCGTTCAGTTTTGGCATGTTGACTTCTCAGTGGAATCCTCATTCCTCTCACGATTGCTATTTGTTTATTTCAAGTTTGACATCTAATTGTACCTCTGCAATTTAACAAGGTAAGTTTTCTAGCAGTGGTTGCTAGCTAGCTATGCTGGCTTTGTGACGAGCGTGAATGTGTGTTTTGATCTTTCTCCATCACTCTTGTTCTTGGTCAAGGCAGAAATGTTTTTAAATATGTCTAAAATATTAGTAATGTCTTTATCTTGTGGTGTCTTTCTGGGTGTGACTGTTTAGTATGAAAATAATGACAAATTACAGCTAGGGTGCAACAGTATGTGAGTGGAGCCCACTAGGTACGCCTGAAGAATCGCCGATTCATATTCAAAATAATCACGATGTTATGTTAAAATACACAATGAATGTTTAAACTGATCACTGTTCTTGTTGTTTTTTTGTTGCCAATATTCACTCATTTTAAATTTGATGCCTGCAACATGTTCCAAAAATGCTGGGGCGGGCAACAAAGTAGGGTTAGCCCTAACCACTAAAGTATAGGGATGCTCAAAAAACATGTTTGGAACATTCCACAGGTGAACAGGTTAATTGGAAACAGGTGAGTGTTATGAATGAGAATAAAAGAAGCAACCCCAAAAGGATCAGATGTCCAAAAGCAAGGATGGGGCGAGGTTCACCACTTTGTCAACAACTGTGTGAGCAAATAGTCCAACAGTTTAAGAACAACGTTTCTCAACATTGTAAGGAATTTAGGGATTTCATCATCTACGGTCCATAATATCATCAAAAGATTCAGACAATCTGGAGAAATCTCTGCACTTAAGCGGCAAGGCCGAAAACCAACATTGAATGCCTGTGACCATTGATCCCTTAGGCAGCACTGCATTAAAAACCGGCCTCATTGTTCGAAGGATATCACCACATGGGCTCAGGAACACTTCAGAAAACCATTGTCAGTTAATATAGTTTGTCACTCCATCTACAAATGAAAGTTAAAACGCTACCATGCAAAGCTAAACCATATATCAACAACACCCAGAAACACTGCCGGCTTCTCTGGGTCCAAGCTCATTTGAGATGGACTGACGCAAAGTGGAAAACTGTGCTGTTGTCTGACGAGTCCACATGTCAAATTGTTTCTGGGAATCATGGATGTTGTGTCCTCTGGACCAAAGAGGAAATGGACAATCCGGATTGTTTTTTAGGGCAAAATTCAAAAGCCAGCATCTTTGATGGTATGGTTGTGTATTAGTTACCCGTGGCATGGCAAAAAAAAAAAAAAAAAAAAAAAAAAACATTAAATATCATGTCTTTGTAGTGTATTCAATTGAATACAGGTTGAAAAAGATTTGCAAATCATTTTATTCTGTTTTATTTATTTTTTACACAACATCCGAACTTCATTTGAATTGGGGTTTACATCATAATTGTCTGAGAATGACTTTATGAGCAGTCTTAATATGTGCCACCAATAGTTAGAGCCAGCAATCTGCTGCGAGCCAGTCGTTTTTCTCCCCGCAGTCTCTTGTGTATCAAAAAAGGTCATGTCAAAATCAATAACTGTCTTACCATGTTTAACATGTTGACTTTAAGGGAATAGATTATTACTATAAGAATTATTGTAATTATTAAGTATAGTATCTTGTCCCATTTAGACATTTGAGGTGCTGTCGTGATTTAACATCAGTATCGTAACTATAAAGGATGTATTTTTACAGTGTGTTCTCTAATGCCGAACATCTGTCTTTATACTCACCATACACGTCTTGTTATATGATGTGCACAAACAGAAAAACAAATAGAACAATGCTTGTGTAGCATTTTAGTAACCACAATAGATTTAAAAAATGTTTTATATGTAAACAAAATATCTAAAACGTGCATGGCCAAGATAATGTGTTGAGTATATCATGAACTAGACATCAAACTTACATTTTACCTCCTTTCGAATATGAGTACTTTTGAACTGATTCCAAATATAAGGTCGATTCCAAATACTGTAGAAGAAGAGTTAATTCCATTCCAGCTTTGGCTACAAGCAAATAATATAGCAGGGCACTGAGTTAACACAATTATTGTAGTGTTATGAAATGCCATGCAGTGTTTGGTTCATTTAATAGCCCTTCGGATAAAATTATATGCTGCTTTGACTTTCAAGGTTTTATTGTCGCTCCTCACAAGAACCAGAAGCAAACCATTGCACATTGCATGGTGAAACATTTTGTTGACTCTTTGGCATAAACTTAACCCTTTGGCCGAAACAATCACTTGTGGTATTCCACAGTATAAAATGTCAAAGCAAATCTCAGTTTGACTCGAGTTAGAACTGAGCATGCTCTCCCTGGGTTTGCGTGGATTTTCTCTCTGGGCACTCGGGTTTCTGCCCAAATCCCAGAAACATACATGTTAGGTTAATTGAAGACTCCAAATTGTCCATAGCTGTGAATTTGAGAGTGAAAGGTTGTTTGTCTACATGTGCCCTGCAGTTGTCTGGCAGCCAGTCCAGACTGTACCCCGCTGGGCTAGGCTCCCACTTACCCATGACCCTAATGCGATGCTGGAGAAAATGGATGGTTGGATAATAATTTATTGCACACGCTTCTCAGGTCTTCTTGATGTGATTAGTTTGCGCACCAATACTCATGTGTAAAAAAAAAAAAAAAATTGTAAAATGAAACACCTCTTTGTTTTGATCATCCATCCATCCATTTTCTGAGCCACTTCTCCTCACTAGGGTCACGGGCGTGCTGGAGCCTATCCCAGCTATCATGGGGCAGGAGGCGGGGTACACCCTGAACTGGTTGCCAGGCAATCGCAGGGCACATACAAACAAACAACCATTCGCACTCACATTGACCCCTACGGGCAATTTAGAGTCTCCAATTAATGCATGTTTTTGTGCCCGGAGAAAACCCACGCAGGCACGGGGAGAACATGCAAACTCCACACAGGCGGGGCCGGGGATTGAACCCAGGTCCTCAGAACTGTGAGGCTGATGCTATAACCAGTCGCCCACTGTGCCGCCCTTGTTTTGATCACATACACAAATCATTTTAAATATACTGGTATTACCACAATCCAACTGCTTCATAAAAACTAATTTGTAGCAAAAGAAAAATCAGTTTCGCAAGGCTAGTTAGGTATTAAGTTTGTGACTTTCTGGAAATGGACAATGAATTTCAATTATTCACAGCTGCACAAGCACAGTTACTTAACAGGAACACTCGCACGCACATATTTTTTTAATAATGAAACCTAAGTACAGAAAAGATTATTAACATTGTACACATCTTAGCATATCACAAAAAGGGACATGTTCATTGTGCAACATAATTGGTTCTGCTCATACTCTTGTTGGCGGTGAAGTTTTGTAACGAAAAATTTATTTGTTATTGATTGCAACTGTTTGTAAAGTTGATTAAATCCATTAAAAAGCAAAGATTTTCTTTGAGCCATGGTCAATATTGATCATGAGCAGTGACGATAAGGGGCCGACCAGTCGATCAAGATTTTAAGCTTAAGTCAAAAAGAATTTCTGGATAACACACAAACAAATTAGTTAAACTCTGTTTTTGCATTTAATTAAATACAAGTCTATATATAGCATTACAGAAATGCTAATTGTTATAATCGTGTTTGATATTGGTTCATTTTCAGGAAGGCAACACATCTGGCTATGTTGCTAGAATTTACAGTATACCAGTGATCGGTGTTATTGCTATATCCTTGGCTTGGTTAAAAATGTGCAGATTATCTATTAATAGTGCGTAGAGCTAAAACAATCACCATAGTAAAATCTAACCCTAGTACCATATATTTTGCCCTTAGAGGAGTAATAACAGTGTTCTACAGGGTGGTTGGTCTATCGCGAATTGATCGAGAGTATTGCTCACAATGAAATGACAAAATGTATAATTGGTATAAACCTTTAACTCAAATGAATGGCATGAAATAAACCATGTTACCTTAGAAGCGTACCCAGTTGTGTCTTGTTTGAGCCGTTCATATTCATAATTTGGTTCTCTTGTCCAGACCAGAGCAAAAAACAATACATGGAGCATTTCATATCACACATTTGGTCTTACTTTTGTGATAAGATCTTGGGGTTGGATGATAGGGACATGCATAAAAATCACACCACAGTTTATTTACAAAACTGTCTCGCTTGACCACAACATTAAAATCATTTTCTATACCGCTTATCCTGTTCAGGGTCTCGGGAGCTGGACCCTATCCAAGCCCAGACTTTGGGCAAAAGGCAGACTACACCCTGGATGGGTCGTCAATCACAGGGCCCATTGAGACAGAGAACCATTCAAACTTACATTCACACCATCACGGAGAGGGAACTGCGGCTGCACGGAAGTCAGGCCACTTATACCAATACACGATCAGTGACGACTATCCAACTTCAGTATCATACAGTATTTCAACTCATGACTAAAAAGAGCTACAGACTCTGAATAACGCATGAGGGATGAACACACACTAAAGCTGCCATGATCGCATTTGTGACACATTTAAGCTAAGATGGTCAACTGAGCACAGGCTGCGCGCTCAACTGTGCAACTTAGCAATGAGTCTTGCAGCAATATTCATATAGTCTGCCATGCAGGGGGTCTCATTTTGGGTTCAGTGAGAAGTTAATGGCTCATAGCATCTGGTGCGCATTGTGGTGATCATTATATAGCGACTGTGGGTGGCGGTGCAGTTTGTATGGGGGAAAGTCTAAAACGTATGCTGCCACATTCTGATACTGCTGTGTGACTATCTGAATGAGAACAGCTCAGACACTCTCCCACAGGATGCCAGATTTCCATCCTGTTTATGAATAGAGGATTTACTTCTTCACTTTTGCAATTTTTATCTTGTGCTGCACTCCTAGGAAAAGATTATTTTATATCTTATTTTATATCTATCGCCAGCCTCGGTATTCTCACCTTGAGTGTGTTGACCTGAGTGTTACAACATCCTTCATTTTCCTACCATCAGTATTCTCTGTGATGGATACTTTCCAAGATGACATATCACTGCCAGGATTTATGTACTTTATCAGCTCCTGTGCAAAGCAGACGATATTCTGATATTAGTGAATTCTCGTTCGGAAGAGATTGGGAATTTTATGTCATTTTAAGTAAGCCCTGAGAGTAATTGTTGACTCGGTTCTGCACAAATTAATAATTTTAGCATTCATTGAATGGAAGAAGATGTACATTTTGCTTAATTTGTCCAAAGTTGAGCAGGACGGTGGACGACTGGTTAGAGCGTCTGTCTCACAGCTCTGAGGACTGGGGTTCAATCCCCGGCCCCGCCTGTGTGGAGTTGGCATGTTCTCCCCGTGCATGCGTGGGTTTTCTCCGGGCACTCTGGTTTCCTCCCACATCCCAAAAACATGCGTGGTAGGTTGATTGAAGACTCTACATTGCCCGTAGGTGTGAATGTGAGTGCAAATGGTTGTTTGTTTATGTGTGCCGTTTGGCTGGCAACCAGTTCAGGGTGTACCCCGCCTCCTGCGCGAAGATAGCTGGGATAGGCTCCAGCACTCCCGCGACCCTAGTGAGGAGAAGTGGCTCAGAAAATGGATGGATTGATGGATGGATGTCCAAAGTTGATGGAATACGTTTGTTTTCATCACGCTAAAATGACAGATCATTGTTAATTAAGCTTAGTTGGGTGTGCAAGGATAACAGGATGGGCAACATTCCATGTGGAAAAACATTTGTGGGCATTCAGAACTGACCAGTTGGACCTCAACACAGACATCTCAATATGACATTAAGATTCCCCTCTGCAGGGGTTTGCCAGGGATTTGGGGCCCCGTGAAATAAACATTTGGCTCTTCCATATCAATGCCGCAAACTGAAGATACAGTACTATTTTCTTTTGCCCCTGTCAGTCATGAGCCCTTAGAATTGTCATCGCTAAAGCATAACATTAGGTCCAAAAGTACTGTATGAACTCATTTTTACCTTAGACTTGTGATAGTTGATTCATTGTGCATTAATTGGTGACTAACATTTTACAACCTATGTACTGTCATTGAAATTCTTCTTAATGTGGGTGATTTTTCACCAAAATAATTTAAAGGAAACAAATTACTTATAAGTTATAAATGACGTGATTATAACTGTCCTCACTGTAAAGCTTCCTTTATGTAATGCATTTCTGCTACGTAAATTGTTACTCTCTAGGTGTGGCAATGTGGTGGCAGTATGGAAGTCCTGCCGTGCGCAAGAGTGGCTCACATCGAGCGCACCAAAAAGCCCTACAACAATGACATTGATTACTATGCCAAGCGCAATGCCCTGCGAGCCGCCGAGGTGTGGATGGACGAATACAAATCTCACGTCTACATGGCCTGGAACATTCCCGTAAATGTAAGCATTGCTCTCTCCATGTCTTCGCTTCATTTGCACCTTGTTACCTTTTCCTATACTTGCACATCCAGACATGCGGAGCTGATCCCTGCAGGCAAGGTAATACAATTGCAAAGTTCCATATTCATTGAACTTGACCTTCACATGGCGGCGGAATGAAGGCAGCGCTAAGACTCTCTCTCCAAACAGACAAATGAGAGGAGCTTCATGTGTAATCAGTCTATTTTCATACACATCAGTTAGCTTAATTGCTTTCAATAGCCTTTTGAGATTGGCTGTTGAAAAACACACTGCTACTATCATTAATTAAGAGGTTCATATTAAATCCTTAATTGGTACCATTCAGCCGTACACAATGGGATGATAGTCAGTGAAGGACAACAGCAAAGACCTCTGAGCACCAGCCAAAACAGCTGTTCAGAACAGACTAATACTTAATGATAAAGCAAGATACAGAAGGCAGGCACAATATGTAATGGCACCACCTCCCTTCTGTGGCGACATTACAAACACAGTGGAATGAAACGTTATTACTCATTGTTCCATTGTGTACACTACCGACACATAATACAATGATTATCCCATTTCCCTTCTTCTTCACAAAACATCCATACACGCAATATTACATTCTGGCTATCGACTAGGTTACCCGCTGCGAGCACGACTACACTGGTGTAGGAGGGCTTTATGAATCAACAACTGTGGTTTGCCTCAAATCCAAATACCAACAGCATTTCGCTGAAATGGAATACATTTGTTATTGTCGCTGTATGGCTACAAAAAAGCTGTACTCTGTAATCGTAGTAGCTACAAATAGAATATCGTGTCATACTGTATGGTAGGTTATTACTCAACATAGATATTTGTCCCCTGATTTTAACAACAAAACTAAGGCAGACAACGTAGAGCCACGACGGCTGCAGACTTACTGTGCAAAACTAGAGCATGTACATTTTTTTATTTATTTTGCACACTACGCAGAGAGGCACACCACATGCATACTGTACAGGCATGCAAGGAGAGATGTCAGAGGTATGGGTCACGCAAACCATGACCCTGAGCTGAGTTTTGGGGTGGATTCGATGCCTTGCTGAAGTGCACTTCGACAGTAGTCAGGATGCAGTCAAGCAGCTCTCCAACGACTTGCAAACTCGTAGCTGGAATCAATTTTGTCCACAGCAGGACTTCAGCAGGAATGTATCCCTGTAGCTTTAGATCTTTGTGTTTGCCAAATAAAGTTCTCACTGGTCAAGACAATTCACCCTTGTTTAATAACATCTGTTAACAGAACCCAGGGGTTGATTTTGGCGATGTTTCTGAGCGCTTGGCTTTAAGGAAAAGACTGCATTGTCAAAGTTTTCGCTGGTACCTTGAACATGTCTACCCTGAGATGCGGATCTACAACAACACCATCACATATGGCGAGGTGAGAAAGATACTTAAAGACAGTCGAACAAACAAAAGAACTGTTTCATCATCTGGAATTCTAACCGCAGTGTGCTTTCAACAGACAGGAAGACCTTAAACTTTAGGGAAATGAGTTGGTAAAAACTATGTGTGGCGTGCTCATTACTGAAAAACATTTGTCTGCAGCAAACCTCTACAGAGATAATTAATATCCCTGTCTTTGAAAAGTGTTTAAACACACTCTGATGAGTACAGATAAGTATCTGCCATCACAGTTCTGGGCTTTCCCTTCTAATTAAAACTTATATACAAAAGACACTGACAATACATGGTACCTAGCAGAATGATATGTTATTCCTCACAATGAATTTTAATCAAACGCTAATTAGTGTTATATTCCAGTTGTATTATTGTATCCAATTGTATGTAATGTATGTATATGTGTCCTGGTTTCGGTTGCACTCTGAGTAGATTGGAGGAACTAAGCAAGATAGTGACTGTTTCAAAAGTTTAATCCTCTCATCTATTTGGAGGAAAGTAAACCTACAGTACATAATTTTACATCCATTAATAAGAACAGAGGCGGCACAGTGGTGGACAGGGGCTGTGGTGAAAGCTAAAAAAGGATGTCAAAATGAGTCAGAGGCTTGATGCAGTTGTTATATATCCATCCAGACATTCACCTTCATATATTAAGTCAAGGCGGCACGGTAGAAGACTAGTTAGCACATCTGCCTCACAGTTCTGATGACCGGGGTCCAAATCCCAGCCTCGCCAGTGTGGCGTTTGCATGTTCGCCCCGAGCCTGAGTGGGTTTTCTCCAGATAATCTGGTTTCCTCCCACATTCCAAAAACATGCATGTTATGTCATGTTAATTGAAGACTCTAAATTGTCCGTATGTGTGACTGTGAGTGTGAATAGGTTTTGTTTATATGTGCCCTGCGATTGGCTGACGACCAGTTCAGGGTGTACCCCGCCTCTCGCCCAAAGATAGCTGGGATAGGCTCCAGCACGCCCGCGATCCCAGTGAGGAGAAGCCGTACAGAAAATGGATGGATGGATATTCAGTCTTATCTGTTCCATTACTTCTGCTCACCTAAAAATATGGTGTTAGTTTAAAAACAATGCTATCTTATCATTTCTAGATCTACCTGGAACTAAAAGTTGAACTATTGATCACTTGTCACATATTTATCTGTTTTCAAAAACAAAAAACTTAAAAAATAGTAAAGCAGATTATTATGTCAAATTAGAATCATTTACTTGTATTCCTGGACAGAAAAAAATATTTGTAGTGTTTAAATGGTATGCTTCATTAATTTCTGGCTTTTCAGGGAAGCCAGAGAAGCCCAGTGAGTGAGCACAGTTTTGAATAAAAATAGGAAATACTACTCACTGAGAAGTTCACATTAAAGAACTTTATGATGCAATTTAGGTTTTCTCAGTTTTGTGAGAGGCGGTCTAATAAGATTTAATTATATATTCACTCTTTTAAAGCTAATCTTTAAAATTAATTAACATAATTTACCGTGTATAATGCACATTTTTTACCCCCCAAAATGGTCTAAAGTCAATAGTGCGCATTATACATAGGTATAGGAGAAAATGAAAAAGACTCACATTTTATCAATGTATGGCGCCATCTAGAGGTTATGAAAAAGCTGTACACTTTCATTCCACTATGCCAGCGCCCCCTAGAGGTTATGAAAAAGTTGTACACTTTCATTCTTGTATGCCACCTTGAGGTTAGGAAAAAGGTGGAGACGACACTTTCATTCCAATATGACAGGGGTACATATGACTACATATATCTACAATTGTGCTCATAAGTTTACATACCCAGGGAGAATTTGTGAAATATATATATGTATATATATGTATATGTATATATATATATATAATATATATATACTATATTTTTTTAATACGACTGATGACTGAACTAAAACAATCATTAATGTTTTTATGGTTATGTTTTGTTTAATGAGAATGCTTTTCTGAAATGCTTGACTGTTTAATTTGAAAACCATTCAAATTAAATTAAATGTGTTTCGCCTGGTCCTTCATGCTTTCTTGAAAGAATTGTACACATCTTACAAATCCTCCCTAGGTAATCAAACATATGAGCACGACTGTGTGTTTTCTCATTTACTAAATAAAAGTAGGGCTGTGAATTTCAAAATAAGAGCAAGTAAATAAAAATAAAGTATTGTGTGTTCAAATAAGGTGTTTAACTTCAGAATAATTATTTTTAAAAAAACAAACAAAATACAGATAATACTTCATGTTTTGATCATATGGGTAGAAGCAAAATCATGTATTGTAAAAATGCATTGTACATATGTAGAAGGGTTTTCCAGAATTTGTAGGTAACATTTGGGGGTGCGCATTATACATGGGTGTGCATTATACACGTGAAATTGCGGTAACCATTTTAGCTCGTGTCTTTCAGGTGAGGAACAGCAAAGCAAGTGGCTACTGTCTGGACCAGGGCTCTGAAGATGATGACAAAGCAATCCTCTATCCATGCCATGGCATGTCCTCACAGGTCAGCTCCACATCTAAGAATGGTGTATTTATTTGCAGTGTTTTGTTAATGATATTGTAACAGTTGCATTGGTCAACATTCCAGATATATGCATTTGTTTATTCCTAATTGTTCTGGATTTTGGGAACAAATCAATGTTGAATCAACAGCGACTGTTCAATGAATAGAAGTAGTACTTAGCTGTTTAACAATCCTTGTATTTGTACTTGTATTTTTCAATGTGGGACATAGAGTAGAGTAGATGGGTGTACCAAAACACAGGTAACGGAGAGTCACAGAAATAAGGGATTACAGTTACTAACAGAAGCTCGTTGTGGTAACAATGTAAATGACAACATGTTTGGTAATATATTTGTTTGTGATAACATTTTAACCTTGATGGAGCTGTTACCTTTTAGAAAGGGCGGGAAGGGAAGTTTGCATATTCTCCCCGTGCCTGCGTGGGTTTTCTCTGGGTACTCCAGTTTCCTCCCACGTTCCAAAAATGCATGCATGGTAGGTTAATTGGAAACTTTAATCAGAATCAGAATCATCTTTATTTGCCAAGTATGTCCAAAAAACACACAAGGAATTTGTCTCCGGTAGTATAGTATGTATAGTATAGTACAGTATAGTATGGCCAATTAAATTGGCCATAGGTGTGAATGTGAGTGTGAATTATTGTTTGTCTATACTGTATGTGCCCTGCAATTGGCTGGCGACTAGTTGAGGGTGCCAGCGCGCTCGCTGCCCTTGTGGGGATAAGCGGTACAGAAAATGGATGATAGATGTTTTGATTTACGTTTTGCACATTGATTTTTTTTTTTCATTTTAATGGTCATTAAATCTGTTCCTGTTTACACAAATAATAACCAGTTTTGTTTTGCAATTTGTTCCTTGTGTTTTGCATTATTTTAAAACAAAAGGTGATTTTTGGCTCATTGTTATACCTCCAGTAACAACATGCTGATGTGTTGCAATTTATTTGCTTTCCAGAAAAAGGATTTTAAAATCAACATTTTAAAATAATTTTCTTCGCCCTGCTTTGCCATGGCCTTCTCTACATAATCTTTAGTTTCTGTAAAATTATTGAAGCATTTCTGAGAGCCACTGTTTATTAACTGAAGTAAAATGTTGAATTTAAATTCCAAAATCTGTCATGTATTTTTAAATAAACAATCCATTTACTGATCTGTTGTGTGGAAACACATTCATCCCAGCAGAATTGCAATGGATTAAAATTCCCCAAATGCACCAATTGTGTAATGTATTTCTGTTGTGCAGAATTACTTTAAAATGGTAAATGAATTGCATATGCCCACAGTGTTGGAGCATTGGTTAGAATCTCATTCAACAGTCAGACTCAACATTGACACATCATGTCATAAACTGGTGCCTGAGGCTGGCATGCAGTGGTAGTGCAGAATATTCCATTGATATTCCAGCTCCATCACTGCCACATACTGAATGTGCAAACCTCTGCCCTGACTCACTCTAAAACGATGGCGTAAGTGCTGCATTGAAAATGCCATATTTTGTGGAAATTCAAACGTTACGTGTTAATTGATATTGTTTGAATATTTTCACAAACATTTACAGTGGGCCCCAGCAAACCTCCTGCAATTTCTTTTTCAATTTAAAATTTTGGGGATTTTTATTTAATTATTTTTTTCTGGTGGGGGTGGGGATTAACCACAGAAATGCTTATTGGTGGTTTATCCCCACTAATTCAATACTTTTTTGAGTTAAAAAAACAGATTTGTTTTTGTTTCAAATGTAGATATTATGGCTGTCAATTATCCATGGATATTCGTTATTCACAGTCCAGTCCAGTTCCTATCCACCGGGGGTCCACTGTACACTGAAATTACTTTTTCAATTCAACACCAAAGCCTACTAAGATCCCAGATGATACTTCCATGTAGTATATTAATCATGTATATGCTGTAGCCCTGTGCAGAAACATGCATGATCAAGTGCAACAAAAACATTTCCATGAACATGCAGCCCATTTGTAAAATGTTGGTATCCCTTGAGTGCTTGATGTGTTTCTCTCTTTGGTGCAGGGAAACTTAAGCCAAACCATTGCAAACCTTGTAACTGTTATTCATGTATTAATCCCATCCCCTGGGGAAATAAACAAATAGAGTAGGATACCTTGTCTTAGTGTCATTAGATTACGATGATGAGCAGTGTGGGACAACTCAATTTTGTGGAGCAGTGTTCTTTTTGTATTTTTTTTATTGTATTTCTCTTAGATTTACTGCTTTTACTTGTGAAACACTATTTTGTCCTACATACATTTCCATTATCCCTTTGAAGCATCTTTTTTTTCTTTTTCTTTAGTGCCTCTCCTATTTGAAACCTTTGTCATAAGTGGGAGGCACAAATATTCATTTTCGTAAACATATTCATAATAGTTTGGTGCATCAGGACACCATCAATGTACAATTCTGGAGATTATAATGTATCAACACTGCATTTTACAACAACAGCGTTGTGGTGTTAATGAGCTAATTAAGAAACGGATTAGGTTGACCCCCCAAACAGCTTGAAACCTTTCATGATCTCAGAAAGGCAATGGAGCATCGCGCAGTGCAGAGACACAGGTTAATTGGCTCGCATTAATTATTTGTTATTGTCCCATTTTGAATGCATTAGTGTATAAAAGGCTGTCAGACTGAGATGTAAAGAGGTATTAAGGGAATTATATGGGTTTATTTATACACCCAGTCATGGCAGTAACAATTTACCATTCTATTTGGAATTTGTATAGAAGCAAGCCATCTGTAATACAGACCTTGAGGCTACCACCCACAGACAAATTGACACAGGTTCACAGCATTACGTGTCCCACGTCATGATTCAAGATTAGTGACTCATCATCATCGTCGTGAATAGCCCATAACCAATGAACCTGGAGTGACATTAAAGTTGTACTTCACTGATGCCCAAGATGTTCTGTTTGGCCCTTCAGGGAAGAACATTTGATTGGATTAAATACCAGTAAATATCTCATCGTTACATGCTGCAACACCTACACAGGCCATTCAGCACAGCATCTTTCTCCTCGGAGACGCCAAATATCAGCCCCACAGCTGCATTAACTTATGCTTTAACATTTGCGAGAGAGGTGTCTGCCTTCGTATTGTTGGCATATTATTTTTCATGAGGGATCACTCTTCTAAATAATAAAACACAATCTTTACTGTATCCATGCATAATAGAGATGCAACATTATCACTCATCCTTTCTTAGGATGGATTAAACACTGAGAGATAATGTTTTTCCAGTGATTTGGCCAACAAAGTGTTGGTTGTAGATCATACAGTACACAATCCGATATAGGCACGACCTGCTTCCGCATTGGCAAAAGGGGTCTAAGCATTTCCTCCCGGTTCGGGTGAATGTCGGAGGGGGTCGTGACAAAGGAACCGTAGGGACTTTCAATGTCTAAAATGGATTTTGTTTAACACAAGATGTCACCACAAAGCCAACAAAGATTACAATATTCAATGTTTAAACTTCATTCATGTTTACATATATCATGGTACATGTATTTAAGGTTTCTCTGAAGACATCAGCCGTAAGAATTTTTTTTTTGGGCAAGTTCGGCTTTAAACAAGCATTCGATCACACTGAACTCATGCTTGTTAGGGTAGCATACACAGGAAATCGGCTAATCTGTTTTCC
Source organism: Phycodurus eques (assembly GCF_024500275.1). NCBI lineage: Eukaryota > Metazoa > Chordata > Actinopteri > Syngnathiformes > Syngnathidae > Phycodurus > Phycodurus eques. The sequence goes on from NC_084527.1 coordinate 28,802,597, forward strand.
GTGTTTGGTCACGTGACGTTCCTCATATAGCGTATAGTAGAGCAACTTGGCAGTGTTCCAGATTGTTTCCTCATTAGTTGATTTTGTCCAAAGTGGCATTCAAGTGAGGACCAACAACCCTCAGTGTTTCAAGGTCAGAGAGCACTGCTATGACTTTATAGATTCCTCAGTGGTATGTCCCTTCTTCAGCATTTTCATTAGGTCAACACATGAACAACAATGGGGACTGCTTGACATTCTGATGAAATCCTTCATCCTTAAGGATTCTAGTACAGGTATATAAGCATGTATTAGGAGATCACTAGTGAACAGTGTTGGTCAATGAATAGGGCAGGAACATGCTTTCCACGAAGCTGCAAACCTCGTTCATTAGCATGTTAATCTAAATGTAGAAATTATTTATATTCTTGCTTCTTCACTATATCATAATTGCATATATCATGATCACCAATGGACCAGAAACGAAGTAAATGGATGTCTTATGATGTGAAGTTTTACTTTCCTGCTCTTTTCTATGCCTCTGTCACTGTGTCATTTAAACCCTCTTTTTTATCCGAAGTTTCTCGATACTCACATTTGTGTTTTGCAGCAGTAACTGGTGTAACCATCCTAGAATGTAGCAATAAACACACTTCTTATCTGTTTTTTTCAGCTTGCCCGCTACACTACTGATGGAGTTTTACAGCTTGGACCCCTGGGGTCGACCACCTTCCTGCCTGACACAAAATGCCTTGTTGATGACGGCAGAGGACGTATTGCCAGTTTGAAAAAATGTGAAGCTGTTGCCAGGATCTCCCAGCGGCTTTGGGATTTCACACAGGTAAAAGAAGCAATGTCGTGTGATCAGTTGATGTACTGTATTGCAGGTGGCATCTGGAAAATAATAAAGATAAGTTGGAGGAGACCGCATCAAAAGTAGTTTTTTTTTTTTTTTTTAATCAGTTAAAAACATAAAATTAAAAGCTATTGGTTGTGTTTCCAATTATTGTCCTGATCACAAACACACAGTGATTTATTGACTGGTCTTCTGTCCAGAGTGTACGTTGATCAGAATGTACAGTACCTCGCCCATTTCAGCTGAGCTCGGTCCAGCTCTTCTCTTAGTTGTGAACAGAATAAACTCTACATAAAAATGACAAATTAAACTACAATTCTACATTAAATTATGTTAACACTTGTGGCACAATATTTTGGACCAAAACACTTTGTCCATTTTGAACCATGCTATTTCCTGTTTCTGTGTATCACTAAAAAAAAAAAAAAAAGCTGGCTAATAAAAACATACAGTGGTACCTTGATAAAACGGACCCTGATATAACAGATATCAGATAAAACAGACCGTTGGGACTGAACAATGCGTCCAAAAATAGTTTCCATTTGTCACTTAAATTGCCGTTGACAAAGTCTTATTTCCAGAATTGGCCGCTGTTGTTTACTGGCGAAGTGGCAGAATGCAGGAAGACAATGGAACTGATGTCTTTCCGGGTCACAGATATAAAATATGACTAGATCTAATTCCAAAAGACATGCCTCCCATGCCTACGTGGCAGCCATGTTGAATGCGGGGCATTGACGTGGTGGCCATGTCGTGATGGTTAAATCTATTGTCTATTCTGCATAGACTCGCAGAACAGTTGTATCAATGTGACAGAGCTTCAGACTGTGTTGTCCCTTTCTAATTTGGTTTACTCTGTTAGCAGTGCTGACAGCCTGACACATGGTATGAATAAACTGGCTCCAATGTCCTGTTATGCAGAAAGTTATGGATCCAAACTAGGGCTGGGCATCGTTTGAATTTGAGCGATTCCGGTGACGATTCTGGTTCCTTATTTCGATTCCGGTTTAAAACAATTCTCGATTCTGATTCTTTTAGGAGGCTGGGTCAAAAATGTTGCATGGTTTAAATAAAGGGTGTCCAAATTATGGACATCCATTTTCTTAGCAGCCCGCAGCATCGACTAAAATAAACATTTGTCTCAGGGTTCTTTATAACCAATATCAATATCAAACCTATGAACTAAAAGACATTGTGTTTGGAGCTAATCCAATTGACTTAATATTTATTAATTAATGTTTCAACTAAAACTTAAATATAGCATTGTTAAAATCGTTACTTGGGACTGTTTTTTTTTTATCCACGTCTAATGGTTTATATGTGCAAGTTTTAACTTGACTTCCTGTTTTTAGCTTGTAGTCTTTTCTTTTGAAGGGTACGCACCGGGAGTCAGCATTATGGCACGTAAAATAACTTCACATGATTTTATTTTATTCATTCAGTCATTCATTCATCTTCCGTTCTGCTTATCCACATGAGGGTCGCGGGCGTGCTGGAGCCTATTCAAGCTATCTTTGGGCGAAAGGCGGGGTACACCCGAACTGGACGCCAGCCAATCGCAGGGCACATATAAACAACCAACCATTCATACTCACATTCACACCTAAGGGCAATTTAGAATCTTCAATCAACCTACCATGCATGTTTTTGGGACGTGGGAGGAAACCGGAGTACCTGGAGAAAACCCACCCAGGCACGGGGAGACCATGCAAACTCTACACAGGCGGGCCGGGATTTGAACCCCGGTCCTCAGAACTGTGAGGCGGATGTGCTAACCAGTCGCTCACCGTGCCGCCGATTTTATTTTTGTTTAAATTAATGGATGAAACCAAATGCTATAAACCGATGCCTTTCCTTACCCACTGATGAGGCACAAGGTTAGTGTTTGTGATACTGTGAGATGTTTATGTGAATTTTGTCCCAATTCATTGTAATGTAAAGTTGCTACGGTGAAGTTTTAACTCCGTTAAGCTTTTTTTCCTGTCATCGGCTCTTACGTCGGTTTGAAGACTAAAATAAACGCTAAAACTCATCAATGCAAAAGTGCAAGCAACCGTTTATCTTGTTAGCTGTCTCATTGTTGGCATAGACGTATTTTATTGTTTCACTCACCCAACTGCCTGAAAGTTGACGTAGGCTGAGGCACGTCAGACGCTACACATTGTGAAAGCTTGTTTTGCACAATATAATATTGTTCCAAGTCTTGCACTTACGCGACTGGTCATTAATTTTAACAAAGTAAAGACACACTTTTGTTCGCCGCTGCCGCCGTTGGGCACAAGCACGTCATTGTGTGCATTCTTCTTGTTGGTTTTCGCCACTTCTTCTTCCGGGCTGGAGGACTAGGCATCGAAACTGGGAACTGAAATTTTGACATTTGAACCAAATCCGGGAGAACCGGAACGTTAGTCCCGGTTCCAATCGGTTCTCGATTCTCGATGCCCATCCCTAATCCAAATAATGATAATTATCACCATAAGAGGAAAATCCCGTTGTTATGATCATATGCATCATGTCTGGACAGAATTGAGAGATATTCCAGCAAACAGGTTAATAATGCTATTAATCTCAACCTGAGTTCTGGCCTGACCTCCCCTGAACTAAAAAACTGGGATCATTCAGGTTCAGAATAGCTGATCTGAATTAGTTCAATCAAGTCAAAATACACCCATGTTGAGCTAAGCTCGTTCACAGCCACAACCAAAAGACATCATCAATCAAACATCAATATGTCGATTGACCATGGCAACCGATATAAATTTGGAATTTGAGGTGATAATGAAGGTGTCTACGTCCATCCATCCATTTTCTTTACCGCTTATCCTCACAAGGGTCGTGGGCTGCTGGAGCCTATCCCAGCTATCTTCGTGCGGGAGGCAGGGTACAACCTGACCCGTTCGCCAGCCAATCGCAGGGTACATAGAAACAAACAACCATTCGCACTCACATTCACACCTACGGGCAATTTAGAGTCTTCAATCAACCTACCACGCATGTTTTTGGAATGTGGGAGGAAACCGGAGTGCCCGGAGAAAACCCACCCAGGCATGGGGAGACCATGCAAACTCCACACAGGCGGGGCCGGGGATTGAACCCCGGTCCTCAGAACCGTGAGGCAGACGCTCTAACCAGTCGGTCCGCGTGCCGCTAATTGATTTATTGTAAATAAAATAAAACAATATTTTGAAGGAACCCAATATTATTTCATTCATTATTCATTATTTTCATTCATTCATTATTCATTTTTAACTACGGTATTTCTTTTGACCTCATCTACAAATGGCCATGCCCATCTGTCCAATCTGTCCATTTTAAAAATTCAATGTAGCCCTCGTCCACATAACGTTTGGCCCCACCCCCATGCAGTCTAATTGGATGTCTTAACTTCAGAATAATAATTTTAAAAAAAAAACTAACAAAATAGAGATAATATAGTATGTTTTGGGGCAAGAAAAATCTTACATTGTATAAATGCATTATACAGTAGGTAGAAGGGTTTTCAGAATTTTGAGGTCAACTTTCGGGGTACGTATTATACATGGGTGCGTATTATACACGAGAAATTCCGGTAACCTGCTTGCTGCAATACCCCCAGATTTAGTAAATGGGTATTAACAATCCAATTTAAAGGTAATTGTGTACATTGCTGACCCATCACTGTTTACTTCTCAATGCCTACGGAAAATACCAAATGAGAAACACATACTTTCTTTTTGCACAATGATCATCTCAGTAAGACAAACAGATAATTAGTTTTAATTGTATGTTTTTTAGTATGCCAGATATCTTATTTGAGTTTTCCACCCCCCTACAGAACGGTCCAATCATCAGCAGGGACACAGGTCGTTGCTTGGAAGTGGAAATGTCAAAAGATGCCAACTTTGGCCTTCGTCTCGTGGTGCAGAGATGCTCAGGTCAGAAGTGGATCATACGAAACTGGATTAAGCATCCCAGACACTAAAGCCATGGGAAACCCTCTGAGACATTTTAGATCATTTTTCACAGTTGGAAATTGGAAGGTGGGGTATGACACCAGTACACTGTTGGGCTTCTTTCAGGCCACAGAGCTTTCCAACTCCTAGACGTCTCTGTGACTTTGTGGTTTAAAAAACAACAACAACAAAAACAACACATTTCTGACCTGGATAGAGAGGTGTACAATAACAGACGAGTGCAACTTAAAATGATTTTCTTTCTATTGTAAATCTATCTGTTTCATCTTTGTAGATGAATATGAGCGTGTGCAAGTGTGTACTATTTTGATGAGAATCTGAGCAATTCAAATAATATCAGAGTTGTAAATTGTAATTTACCACATTAAATGATTATTGTGAGGTTCTGAAAATTGCCTCTGATGTATTGCGCTAACCTGGTTACTATATAACAGGCTTTAAAGGAGCTGTTTATTATCTCATCAGGGGCCACGGTATTTCATCTGCAGTGACACAAACTAGAATACCTAGTTTTGTTTTAACAGTATTGCTCACTGTGAGACAGAGCAATCATGTGCCTTTTTTTTTTTTTTTTTTTACATCATTATTTACTTCATCTGACCAGGGAATGTCAGTCCCCAAAGCGCATGTACAAACTATTTGAAAGTTAATTTCTAAAACAATGTATAAAAATATATATATAGTAACATACTGTAAGAGTGAAGCTTTTAAATTGATCAGATATTAAAAGAATTTTTGATCCTATGTCTCTTGTTCACTTCACACAAACTGGGTTACTTTGTATTATACCTTTTTGGATGTGTGTTTAATATATTATCCAGAATTTGTCAAGGAAATTTTAATTTAAAAACATTATTTAATTACACTTTTCTAATTTTGCACTCTAGATGGGACAAAACTTGGATCCCTAATTCTTAATTTCATTAGGATGTGACAAAAGTAAGAATACATTTTAAAACATTAAGAAAATTAACCAATGAAATCAATTGCCTTTAAAATTGTGGATCAATAGAACAATAATAATTAAAAAAAACTTTATGAAACAGGCCTTAACAAAAATGATGGTACCTCAACTCAATATTTTGTTGCACAACCTCTTGAGGCAGTCACTCATGGCTGAAAGTACTTTGGCATGTGGCGCATGATTTTTTTTAATTTTTTTTTTAAACAAGCTTCGCCCTACGTATGTGTGTGTGTGCTTAAAAAATTAAAAAAAAGCTTGGGTGACAATGCGAGCGATTGCGGCAGATGAAGGTGTATGTGCACTGTAAAAATGTCTACCATACGGTTTGTAGTTTTATGGTTATTTTATACTTCCCTGTCACCGCTACTGAGGGGGAGTTAGTTCACTTCAGTTTTTCCTTTGATATACAATATATATATATGTCAATGATGAAAACTGGTCAGAACTAAAAGATTACATTACAGCAAAGCTTAATAACTAACAAAATTAAACCCAAATTAAATACAAACCTTTATTAGGAACTCAGCTCCCAGTTGCAGAACAGTGCACAAGACGCAAACGCTGAGGGCACAAATGCACTCATTAACAATCAGGATTTTATGGACATACGCGGTGTGTCAGAATCATTCCGGGGACTGGTGTCTCAAAAGATATATTTTAAATTCAAACTACAAACTGCGAGTTTTCCGCTTCAAAGTAATTCCACAGAAGTCTAACACACTTTCACAGCCTTCTCTGCCATGCCTCCATGCACTTTCCTTCCAGGATGCTCCCCAGCTCTGTCTTCACAGCCTTCTTGATGTCATCTTCATCTTCAAAGGAGGATCTGTACCCCTTTTATGCTGGAACAGTTTTACTGTTTCGCAGTGGACCTTTTAACCTGCCTCTGTGGTTTCTTCGTATTCTGATGGATATTTATTGAGAATTACAGTCATTCAGTCAAACAGAGCAATGTTTTTAAAGGGGAGTGACAGAAACAACAAAAAGGAGAGAGAGTGAAAATGGAACTAAATAATATAGGAAAAGAAGACAACAAAAGACAACAAACTAGCTGTAAACAAAATTAGGAAAGTAAATCTTAATGTACCTAGTACAATGACACATTAGAATCAAGTGTTGTATGGGGCAGTCATGCTACACCCTGTGAGGTAAGGACATGAGAAAATAGGACATGACTGGACAGAAGAGGGACAGGAGGAGAAGCATGTAGGACAGAGGTCATGGACCCAGCTGTACAACTGAAGTGTGGTTGGAGTGGATATGTAAATGATAAACATCTATGGGACCAGAGTGTAAGTGAGGGGATACCAAAGAAATTCGCATAGTTATAAGTTATTTGTCGCAACGAGTGGGTGGCTCCACACTCGGCAAATGAATCCCAGGGGTGTGTGTCTGCGGACACATGCAAGTGAATTGACATCATTTTGCATGTACATTAACCGTCAGAAGTGACCTTAATTGCTGTGACTGCACCGGGGGGGCTGAGGACCCCACCCCATCCTGTTGAGAAGCAGGGTCGGGCCCAAGGGCCTGAGAGCAGCCGGGTGGACGGGACACCTCCTACACCGAGGGAGCCAGGCTAGTTCAGCGGCCCCCACCGAGCCACCCCAAAAAGCGGCCACCCGGAGGAGCCCGCAGCGACCCAACACCACCCCCTCAGCCAACACCATCCCACACACACCACATTGTTGCCCCGCAGCCAAACACCCTGCCCCCCACCCCCACTAGAAACCCGGTGCCCTCCAGAGACAGGTGTGTGTTGTGCATTAAAAGAAAGGTGATGATTGTGTGTAAGGCATTAAAATCTTGGGGGCAGGCAGGGCACAGGAGCACTGACATACTGAAACGCACATTCTCCTAACCCCTCACCAGCCCCAAAGAAACCCTGAGTATGTGTGAGTGCTCAGATGTGACTAGCGGAAATATATAAAATGGTGTGAGTGTGTGCTAAGTGAGTGATTCAGAGGCATGGCTCCTGTAGGCTGGGTCCATCTAGCAGGACAACCACCGGGAGAGAGCACCACCACAGCCCAGCAGCCGGAACGGGGGACCCAGCTGGTACCACCCCAACACCAGCAGAACATGGGCGAATCCAGCAGCCGTATTGTCGTGGTGAAGGCGCCACCATTTGTCCTGCCACAACTTTTGCTTCTTCTTGCGAACTGATTGAAGTTAACGCTGCAGGATCTCTACGTGGATGTGCTGTTTGATCGTCTGGGGGAACTCCTGGGCCAATCATTCTGTGTCTTGCTCTTACATTCTCTGAGACGTAAATTTGTATTACACCACAGATTATAGATACATTACATACAGCACATACATTTTATATGAATACAACCGGCATTGTGGTTAGTGGTTAGTGCGTCTGTCTCACAGTTCTAAAGTTCGTGGTTCGAATTTCTGATCCAGGTTTACTGCCTGGGGTTTTTGTCGGATTCTCTAGGTACTCTGGATTCCTCCAAACATGCAGGTTAATTGAGGACTACAAATTGTCCATAGGTGAATGTGAGTATAAATGATTATGTACCCCGTCTCTCGCCAAATGCAAGCTCAATGTCAAATGCTGAGGACAAACGATATAGAAAATTAATAGATAAGTTGTAAGTTGTATTTGACTGCATTTCGGAGCCCACCGCAAAAGTCTCTTCCTGTGAGATGGGTCGGAGGTGGCTTAAATATAGAGTTTTGCATGAGCGCTAGCCGTCATCAGCGTCTTTTTAACAGCTGCTCTCTTAATACTAATCTTAATGTACTGTTTTTGCCTCACCGAAATGGTCACCTTTATCTCAAGAAACCTGTTTGCTTTCTGAGTCAAGCACATTATTTAACATAACAATGTCCTCGACTGCCACGGACGGCAGCCCCATTTGCCTGAAACGAAGTGCGCCGTGGGAATTTGATCAGTTTTGTTTCACCGATCAAACACGCACTACATTTCGGCCTGCAGTTTACCACGGATGCCAGGACATTCCCTCATAGCCTGTCACAAGCCGATCTGATGGTTTTTTTTACGGATGAAACCTGCACACCAACCGGGCAGTATTGGAGAACGTTTGTTGCCCCTGCAATGTAAAATGAAGCGTCGATAAATGTGTGATAATATTCATTTTCTGTCAACTAAGTTCCTAATCCATCTTTTGTACTAAAACAATAAAAAGAGTCTGTTATTCACTCAAAAAATAGTTCATTGGATTTCACTGTATCTCTCGCTCAATTTCTCTCTCTTGCTCTTTCTACAACCCCAATTCCAATGAAGTTGGGACGTCGTGTTAAACATAAATAAAAACAATACAATGATTTGCAAAGCATGTTCAACCTATATTTAATTGAATCCACTACAAAGACAAGATATTTAATGTTCAAACTGATAAACTTTATTGTTTTTAGCAAATAATCATTAACTTAGAATTTTATGCCTGCAACACGTTCCAAAAAAGCTGGGACAGGGTCATGTTTACCACTGTGTTATATCACCTTTTCTTTTAACAACATTCAATAAACGTTTGGGAACTGAGGACACTAATTGTTGAAGTTTTGTCGGTGTAATTCTTTCCCATTCTTGCTTGATGTACAGATTCAGCTGTTCAACAGTCCGGGGTCTCCGTTGTTGTATTTTATGCTTCATAATGCGCCAGACACTTTCAATGGAAGACAGGTCTGGACTGCAGGCCAGTCTAGTACCCGCACTCTTTCACTACGAAGCCACGCTGTTGTAACACGTGCAGAATGTGGTTTGACATTGTCTTGCTGAAATAAGCAAGGGCGTCCATGAAAAAGAGGTTGCTTGGATGGCAGTATATGTTTCTCCAAAACCTGTATGTACCTTTCAGCATTAATGGTGCCTTCACAGATGTGTAAGTTACCCATCCCATTGGTACTAACACAGCCCCATACCATCACAGATGCTGGCTTTTGAACCTTGCTTCCATAACAGTCCGGATGGTTCTTTTCCTCTTTGGCCCGGATGACACAACGTCCACAATTTCCAAAAACAATTTGAAATGTGGACTCGTCGGACCACAGAACACTTTTGCACTTTGCATTAGTCCATCTTAGATGAGCTCGGGCCCAGAGAAGCCGGTGGCGTTTTCTGGGTGTTGTTGATAAATGGCTTTTGCTTTGCATAGTAGAGTTTAAAGTTGCACTTACGGATGTAGCGCTGAATTGTATTTGCTGACATTGGTTTTCTGAAGTGTTCCTGACCCCATGTGGTGATATAATTTACACATTGATGTCGGTTTTTGATGCAGTGCCGCCTGAGGGATCGAAGGTCACGGGCATTCAATGTTGGTTTTTGGCCTTGCCGGTTACATGCAGAGATTTCTCCAGATTCTCCGAACCTTTTGATCATATTATGGACCGTAGATGATGTAATACCTAAATTCCTTACAATTGTACGTTGAGGAACATTGTCCTTAAACTGTTCGACTATTTTCTCACGCACTTGTTCACAAAGAGGTGAACCTCGCCCCATCTTTGCTTGTGATTGACTGAGCAATTCAGGGAAGCTCCTTTTATACCCAATCATGGCACCCACCTGTTCCCAATTAGCCTGTTCACCTGTGGGATGTTCCAAACAGGTGTTTGATGAGCATTCCTCAGCTTTTTCAGACTTTTTTGCCACCTGTCCCAGCTTTTTTGGAACGTGTTGCAGCCATAAAATTCTAAGTTAATGATTACTTGCTAAAAACAATAAAATTAATCAGTTTGAACATTAAATATCTTTGTTGTGTATTCAATTAAATATAGGTTGAACTTGATTTGCAAATCATTGTATTCTGTTTTTTATTTATGTTTAACACAACGCCCAACTTGAATGGAATTGGAGTTGTATCACACTCTCCCTCACACACACACATTCAAACATTTTTTGGAATAAAAGGCATTGTGGAGAAATTAAATTAAACACATATCTATGTGTAAGAAGAGTTGTAGGTGGCAAATGTTAGTCAGGTTGGGGAACGCTCTATTACATTTTGTTAAGTTCTGCTGCATTCAGCCCATATTAAGATGGTCAATCAGGTTTCTCATCTAGGTTTTGGGCAATCTAAACAATCTTATCAATTCAAAATAAAAAAATTTAAAATGTGGTAATTGTTGTCCTCTGTGTTAAATAATCCATCCATCCATCCATTTTCTGAGCCGCTTCTCCTCACTAGGGTCGCGGGCGTGCTGGAGCCTATCCCAGCTGTCATCGGGCAGGAGGCGGGGTACACCCTGAACTGGTTGCCAGCCAATCACAGGGCACAAAGAAACAAACAACCATTCGCACTCACAGTCATGCCTGCGGACAATTTGGAGTCTCCAATGAATGCATGTTTTTGGGATGTGGGAGGAAACCCATGCAGGCACGGGGAGAACGTGCAAACTCCACACAGGCGGGGCCGGGGATTGAACCCGGGTCCTCAGAACTGTGAGGCTGACGCTCTAACCAGTCGGCCACCGTGCCACGTGTTAAATAATGTCACATTTAAAAAAATAATTACTGGAATTCAAAGACATGAAAACATGACAAACCCACACTTATAATATGCAACTTTTATCTCTTCCACATTTATAAAATAGATACCCAAAAGCACCCTCTCCTCAGTGTGTCTCTCTGAGAGCACTTTGTTTGTTGTCTTTTCAATCAATTTCCCCTGTCCACTTCAATCGCAGAATGCACCCCACTGTAGGAAGCAATGAGATGGCATTCTTCTCCATTGCACATTGTCATGCTATCCAATTTGTATTCACCCCTTTTCATTTGCAGCTTCTTTTGTCTGTTTTTGTCCTCGAATTACATCATCCAAGCAATCCATCATCTCTGTGTCTGTGAAGTGAAGACCGCTCTAGCCTTCTCAGATTATGGTAATATTTTATTATGGTGTCCGGTACACAAACACAGTAAATGGGGTGACTCCTGTATGAAGACGTACCCTGAACCAGGAAATTACTGTTCTTGCAATAGGGCTTTCTCCTGATTTAACACCCAAAGCACGGTGTTATTCCATCTGAACAGATTGAGTGTATCTGTGCCATTGAGGCCTGTCTGCAAAATCAATGTATGGCGGACTCCCAAGAGCTGTAGTGCAGAGTGCACAAAGCAGAATCATCTTTATTTGCCAAGTATGTCCAAAAAACAAACAAGGAATTTGTCTCCGGTAGTTGGAGCTGCTCGAGTACGACAACAGACAGTCAATTGACGGAGAACACTTTTGAGACATAAAGACATTGAGAAAAACAGTCACTGAGCAATAAAGGGTTACTAGTTATCTGGTAATGCCGGTACAAATTATTTATTTAGTTATTTATTTAGTCCTCTAGCACTTAGAGCAGTTTGAATAACTAATATAGCAATAGTCTGGTGCAATGACCATTGTGCAAATGTATGCAAATGTTTAAAGTGACTAGTAGTGCGATAAACTGGGACAATAAACTATGTGTAAATGTGTGGTCGTTAAATGAGTTTTGTTGCACTGAAACGCAAACAATTAGAAAACAACACTCGACAAACAAAAAAGTATAAAAGTAAATTGAAAATTGCATTTGCATTGAAAATCAGTATTACAGTGATAATACTAAACAATACTAATTGTAGTAGACAGAATAATAATAATAATAATTATCAAATAATGAATCAAATTAATGTAATATTAATCTGTTCAAATAAATCTCCACCCTTAAACTCCCTGCTGCTGCCCTGCACTGAAGTATTTAACTTGCATGTTGGTCTCCTGTGCTCTCGTGACATTATGTGTAGTCTGTTAAAATTATGGAGACACCGTCCGACCCACGTGTCCTTGTTTTCATGCGCTTGACTAACTCAAAATTAGCCCTTAGCTTGAAGAAACAGCTGCCAGTGAAAGCAATCCCCGCAAGGACATCAAGACGTAACGGTTCAAATAAATAAAATGAGTACGTACACTGCATAATACGTCATTCCTTGCGTGACCGAATCACTCAGTGCACTAGTTCACAGTGCACTTCTGCGTGAATAACCCATGGCAGAACAGTCCACTGCACACGTACTAGTACGTCGTTACTTAGCGGATCAAAAACAAAGAAGTTCAATGAACGAATCACTCGTGGCTTACAGTACATTCAGTTCACTTTCAGTACATCAGTAAATTCCCTTCCCTTCAGTACATTCAGTTCAATAGTCCATTCAGTTCATTCATCCCGTTCTGCTTGATGCTGGCTGCTCATTGCTAATTTGCCAAAGTGAGTGACAACGCTGGCGAATAGCAAATCACATGGCAGTACGTTTAGTGAAGTCCTGCCCCCGCCTGCACGCTGGCTGCTCATTGGTCAGTCGCCAAAGATTCAGAAGTGAGTGACAGAACGCACGTAGCGTTGACGGGAATAGGTGGAGAGTCCCAGTCGACTCGCTCATGGCGGCGTCCAAGCTTAAAGATCGAATCGTTTCATTAACTGATTTAGATCAGTACGTTAAAATAGAGTCATTCTTTTCAAAGAAACGTTAGTGAACGAAACAGCACGACTTGACTGATTCTAAAGACAAGAGGGGGTGTGATTGTTGAATATGCAAGAATGTTATTGTAGTAATTAAGTAAAACAATGTTTGAAGACATCAGAGTATGTGTCAAAGGGGCGCAGAAAGTTAGGCAGAAACCGCGAGCATGTTAGCCCAGCTACATTTTTGCCATGCTTACAATTATCCCACCAGCACCAGATGTTTCTCATATTATTGCCCAGGTGTAGGAAAACCTTTCACTAAGGCATAGTACACATAAGGATTTTCCAAATCTCAAAAGATGTTTCATCCGTGACAAATCTCAGACATAAAGATTTTTAAAAAATCAGGCATTTAACACTTTTGGTCACACTGTGTTTGGTTTTCTCTGATTGGCATGGTCTGTGTTTTAGTTTAGATTATGTTGAGTTTTATTTCATGTTTTCCTGTATCCCATGTTGTTAATGTCTTGTGCTCATTTAGTTATTGTGTCCACCTATTCCCGTCAACCCTCTCCCTTGTGTCAACCAGTCAGCTCCCTACAGCCACTCGTGTCTTGTCCAGGTGTTCCTCGTTGTCTTGTCAATGCATTTGTATTTAGTTCCCTGCGGCCTCATGTGCAAAGACTTTCCTACTGGAACATGGCGTACGCTCCAATCCAGAAAACTTCGTAAGCACAAAAATCTCTGTGTATGCATGAGTCGAGGCACATTTCCTTCATACATCCAAATCAGCCGGCACGGTGGTCGACTGGTTAGCACATCCGCCTCACATTTCTGGGGCCCGGGGTTCAAATCCTGGCCCCGCCTCTGTGGAGTTTGCATTTTCTACCCGTGCCTGGGTGGGTTTTCTCCGGTTTCCTCCCGCATCCCAAAAACATGCGTGGTAGGTTGATTGGAGACTCTAAATTGGCCGTAGGTGTGAATGTGAGTGTAAATGGTTGTTTGTTTATATGTGCCTTGCGATCGGCTGGCGACCGGTTCAGGGTGTACCCTGCCTCCCAACCAAAGATAGCTGGGATAGGCCCCAGCACGCCCGCGACCCTAGTGAGGATAAGCGGTAAAGGAAATGGATGGATGGATGGATGGATCCCAATCAACGTAGAATTGAGCGCACATGTTGGAGTACATTTAAACATCCATCCATCCATTTTCTGAGCCGCTTCTCCTCACTCGGGTCGCGGGCATGCTGGAGCCTATCCCAGCTATCATCGGGCAGGAGGCGGGGTACAGCCTGAACTGGTTGCCAGCCAATCGCAGGCCACATACACACAAACAACCATTCGCACTCACCTACGGGACTGTGAGGCAGACGCTCTAACCAGTCGCCCACCGTGCCGCCACATTTAAATCATCATTTCAATCATTTAAAACATCCTGCACCGGAGATCCCTATCACAATTCAACAAGTCATGACTTGGGAGAAGTCGGCGTTCCCCACACACACGAAGCGTTTTGGTCGTAAATATTGAACGCGTTCATTATTTAAGATTGTCAGCCCAGACGTGTTTCGGACCCTAAAATTGGGACGAATCCATTCCACTCAGCCCTAAAGACAATCTTATAGGATATTCTTTTCAGACCTAAGATTGTCTGGTGTTTGCCGTGCAAAATCGGCACAAAAACAACCCGATTGTTTTTATGTGTGTGCCGGGCTTAAACTACTTTGTATGATAGTGACTCACTCAAGTCCAAGAATAATATGAGCAGAGAAAATAATTCATGAATTATATGTAATCCACACACAAGTTCAAAAAAGTTTGCACCTTTATTTTTCTTCTCGCATCTTGTAGAAGACATACAATTGTAAGCTTGAGAATCACAGAATTCTTCTTAGCCCCCCCCCCCCCCCCCTCCCTCCCCTCCCTGAGAGCCCAAATGGGAAGTTGTCTGCGTTAACAGTTTCTATTTCCCTCAGAGTGGATGACAAAGTGACAGTGACTGATGGGCTGGTAGAAAAATTTGCAAATGGGGGTGGGGAATAGTGTTAAGGCACGAGGAGGGGTCGCATGGACAAGGACAACACATCCGTCTCATGAGCAGGGGAGCCACATTAGCACTTTGCTGACAACACTCTTTTTATGGCTGGGCCACTGCCAAGAGGTAGAGGTGACTTCGTTATTCAGAATGCTGCTGGGGGTGACTGGCTGGGTAGCATCTGGTGGAAGTGTTTCAAAAGGGTCAATTTCTACTGTGAGGCCACACCGAAGCTAATTCCCTGCACCACGCTGAAAGGATTTTGTACTTGTTGTAGTTCCTTGTCAAAGGAAAAACTGACAGCAATTACTGGTCTGGGACTGGATTGAGTATGACCTCATTATACTGTACAGCAGGCGTCAACAATATTGTGCCTGCGCGTGCCAGAGCGCCACCAAGGAGCAAATAATGAGCCCGCGGGCCTGTTTTGAAAACAATAATTTCCTGATTATGTTTTAATAGTGATCATTTGAAAATGTAAACACATATATATATTTATAGACTATAAGTGTTGCATATTGATATTGATCTGTCACCTCGTGAAATCATTTTTGATTCATATTTTGAGATGTCATTCACATGATCAGTCTTTTTATTAAATATCATTATTAATAGTAACATATAATTAAAGGTATTTTGAGAAAAAAATGTTATTTAAGAGCTACGTACTGGTAGCCTTTCAGATGACTCTGTTTACAAGAAGTAGCTCTCAGTTTCAAAAAGGTTGATGACCGCTGCTGTAACAGGGCAAAAGGAAAGCCAGAAAACATAATACAAATTCCTTTACTATCATAATGTAGTTTATTGCTGTTATTGTTTATGGTCTCACACTCAATTTACCTTGGAGCCGCTGGAGGCAGAATCTGGCTGAGGCTGGGCCGCAGCCTCGGCGCACATACACGCGCGCGCAATTTAAATAAGGAATGTGAAAGAAATCAGACTCAGAATCATCTTTATTTGCCAAGTATCTGGTAATCGAATCTTCTCAAAGGTCTTTTTTTATTTTTTAACACAAAATAAGATAAACAAGCAACTCCTCTGCCACTTCAAAATTATCATTAATACCACGGACAAAGATTGCGAGCTGGGCAGTGTCTGTGATGTCTGTGGTCTCATCAAGAGCGACTGAGTAGCCCCTAAAATATTTGGCTTTCTCACACAGTTGATCATAAATGTTACATGACAGGTCAGAAATGCGCTCTGCCTCGGTGTTGGCAGAAAGACTGCTGTTACTAAAGTGACCTTTCTTTTCCGGAGAAACTCTACTTGCGGCCTCCAATATGCAGTTTTTGACAAATTCACCTTCTGGCTTTCCTGCCTTAGCCATCATCTCACTGACCACGTAGCTTGATTCGACTGCTGCATTATTCTCTTTGGTTGCTTTCTTGACAAACTCTTGTTGCCTCAGTAGAGTTTCTTGAAGATTTGCAATCCGGTTGGCTCTCTCATCTCCCTGGTATTTTACATAATCGTCAGCATGTCTTGTTGTGTAATGACGTTTCAAATTGTATTCCTTGTGCACTGCAACTTTCTCTGTGCAAATAGGACATGTCGGGGTGCCCCTGTGCTCAACAAAGAAATATTGCATCTCCCACTTTTCCTGAAATTGTCTGTGCTCATCATCAACCTTTATCTTCACTGCAGGCTTTGAAAAAGACATGTTTGGGGATGTGGAATATATTTTAATTCAATTGCCGTGTCGTGTTTAGCCGATGCATGGAGAACGGTGCAGCCCTATATTGTCATGCTGGGCATCAACTTAAAACACTTTTTCTTGGACGCGTTGTGAACACAGTGCGTTGGTACGAATGTCCACCTTTGCATAGCCAGGCACAGAAGAAAAATCTCCATGGCATCGCTGCTGTAACTTTCACTCATTGAAAAATGTTTCTATGCTTGCATCAAGCCAGGTCGATGTCACGCCCCCGAGACCATAGGCCCCACCGTGATTGGTAGGTTCGTCAGCTCTGCACACAACACTTTAAAAGTGCCATTCACATAAAACCCGAGGGCCGCACTAACATTAAACTTTCATATTAAGGTGGGGGCAACAAAATATCATTTCGTGGGCCGCAAATGGCCCATGGGCCGCCAGTTTGAGACCATTGCTTTAAATAGTCTCTTGCATGTCTTGTTAACAACAAGTAACTAAGGAACTATTGAAAACATGTTTAATAACATCAAGTTACATCAAGTAAAATGGTAAATGGGCTTTTCACGTGTATAGCGCTATTCTACCTTCAAGGTACTCAAAGAGCTTTCACGCTGTCTCCTCATTCACCTGCTGAAGACTCAGCTTTAGGAGTAACTGGTTCGGTATCTTGCTCAAGGACACTTTGACCTGGTCACAAGGACTTAGGGTGAAACCAACAACCTTTGGGTTGGGACCACTGTACCACCTGAGCTGCGCCACCCCCATAAGGTGTATCTCCATTTGCTGCCTGAACAGTCCTTTGCCTTAGACCACAGTTCTGATGGAGGATTACTATTAGTTTAAAATGAAATCCTGCTTGGCATTTTGATAATTTAACCAGTTATAACACCAGAATAGTTACCAGATACTTAAATATTTGCTTTCACACAACAGTTATCCATGGAACCAGCATGGTAAGAACGTACAGTATGTTATGGAAGGGCACGTCTGTTTTTTCACTGATGCCTGAATTCTGTCTACAAATCTTTACTTGAGTTGGACAAAAGTGATTTTTAAGTTCACGAGAAAAAAATGTCAATACTATTTCACCATTCTATAGAAGCATTTTCTATGAATATTTGTTGATACTGCGAATAGATTAATCCTATTATTTGTGTCACATTGGTACCAACATAATTCTTAAAACCAGTGGTCTGAAATTTGACGTTAAATCTGGTGACCAATATAATTTTGCGTTAGGGATTGTCAAATATATTTGTCAGCGAAGCTGTTACGACCGTGTTACACTATATTTGCCAGTTGATGTTACCGGTATTTGTACCTTTGACTTGGAATATTAAATTGAGATGTCCTAACCATTCTGTTTCCATTTGTTTTATATTTTAGTTCTACAATACCGTAATTTATCTGTGTCTAACTTCACCTTTGAAAATTAGTTTTACCTGATCGCACTGTTTTCCCCATGGTAATTTATCAAGGCACATTTGAACATCTGACAGGTCACATATGCAAATGTTGTCTTTTGTCAGCAATGTTACTGTTCAAATTTGCATCAGACCAACTAGATGCTGCCATATACAGTATATACAGTAAGTCAGTAGAAATCAATCAAGAAGTAAGGCATTCATCATGTTGACAGCTCACTGTTTCATCTGACAAACATTTGCTTCTATCTTTTTTAAATGTTAAGTCTACAGAACAGACAAATGCTGACTATGAATTACTCTGAGGCTAAAGCCATCTTCACACCTCAATGCTTTATAGCTGTTTTTTTTTTTTACTCTGGAGCTGTCGCTTCCTCATTTAAGCTACTTTGCGTATGTGGGACAGCTAAAGTCCATACAAATGGTCAAGTACCTTGCTGAGAGGTGTGTTTCTGAGTTTTCAAATCTGTGTGGAGGAAGAAGGTGATCTGGCTAGCAACAGCGCAAAGAGCCAAGACAAAGCTGCACAAGCTGTGGCTGGCTTCAATATTTTGGCATGGATATACAGTAGGTACAGAAAGTATTCAGACCCCCTTAAATTTTTCACTCTGTGTTATATTGCAGCCATTTGCTAAAATCATTTAAGTTAATTTTTTCCTTCATTAATGTAGACACAGCACCCCATATTAACAGAAAAAACTGAATTGTTGAACATTTTGCAGATTTATTGAAAAATAAAAACTGAAATATTACACAGCCATAAGTATTCAGACCCTTTCCTCAGTATTTAGTAGAAGCACCCTTTTCAGCTAATACAACAATGAGTCTTTCTGGGAATGATACTTTCTGCCTTTTTCACACCTGGATTTGCTGTGACACTCATATATTTAACTCGGGTGCTATCCATTCCTTCTGATCATCCTTGAGATGGTTGTAAAGCTTCATTGGAGTCCAGCTGTGTTTGATTATACTGATTTGAGATTTAGGCAAGCCACACACCTGTCATGGTCTGTGTTTTGGTTTGGGTTGTGTTTAGTTTTGTTCCATGTTTTCCTGTGTTCCATGTTTGTCGTGTGCTCATTAAGTTGTTGTGTCCACCTGTTCTCGTCTGCTTTGTGTCGACCAATCAGCTCTCTCCAGCCACTCATGTCTTGTCCAGGTGTTCCTCGTTGTCTCGTCTATCTGTTTGTATTTAGTTCCCTGGTTTCTTTCAGTTCTTGTCGGTTCATTGTTGTTGTCACATGTCTTTGCCATGTCATAGTCGTCAGTTGTCTTTATCATTGTGGTATGTCATTGTCAGGTGTCATTTTCCCTTTCTATTCCACGTCTTACTCACAGGTCATAGTTTGTTTCCAGTTTTAGATATTCGAGTGTTTCTTTGTTACTTTGATTTGATCGGTATCTGTTGTGGGACTTTGTTCAGTTTTCCCTTTTCTAAGATTAAATATTATTTTGAGACTCCCGCACTCCTCCCTTGCCTCCCTGCTTCCCTGCAATTGGGTTCACCATGTTCTTACCTTGTGTTACTCGCCCTCGCCCTAACCACGTACGTGACAACACCTGTCTATAAAAGACCTTACAGCTCACAGTGCATGTCAGAGCAAATGAGAATCATGAGGTCAAAGGAAATGCCTGCTCAGAGACAGAATTGTGGCAAGGCACATACACACACATATCTTAAAAAAAAAATTCTTCTGCACTTAAGGTTCCTAAGAGCACAGTGGCCTCCATAATCCTTAAATGGAAAACATTTGGGACGACCAGAACCCTTCCTAGAGTTGGCCGTCCGGCCAGACTGAGCAATTGGGGGAGAAGAGCCTTGGTGAGAGAAGTAAAGAAGAACCCAAAGATCATTGTGGCTGAGCACCAGAGATGCAGACGGGAGATGGGAGAAAGTTCTTGAAAGTCAACCATCACTGGAGCCCTCCTTCAGTCGGGGCTTTATGGCAGAGTGGCCTGACGGAAGCCTCTCCTCAGTGCAAGACACATGAAAGCCCGCATGGAGTTTGCTAAAAAAACACCTTAAGGTCTCCAAGATGGTGAGAAATAATATTCTCTGGTCTGATGAGACCAAGATCGAACTTTTTGGAAAACCAGGAACTGCTCATCACCTGTCCAATACAGTCCGAACAGTAAAGCATGGTGGTGGCAGCATCATGCTGTGGGGATGTTTTTCAACTTCAGCGACAGGACGACAGGTTGCAATCGAATGAATGATGAATGCCCCCAAGTACAGGGATATCCTGGACGGAAACCTTCTCCAGAGTACTCAGGACCTCAGACTGGGCCAAAGGTTCACCTTCAAACAAGACAATGACCCAAAGCACACAGCTAAAATAACAAAGGAGTGACTTCAGAGCAACTCCGTGACTGTTCTTGAATGGCCCAACCAGAGCCCTGACTAAAACCCAATTGAGCATCTCTGGAGAGACCTGGAAATGGCTGTCCACCAACGTTCAGCATCCAATCTGACAGGACTGGAGAGGATCTGCAAGGAGAAATGGCAGAGGATCCCCAAATCCAGGTGTGAAAAACTTGTTGCATCATCCCCAAAACGACTCATGGCCATATTAGCTCAAAAGGGTACTTCTACTAAATACTGAGAAAAGTGTCTGAATACTTAGGGCTGTGTGATATTTCAGTTTTTCTTTTTTTAATAAATCTGCAAACATTTCAACAAATCCTTTTTTTCTCTCAATATGGGGTGCTGTGTGTACATTAATGAGGAATAATATTAACTTAAATGATTTTGCAAATGTCTGCAATATAACAAAGAGTGAAAAATTTAAGGGGGTCTCAGTACTTTCCATACCCACTGTACATAGTTACAAAATACAAAATCAAGCTTGAAATGCTAAATGGGAATCAGTGTATTGTTCAGCATAGGCTGTTTATTGCGTTGCTCAAATATGCAGCACAACAATACCACGTGTACACATACAGTATCACCTTGGTGCTGACTGTACAGCGTGATCAGGAGTAAAAGCAACACAATGCCTAATTGTGTCTTGGAGCTACTGTGCTCGCATCTCTGGAGATCTCATTATAAGATCCACAAGCTGTTCAAGCACATAGCAGTTGTACTCACGCTCACGCCCCATCATCTTGTACAGCTGTCAGAGCTCTGCTTTGCTCATCACTGTGCAGTATTGACAGAATAAAGCATCTATTGTTTAATCGGAAACAGCAACATGTACAGACAGAGATGCACATAGGCCAAGTGATTTAAAGTGTTAATAGCACTTGTCTGTTTAATAGCTCGTATCATCACACAGGAAGTCTGTTTCAGTATTTATAGCTTATCCACATGGATGTTAAAGCTACCAAAGAATCACTGAAAATTAGCCAAAAGTGATAGTTGTCTATAAATAAAATCTAACAATACACTTGAAGTTTAATGGTGTCAAATATCGTGTGTGCTTCCTTTTATTTGTCTCTTTTATTTCATTACACTCATTTTTGCGGAGGAAAATAAATTTTTTATTGTGATACACAGTACTGTTTATTTTTTCCAAGTTGCACCACATAAAGAACCATTCAATTTGTAATACAAATACAAATGAATGGCAATGTTGCTTTGTGTGTGCTTAACGTTGGCATATTGGTAGTGTGTTATTGGCATTACAATGTCCTGACATGGCCCCTAAAAACTAGCAAATTGGATTGATAAAATGTTCATTCTTATTAGTCGATTCATCTCCAAAATTTCAGATATTGTGTAGTAACTTAAAAGAGCAATTTATCTCATGCTGATAGTAACAATATATTTGAATTATTTAGAACTTATTAGTTAATCAATCTGAATAAGTATATACTTTTCTCATTTGAATTATTAGGTAATTTGAGCCTTCATGACAGCAACAATGATGCGGAGAACACTGACTACTTTCTATCCTTTGCAGTGGTGTCATTTGTTGTTTTCATTGGCTTTTTTATGACATCAAAGTGAGATGACAACTGGAAATCTAACTTGTGTGCAGTACCGTAGCGATGTAAACGCTACACACGTCCCTGTCCTAGCTTCTCAGTGTTTTAATGCTTTGTTTTTTCATCATACAGTGGTTAACTTCTTCTAAAACTTGATGTGGGATTACCTAATAGTTAATGTTTAATGATGGGAGTGGTCTGACACTGCAATGGATTACAATGGTACAGTGGGAGGAAAAGTATATGTACCCTTTGGAATTTCTCAAATGTATGCATAAATTGATCATCAAAAGTAGTCTGATCTTAATACCAACATACAGGCAAAAACGTAAATGTGGGAAGCCCTTGGTGAAAACAGTGAAGAAGTGGACCAATGAAGCAAAGATCCAACTTCAAGACTGCACAGACTGGAATGTCTTTGACTGGCAGCCTAGATACATAAATATATGGACTGGTTTACATTCTATATCAGTTTCTGTGAAGATGTATGTGTACCAACAAAGACATTTTGCATGTTCAATAACAACAAGCCATGCTTCACAGCCAAATTTCAGCAACTTCTCCAGGCTAAAGAGGACACCTATCGAAGTGGGGACAGAACCCTGTACAATCGCGCTAGAAATCATCTGATCAAATGAATTAACATTGCAAAGACAAATTATGCAGAAAAGCTGGAAAAAAAGTTTACTGCCAACGACTCACCGGACCACCTGTCTGTGAATATGAACAATTGCTGGGACAAGGTGACACCCGCTGGTGTCGAGAGGAACTGCAAAGTCGAACCGGGGGGGACTCTCATTTACCCAAGGATAAATGTCTGTTTTGATATTTCACAAACTGCATAAAATTTCCAAATGTATGCCTTGATGTACCCCCCTACCCATATGTTCCTTCGATAAAAATGTGTTTCTAGAGTAGATAAAGATGAAATATAGAAATGTATGCACCCTGTCATGTGGTAGGAAATGTATTTAATTTTATTTCTAAGATTTATCATAAACAATTTTAAAATACCAGTCACCTTTAGAAACTGCGTAAACAGATGCATTTAAATAAAAGAGCAATTTATAATAGTAACATTCATTTGACACAAGTTGGCATCTTGGAAATGTAAACAATTGACGCGTCTGCCACAGCCAGCAGAAGGTAAGGAGTGTTGACGTGTCATCCCGATTCTGTCCCAAAAGCCCCAAAAGCTGCTATCCCCGTGACCCGATACGCAGAAGAAAATGATACATGGATGGATGGTGAAGCGATTTCCAATCTACAGTGTTGTAAACAGCTTGCTCTCTTTGATGATGCCGTGTTAATGGCTCAACAATCATGCCATTTTTGTTTCCTAAAAAGTGATGGTTTTGGAGATGCGAGGATTCTCCCCAATGCCAGCAATGTATAAAAATATAGAATAGAATCTAATGAAGTGTAATTAAGCCAAGAGTCTCACACACACACGCAGCCTTGTTTTTGCACCATTGTTGGGTCACCTAAGCAGACCATGCATTGTGGGAACCACCCTTTCTGAAGGTCGTACAGCACTGAAAAAAAATCAGGAAATATCCTGGAGTGTAGATAAATACAAAAATCACTTCAAATTACCCATTAGACAAAGAATAGGGTCCTTGACCTGGCTACAGACGACCTTCTGGTGACTTTCTATACACCTTGTCTGGTTTTTCCTTCTTCCTGGGTACCACTTACACAAATGTCAGATTGTACCTACTTTGTGGAACCACTCCACACTTGTCACTGCAAGAAAGTACTGTGAACCAACTAACCAACCAATTAACTTTTGCCTTCTGGACGCCTCCCTCACCAGGGAGGCGTCCAGAAAGATGCCCGAGATGCCCGAGCCACCTCATCTGGTTCCTCTCAATGCTTGGCTCTGAGCCAATCCCGGATGACCGAGCTTCTCACCCACTCTCTAAGGGAGAGCCCGGACACCCTGCGGATGAAACTCATTTCAACCGCTTGTATCCGAGATCTTGTTCTTTCGGTCACGACCCACAGCTTGTGACTATATGTGAGAGTAGGAACGTAGATCAACCGGTAAATTGAGAGCGTCGCCTTTCGGCTTAGCTCTTTCTTTACCACAACACAACCGATACAAAGTCTGCATTACTGCAGATGCTGGCACCGATCCGCCCGTTGATCTCCCCTTCCATTCTTCGCTCACTCGTGAACAAGACCCCAAGATACTTTAACTCCTACACTTGGGGCAGGATCTCATCCCCGACCCGGAGAGGGCACTCCACCCTTTTCCGACTGAGGATTATGGTGTCAGATTTGGAGGTGCTGATTTATATCCCAACCGCTTCACACTTGGCTGTGAACTGCTCCAGTGTGAATTGGAGATCACGCCTTGATGAAGGTAACAGAACCACATCGTCTACAAAAAGTAGTGATGCAATACTGAGGCCACCAAACCGGACCCCTCTGCACATAGAGTTTCTGTCCATAAATGTTATGAACAGAATCTGTGACAAAGGGCAGCCTTGGCAGAGTCCAACCCTCACAGGAAACGAATCCCCGAGCTACACGGTCAAACGCCTTCTCCAAGTCCACAAAACACATGTAGACTGGTTGGGCAAACTCCCATGCACCCTTGATGACCCTACTGTGGGTGTAGAGCTGGTCCACTCTTCCACGACCACAATGAAAACCACACTGCTCCTCCTGAATCAGAGATTCAACTTCCCGACTGACCCTCCTCTCCAGCACCCCTGGATAGACCTTATCAGGAAGGCTGAGGAGTGTGATCTCCCTGTAGTTGGAACACACCCTACGGTCCCCCTTCTTAAAAAGGGGGACCACCACCCCAGTCTGCCAATCCAGAGGCACTGTCCACACGATGTTGCAGAGGTGTGTCAACCAAGTCATCCCCAGAACATCCACAGCCTTTAGAAACTCCGGGCAGATCTCATCCAATCCCGGGGCGTTGCCACCGAGGAGCTTTTTAACCACCTTGGTGACCTCAACTCCAGAGATAGGAGAGCCTGCCTCAGAGATCCCAGACTCTGCTTCCTCATGGGAAGGCATGTCAGTGGAATTGAGGAGGTCAAATTATTCTCCCCACCTACTCACAACATCTTGAGTCGAGGTCAGCAGCGCCTCATCCCCACTATACACAGTGTTGATGGTGCACTGCTTCACTCTCCTGAGATGCCGGATGGTAGACCAGAATTTCCTCAATTGTTTTTTTTTGAAAAATTGAAAACACTGAGTATCTTTTAAAGTCTAATACCAAACCCAAGACAAGCTCACAAAGGACTGTTTTGTACAGGTTCATAAATACATGTTAAGAGCATACAAGTTTATGTGAAGCGCTCCCACATGAGGGAGAAGAAGCACTCCAAGAGTCAGTAATGAAATGCAGCCCAATTTTAGTGTCAAGGATTATTCGCATTGCTGTTAGTGTCACTGTCAAAGCTCCCTTGTGTGAGTAAGAATGATATGTTGTGCTTTTACCAAGTGATTTTCATTGAAAGCATCAAAGGATTTTCAACCATTGTAGCAGACGATTAATGCCAAATGGATTCGATGACACCCTCTCAGGTGGAAGATCAAATATGGCAATCATGTCATTTTACACATATCTGATCCTGATGTGAATGTGTGTCTGGCTGAGAGATTCAGCATTTTCTACTACTCTGTTGTGGTATTAAGGACGTTAAATACTGCAAGTATTTGTTGACAACAAAAGCACATCAGAGACTGAGAAGAATTACTTATGCAGAATAAGGAATTGTAACATTTTGACCTTTCTCTATCAACAGAAGAGCCAGGGGATCACCACGGGGATTATGACTGAATATTTGAACATACCGTACATCACAGTAGATTCAATATTTGTCCAGACAGTTCACTCAAAACTAGAAATGTCAAGCCAATATAGTTGCTAAACAAGCCATCAGCAATCACTTTGACTGTTAAGATCGCAAGAGGCATTTGTCCCCAATTTATTTTTGTGTGGTGTTATAAGAAGACAGGCCCAACAGCAGGCTATAAAACAAGGGCAGGAAAGGGAACAGCTTTATTACTGATTTGGGAAAGCTATTACTTGTCATCGCAAAGTAACAAAGCAAAGCAAATTTATTTATATCGTGCATTTCATACACAAGGTAACTCAATGTGCTTTACATGATTAAAAGCATTTAAAAATAAAAGAAAAAACAGCTTATAAACATTTAAAACAGAAAACAGAAAATCGAATAAAAATTAAATTAAAACAGCGTACAGTGCAAGAAATATAATTTAAAAGTGGAAATGCTCTTGGGGCTGACGTCACTTCTGTTGGCAACTTCAATTTTTGTGCAGCATAATAGCTAAATGCTGCTGCACTGTTTGCTTTGGACTCTGTGCTCCACTATTTTACCTGAGTCTGTCGATCTCAGAGCCCTAGTGGGTTTATATTCCATGAGCATTTCATTCATGTATTCAGGACCTAAACCGTTTAGTGATTTATTGACCAGGAGCAGAATTTTAAAATCTATTCTAAAGCTGACTGGAAGCCAGTGTAAAGACTTTAGAATTGGAGTAATATACTCTGACCTCTTTGTTCTGGTCAGAATCCGAGCTGCAGCATTCTGAATGAGCTGCAGCTGTTTAATGCTCTTTTTAGGGAGTCCAGTCAGAAAACCACTACAATAGTCAAGTCTACTTGAGATAAAAGCATGGATGAGCTTCTCCTGGTCTGCTTGACACATGCAAGCCTTCACTCTGGATACGTTCTTCAGATGGTACAAGGAAGTTTTAGTAATTGATTTGATATGACTGTTGAAAGTCAGGTCAGAATCTATAAGATCACCAAGGTTTCAGACTTGGTCTTTGTGTCATATACTGCCTGTAGTTCCATTATTGTAGCCGGGAGGACACTTTGCGTTCTCTCTCGCTCTCCCCTCCCTTCTCTGTTTTCAGCACCTGTCTCCAATCA
This sequence comes from Phycodurus eques, assembly GCF_024500275.1. Taxonomy (NCBI): domain Eukaryota; kingdom Metazoa; phylum Chordata; class Actinopteri; order Syngnathiformes; family Syngnathidae; genus Phycodurus; species Phycodurus eques. Next base: position 28,829,716 of record NC_084527.1, read on the forward strand.
GCCTTATCACCAGTATATAAACCTGCTTGTTCCAGGAAATCCTCGCCGAAGTATTGCAGTTACTTTCAGTGGTACCACGGACCATTTACCTCCCATAACTAACCCTATCCCTCATTCCATTTTTGACTCCCGTGTCTCCTTGTTCTCAATGTTTTCCCCCCGTGTTCCTGATCCACGTCATTCCTGCCGCCAAGCCAGCGGCCTGTCCTCACCACTGCCTGCCACCTGTCTACACTGCCGCCTGCCAACCCACCTAGGACCATCGCCATTACCTTTCATCAATAAACTATTCATCCTTTCACATCTGCCTCTGACTGCTCTTAGATCCAGCCACTCTCTATTCATGTCACTTTGGTTTTTAAAGAGTGACTCCAGTATTTACTAACAGCAGTCCTCTTTTCTTTATTGCCAAAAACAATTCTCAGTTTTGTTGTGGTTTAATTGAAGAAAAGTTTGGCTCATCCAGTTATTTATCTGTTTTAGACAGTGACACAACACCTCAATTGAACTGTAGTCTTCTGGAGACACTGCTAGATATAACTGTGTGTCATCTGCATAGCTATGATAGTCAACATTAAAGTTCTGAAGAATTTGACCCAAGGGCATATACAGGCTGAACAGGAGGGGTCCAAGAACTGACCCTTGAGGGACCCCATAGGACATTGCCATTCGATTAGATTGAACACTTCCAATGGTTACAAAATAACTCCTTTCCTCCAGGTAAGACCTGAACCATTTAAGGACTGTTCCATATCGTCCTACCCACGTTTCCAAACTGTTTGCACGTGTTTTTTAATTTTGTTTTTCACGCAAGCTAGCTTGTTAAATTCTAGCTCATTGGCAGTAAATTATGACACGTTTAAGCATGAACATTTCTAACACATTTATTTGCCCACTGTCAAAACAAAACTATTTAAAAAAAACAACCAAATTGCAAATGGAATAACTTTTTCAATTCATAACTCAGTTTCAGTCAGCCCCGCACCTTCCTGTTTGGCAGTGGGAAATAAACGTGTGTAAAACAAAGCTAGCATTTTAATTTGAATTTAAATTGTACTCTATATACTGTAACTTTTTTTAATAGCACAAATAAAGTCTCATCTTTTCATGTAAGCCTACATGTTTTTATTTTTGTTAGTTTTGTCCATTGTTGCCAACAGAGAAAGCATGCCAATCATCTGGAGGGACGAAAAAATCTCACTGTGTACTTTATTATTGAGTTGAAAAATGTCAATTTACTTTTTACATTTTTCCTGAAGTACTTTTGTGCTTTTACTGGAGTAAGGGAGTGTCTTCAGTACTTTTACTTTTACCATAGTTTTCAGTACCTTTACTTTAGAATCAGAATCATCTGTATTTGCCAAGTATGTCAAAAACACACAAGGAATTTGTCTCCGGTAGATGGACCCACTCCAGTAAGATAATAGACAGCCATTTGAACAAAAAAATACTTTTGAGCCCTAAAAACATAATAATGCACTACGGAGAGTCACTGAGCAATGCAAAGTTACCGGTAATGTGATGATGCTGATACAATTACAATCTCCACTGCTCTTCTCTCTCTACACGAACGACTCCACCTCAGCGCACCCGGCTGTCAAACTCCTGAAGTTTGCAGATGACACCACTGTCATCGGCCTCATCAAGGATGTTGACGAGTCTGCATATCGACAGGAAGTGGAGCGGCTGGACCTGTGGTGCGGCCGACACAACCTGGAGCTGAACACGCTCAAGACTGTAGAGATGATCGTGGACTTCAGGATGCATCCTTCGCCACAGCTTCCCCTCACGTTGTCCAGCTGCCTTGTGTCAACCATCGAGACCTTCAAGTTCCTGGAAATTACAGTCTCTCAGGACCTGAAGTGGGTGACCAACATCAACTCCGTCCTCAAAAAGGCCCAGCAGAGGATGTACTTCCTGCGGCTTCTGAGAAAGCACAGCCTGCCACAGGAGCTGCTGAGACAGTTCTACACAGCGGTCATCGAATCGGTCCTGTGTTCTTCCATCACAGTCTGGTTTGGTGCTGCTACAAAAAAGACAAACTCCGACTGCAACGGACAATCAAAACTGCTGAAAGGATTGTCAGTACCCCCATACCCACCCTTGAGGCCTTGCACGCTGCCAGAACTAAGACAAGAGCATGCAAAATCCTCTCGGACTCTCCACATCCCGGTCACCAGCTCTTCCAGCTCCTTCCCTCAGGTAGGCGCTACCGATCACTGCAGACTAGAACTAGCAGACATTCCAACAGCTTCTTCCCTCTTGCGATCAACTTCTTAAACACCTAACCTACAATTCCATTACAACATGCTGGCAATTTTTTGACTTGAGTTTGTTGTCACATTTCTGTGGGGCCACAGTGAGAATTGCACTCACTGTAGTAGTCTCGCCATGCTGCACTATTTGCATATCTGTTGTTGACCAATACTGGCCATTCATGCCAGAGTAGCATCTGTTCCATTTGCACACTGATTGAGGAGTATCTGCAACATTTGCACAATCAACATTGTCCCAGATTATCGCACTACTCGCCACTTTAAACTGCATACACTCCTTGAAGTCTCTGCGCCCTTTGCACAATGGTCATTACACCGGACTATTGCAATATTAGTCATTCGAACTGCTCTAAGTACTAGAGGACTCTGCATCTTTTGCAATATTGTCCAAAAAAATAAATAAATAATGTACCGGCATTACCTGACAACTAGCAACCCTTTATTGCTCAGTGACTGTTTTTTTTTTTTTTGTCAATTTCTTTATTTCTCAAAAGTGTTCTCTGTCAATTGACTGTTGTCGTACTAGAGCAGCTCCAACTACCGGAGACAAATTCCTTGTGTGTTTTTTTTGGACATACTTGGCAAATAAAGATGATTCTGATAGCGCCGACCTGGAAGAGGTGGTGAACAGGATGTGGAGGTACTGAATACCAGTACTTTTGACATCTCTATCTAAAGCTAGGTGAAACCTGTAACTTTCAAGTGTTTGAGTGTCCAAGAGCAATATCATAAATTTGCCTTTGCCAATATAATAATGCTCAGTTGTGATTGAAATTGTCAGAGAAGTATACTGTATATCACTAGCAGGGCTTGACGTTAACTTTTTTGCCCGTCAACCACTGTGGCTGGTGATTTCCCAGAGTTACTAGCCACTCAGCATTTTTGCTAGCCGCAATTTTGTTGTTGGGTATTTATCTTTACTATAGAACTAGTTGCATTTACATTTACTGTATATCACTAGCAGGGCTTGACGTTAACTTTTTTGCTCGCCAACCACTGTCGCTGGTGATTTCCCAGAGTTAGTAGCCACTCAGCATTTTTACTAGCCACAATTTTGTTGTTGGGTATTTATCTTTACTATAGAACTAGTCACATTTACTATATATTGAAAAGTAAAATTTGCAGTCACTGGGTATTTGCAATAACCTCAAAAGAAAATGTTGAAGCAAACATTAAAAAGTGAAGAAAAAAAAGTGTTGACATTTTTTTTTTATTTTTTTTAGAAAATCCAAACATGCATAATAGTATTTGATTTTATACAAGGGACTAAATTAGATTTTGGTCACAATGTAGCTGCAGTCAAAACATGCAATAAATCAACTTTCAACAAAATACATTCGTTGTAACAGTAAATGTAAATGTTTTTTTAAATGAAGGCATTAACTGAATTTATGGGCCCCGTTGTTAAATCCCACATAGCAGTAAGAAGTAAGTAGGAGGTTCTATCGTAGTCTTATATAGATTGTGGACATGGGAGTTGTGTAAAAGGCATGTTCAGGAATTATTGTGGTAGTCCTGTTCATAAAATTAGTTGTTACTGTATTATTATTTGTTCACAAACAACCCACATACTTGATTTTTTTTTACTAGGTTTCATGTTCTATTCTCTAATGACTGAGCCGTAAATGGCAGATTGGCGAGTGTTAATGTCAAGCCCTTGTCATTATGTACACTATACAGTAGAACCTCGATAGAACAGACTTTCAGGGTTGTCTTTTTTGAGACCATATGCACTCATATTACTGTACGGTACAAAATTAGTTTTGTAGTTTTTTTTCTTGGCCTAAAGCATCTCAGTACAGTACAAAGTTATTGTAAAAATAACAAAAAAAGCTTGAAAATGTTTGAAAGTTTCACATTTTATCCAAACTTACCACGCTGGAGTGCTTGGTCATAACATTGTTGACATACAGTACCGTGTTTTCATACCCATAAGGTGCACTTAAAAGTCTTAAATTTGAAGTGACGGGGGGGCGCGCCTTATGTTTGCACCATGTTCCAAAAGCTGTAAATGTTGTGTGACTTCGATGAGCCCTCCGCTTGACTGACTGGGAGCATTTTCTGCCGACACGCTGCTTGTATAGAGGAAAGGCGGACGTGACTGAGGACAGCATGCGGATGTTAAAGGGGGAAGGTTGCGCGTTTCAGAGGACGCTAAACGCACGCCTCCAGTAGGTATATAGCTCCGGTATGTGCATTGTGCAAAACAACATCGGTTCAGGACCCCGGAAATGGCACCTACGAAGAGACACGCTTACGTAGCATAGTTTAAACTACAATCTATCAGTTACGTGGAGGAACTTGGGAATCGAGCAGCCGCGAGAGAATTCAAGATCAACGAATCCATGGTTCGTAAGTGGAGGAAGCAGGAAAACGAGCTTCACCAAGTCAAGAAGACGAACCTGAGTTTCCACGGAAACAAGGCGAGGTGGCCCGAGTTGGAAGACCAACTCGAGGAATGGATTAATGAGCGAAGAACAGCCGGGAGAAGCGTCTCGAAAGTCACCATTCGACTGAGTGCAATAACTCGGAGCTTGCCATCATTCTGGGAGGCTTGACGAAGGAACTCCAACCGCTGGACTTCGGTGTAAACAGGGCGTTCAAAGTGAAGTTGCGAGCGGTGTGGGAGCGATGGATGACAGATGGCGAACACAGCTTTACTAAGACTAGGTGGCAGCGCCGGGCGATTTACGCCACAAGTTGTGAATTGTTTGTGTATGCTTGGGCTAACGTGTCTGTTGTTCGAGCTTTCGTAAAAGCCGGCATCATTTCTGAGGAGCCGCACGGCAACGAGACTGACAGCTGCTCGGCCATGTAAACATGAAGCTCTCTGCACACTGTTCTTGAGCTAAACTGAAGGCCACATAAAGTTTGGAGATCTGTAGCGATTGACAGAAGTTGGCGACCTCTTCGCACTATTATCTATCGCACCGTGCGTCTCAGCATCCGCTGACCCCACTCCGTCAGGTTACGTGACCTACCACTTCGTGGCTGAGTTGCTGTCATTCCCAAACGCTTCCACATTCTTATAATACATGTGACAGTCGACTGTGGAATATTTAGCTGCGAGGAAATTTCATGACTGGACTTATTATGGTCGCATCCTACCACAGTTCCACGCTGGAATTCACTGAGCTCCTGAGAGTGACCCATTCTTTCACAAATGTTTATGAAAACAGTGCATGCTTATCTGTTTGATTGTATACACCTGTGGCCATGGAAGTGATAGGAACACCTGATTCAGATTATTTGAATCGGTGAGTGAATACTTTTGGCAATATGGTAAATATTATAATTGGTTGTTGCCGTGTAAAACAGTACTGCAGTATACCCATTCTTCTTATCGGAAGAAGCAAAATTACCAATTTTTCCCACACGCGTCTTACACCGTGCGTGTCAATGCCAGACCTGCAAAGATGAACCTGCAAAATGACCAATTAATAAAAATAATCAGCTCCAACCATGGCTCTTTATCTTGTGAACCGAGCCTCATGTTGTGACTGATGGGTTACAAATGAAAAACACAATGGAAAAGAGCTTACATTTTCAAAGTTGTGTAATGTAGTGATGTTTATTTACATATAGTGTTGTATTTTTCAACTGTGAGGTATGGCATTATGACTAAATTGAGATAAAAGCAATGTAATGTTCATTTGAAATTAACTACCTACTAATAGTACCTAGGCGGCACGGTGGCCGACTGGTTAGAGCGTCAGCCTCACAGTTCTGAGGTGCGGGGTTCAATCCCCGTCCCCGCCTGTGTGGAGTTTGCATGTTCTCCCCGTGCCTGCATGGGTTTTCTCCGGGCACTCCGGTTTCCTCCCACATCCCAAAAACATGCATTAATTGGAGACTCTAAATTGCCCGTAGGCATGACTGTGAGTGTGAATGGTTGTTTGTTTGTCTGTGCGCTGCGATTGGCTGGCAACCAGTTCAGGGTGTACCCCGCCTCCTGCCCGATGACAGCTGGGATAGGCTCCAGCACGCCCGCGACCCTAGTGAGGAGAAGCGGCTCAGAAAATGGATGGATGGATAATAGTACATATGACTCTCAAACCTTAATTCCAAAGAAAGGCATTGAAGTGCATTACTGTAGTTGCAATTGTAATGTAGTGTATAGCTATAGCTATACACGTCACCTGCATGGAGAAACAGTTATCAAATGTGACAGCGATTTTGTGTCTCTTGAGCTTGAACCTGATTTTGTGCAGCTATTACATGGAAGTCAATCGCTGAGCAGAGCTGAAAGTAGCAGAATAACATCCACCACCTATTTTATTAATCAGAATTCTTTGTAACAATCAGCATGGCGGTTGCAGTTGCAGCCCAACTCGAAGATATCATTTCTTTGCATAGTTGTTCCATCAGCAAAAAAACTGCTGATGCGGGTCATGTGAAGGTGGTGAGAAAATGGAGGAGGCTAATTGAATTGTCAGATGAGGTCTGCTTTGCCATACAATACAATGTGTATTGGCTGCATTCCAGGCCTTTAATAACACGGATGAATGGAATCTATCAGACCATACAGTGAGGTTGTAATAGGATATACAGACATCTGTGTATTTTGGTGAACAAACCAAATAAAAAATACATTTGGTCAAGAACTATTTTTTGGAATGAAGACCTTTTTTCCTCAGTATTTTGCCATTGAAGGTCTTCTTGGAGGCAGTGTTTAGCACGTCTGACTCACTGTCGAGATGTCTCAGGTTGAAATCTTGGCTGAGACCCTCCTGTGTGGAGTTTGACTCTTCTCTCTAATTGTGCGGTGATAAAAAAAAAAAAAACAACAACAACTTGCATGTGAGGTTAACTGAAGACTGTCCATAGGTACAGTATAAATGTGAGGGTGAATGGTTATTTATTTATGTGCCCCGTGATTGGTTGGCAACTAGTCCAGGGCTTACCTCTTCCCCAAAGTCAGCTGGAATAGGCTCCCACAGTGAGGACAAGCGGTGTAGAAAATGGATGGATGGGCGGATGGCTGGATGGATGGATAGTGGAAAGAAAAACGGATGGATGGCCTTCCTGGGCCACCTCAATGTGAATGATACTTACCGGACACAACATTACGTACACCTGCACAAAATGTTATTTCATTTCATATGATATTATTTGTCCATAACGAACACCATGTTCAAGCATAAGGGTGTCCACACGTGCACTTGGCACCAGGACGATGATCGACTTTGTGGTCGTGTCATCGGACCTGCGGTCGCATGTCTTGGGCACTCGGGTGAAGAGAGGTGCGGAGCTGTCAACTGATCCCCACCTAATGGGGAGTTGGCTCCTATGGTGGGGAAGATGCCGGTCCGACGTGGGAGGCCCAAACGTATTGTGAGGGTCTGCTAGGAACGTCTGAAGCAAAAACTCGGGTATGGGAGGAGTTCGGTGAGGCCATGGAGAAAGACTTCCGGACGGCTTCGAGGAAATTCTGGTCCACTATCCGACCTCTCATGAGAGGAAAGCAGTGCACCACCAACACTGTGTATAGTGGGGATGGGGCGCTGCTGACCTCGACTCGTGACGTTGTGAGTCGGTGGGGAGAATACTTCAAAGACCTCCTCAATTCCACCGACACGCCTTTCCATGAGGAAGCAGAGTGTGGGTTCTCTGAGGCGGGCTCTCCTATCTCTGGGTTTGAGGTCACCGAGGTGGTTAAAAAGCTCCTCGGTGGCAAGGCCCCGGGGGTGGATGAGATTCGCCCGGAGTTCCTAAAGGCTCTGGATGTTATGGGGCTGTCCTGGTTGAAACGCCTCTGCAACATCGCGTGGACGTCGGGGGCAGCCCTCCAAAAAGGGTGGGTACTCTGAACTGCTGTTTGGTGCATAGGCACAAACAACAGTCAGGACCCGTCCCCCCACCCGAAGGCGGAGGGAGGCTACCACCGGGGTGAACCCCAACGTACAATAAGTATACCCACACCTGCCCGGCGCCTCTCTCCGGCACCTCTAACCGTGGGTAACTCCAGAGTGGAAGAGAGTCCAACCCCTCTCGAAAGGACTGGTACCAGAGCCCAAGCTGTGTGTGGAGGCGAGTCCGACTATATCTAGTCGGAACTTCTCGACCTCACACACCAGCTCGGGCACCTTCCCTGCCAGAAAGGTGACATTCCACATCCCTATAGCCAGCTTCTGTAGCCGGGGATCGGATCGCCAAGGTCCCCGCCTTCGGCCACCGCCCAGCTCTCACGGCACCCGACCCCTATGGCCCCTCCCACAGGTGGTGAGCCCATGGGAAGGGGGACCCACGTTACCTTTTCAGGCTGTGCCCGGCCGGGCCCCATGGGTGCAGGCCCGGCCACCAGGCGCTCGCCTTTGAGCCCCACCACCAGGCCTGGCTCCAGTGGGGGGCCCCGGTGACCCGCGTCCGGGCAAGGGAAAACGAAGTCCATTGTTTGTCGTCATCATTAGGGGTCTTTGAATAGCAATCCAAATGTCAGTTTTCTGTCTTTTTGTTGTTGTTGTTGTCTTATATTCCATTTGCATGTTGGCTAAAATAAAACCTGAACAGATGTCTCATCTAAGAATTTTGATGGAATTGCATTTTCTTGACTTCAGTATTTAGAACTCCAACACTGTTGTCATTCATTGAACTCTTCAAGAAGAAAGTGTTATTCAGAATATAAATGCTTTTGCCTCACTACTGTAATATTGTAGACATGGCATTGATTTGACCCAGAGGTTGCTCTCATTTGCAAATATCTGTCCTGCTTGAGAGTGATGGACTTGCTTGGCGCTCTTCGTACAACACTGAATACAAATGAGCGTTCTTTTATCTATCAAATAATCAGGCGTCTCGGCTCAAACGCACGCAGACACTGATGCCCTTGATGTCATTCTCGGGGGACATTTGCACAACAAACATGCATGACTGACAATGCTTGTCCTTACTTCTTCCAAGAAGACAAAAACAGAGTTTCAGGCGTCTTATAGACATTTCAAAGAAGGGTCTGGCAAATTGAGAAATGAAATAAAATTAGACTTTAATGTGTTACGTGTTGGTAAATTGTTGTAATTGCAATACTTCATTAGCTGGTTCTCTAAAGGAAAATCCACATTTAATCACCATATCTGAGTGCGCTACTGATTATTATTATCTATGGGTGTGTACCCAAAAAGTAGCCAAGCATTTGAAATAATCCGATGTATCACCTGTGGTATTTGAAGACAAATATCCCATGACAAACTGTACCAAAAAAGTCTCATAGTGCACACAAGTATAAAATAATAATGACTATCAAACCAAATAATTTTAAATTTGGCCTGTATACATCTGAAAAGCTTTGAGCATCAGAATAGATAGATAGATAGATAGATAGATAGATGGATAGATAGATAGATAGATAGATAGATAGATAGATAGATAGATAGATAGATAGATAGATAGATAGAATAGAATAGAATAGAATAGAATAGAATAGAATAGAATAGAACAGAACACTGCAGCTTGTATTCAAAGGGAAAGAGGTCCATTAAATGCATTCACTCATAGGAGCTTTGTGATGAAGCCAGTGGTGGCCACACTGAATCAGTAGTGATTTATGGTTTGTTTGTTTGTACGACAGCGAGAAGGTTAGCCTTTGATACGCTCAAACAATTGTGGCACCAGGTGCTCTTGACTCAAATTGATTCTCTTATTTGTCTGCTCGGAGAAAAGCACTTGCTCAATCTAAGAGTTCAATTTAAATGACGACAACACCAGAGAAGAGATTTCCACATTATTAATATTGTTTGTCATTTTGCAATCAAGGACAGTATTCCAGTGTTCTCCCACATTCCATAAACATGCATTTTAGGTTACAATGGAAGGACTCCAAATTGCCCATCGGTGTTATTAAAGGTGTGAATAGTTGTCTGTATATGCATGACCAGTCTGGTGACCAGGCTCGTGTGTACCCTGCCTCTCACCCATAGTCAATTAGATAGGCTCCAGCTTGCTAATACTTGACTAAACAACTCATTTTGAATTATCAATCAGTTCATTATTTTCAGTATATTTATTTCTGTCATATAATTTGAGCAATCATAAATTACTTAATACGTCATATTTGAATTCAAAAAGGTGCATCGTGTGGGATGTCATGGAAGATCCCAGCAAATCGTTCGACACTTAAGCGTATATGATTGCACTTCAACTCACTGAATATCCATCCATCCATTTTCCATACCGCTTATCCTCACTTGGGTCACGGACGTGCTGGAGCCTATCTTTGGGCGAGAGGATGTGTACACCCTGAACTGGTTGCCAGTCAATCGTAGGGCACATATAAACAAACAACCATTCACACTCGCATTCACACCCACAAGCAATTAACCTGCCATGCATGTTTTTGGGATGTGGGAGGAAACCGGAGTACCTGGAGAAAAACCACGCAGGCATGGGGAGAACTTGCAAACTCCACACAGGCGAGGTCACATTTAGACCCGGGTCCTCAAAACTGTGAGGCAGACGTGCTAACAAGTCGTCCACCGTGCCGCCCTTACTGAATATATATAAAGGGTTAATTGTGTGAAAGTGTGTTTTGTTCTTCCATTGACTTTATTGTGAAGACCAAAGCGTGATGATGACTAGAAATTTAACTCGAGAGATATAAATGTGTCATTTGAAGGACGGATGTGTCAATCATTGTTACACACAGAGGTAAAGGTAAACAGATATTGATAAAATATCTTTAGCCTAATAGCATAACTGCGTAAGCCATTTTTAACTTTCACTATATCAGTCAAATATACCAATGTGCTTGCCAGATACTGTCTTTGTTTACATTTGTGTAGATTCTCAGTCAGCCAGTTTATTAAAATCTGCAAAAGTTGAATGAAGGCAAATTGACTCTTTTTGTTAGTTGAATTTGTTGTGCATTTTTTTTTTTTTAAATTTACATAAATGTTTTAAACAGGTAAGGTACCCTAAAATATAGGGGAGGTTTTACCTACACTACCTATTTGAAAACAGTAAATAGTGTTAAAATGTACCTAAAAGCCATTGGCACAACAATATGTGCATGCTACAGTGCATGCTACACTGATGGGCTGACGTGTTATCAGCTCATCAGCGCATGTAGTACTAATGTGGTCGTCCCCCGAGTCCCAACCTGGAAGTTGTGGGATCGTTTAATGAGTAATTAGTTGTGTATATCGCCTCTCACCCGAAGTCCGCTGAGATATGCTCCAGCACACCCTCAACCCTAGTGAGGATAAGCGGTTCAGAAGATTGATGGATAGATGGATAGTTGTGGACACAGCGGGGGAACGGCTTGAGGAATGAATGAATTTAATTTCATAAAACCGTGTCTGTGGATTATGGAAAACAATTATTTCTCAGCCATCCTCACAAAATGTGAATGTTGTGTGTGCAGGCATCCGACTTGTTGGTTAGTTGAGGCTTTTTGCAAGTCTTTGACACTGCACTTACTTTGAAACTTGAAAGACTTGACACTGCTAAAATAAGCAGACTTAGATCAGTGGAGTAAATATACTATGAGGTAACATGGATGTTGACAAGCAAAGCATAAAGTATACTAGCTATGTGGTGGTTATGTACTCTCCCAGATGACCCCCACCACCCCACAACGTGGCCGCTGTGGTAAGGTATTTTTCACCCAAAATATGTCTTTTAAATTTACCCAATGAAAGTGGCTGCAAATTGTTACCCAAAATTTATTGGGTAAATTCTATAGGTTATTTTTTTTTACAGTGCAACATATTGTTAACCTTCAAATTTCTGAAGCTTTATTGGCGTTTTAAATGAAATCCAATACACAACATGTAAAACACAAACATAAATACTGTACTTTGAATACTAATATATAAAATCCTATCTTTGCTCCTCCCTTTCTCTGCATCTTAAAAGGACAGGGGTGTCAAACTCATTTTTGTTGTGGGTCACATTGTTGTTATGGTTTCCTTCGGAGGACTGTTATGACTGTGAACCCGTGTAAAAGTATGAGCACCTCATATTATGGCAAAAAATGAGGGATAACTAGTTGCTAAAAACCAGAAGCCAGTGAAAAGCTGTTTGTTCAACAATTATTCAGTTTATTTTGAAAGGAGATTGGTATTCTTGCAATACCTCAATGTTATTAAATGTAAAGACAATTTGCAATTTTTGATACATTAGCAAGAAACGAAGTCGACCCAAATGATTTGCTTTTGCAGGCCACAGAAAGTGATGTGGTGGGCCAGATTTAGTTGACACCTGTGTAGTAGGAGTTCTAATGTTAATAGGCATCCAGTCGGTGAACTTGTCAATAGCACCTGGGCTTTAATATTAACACATGCACATGACACAACAAATAGCTTCTCTAATTCCAATTCGAACAGAGGACAGTGGTAATGTATCTGACCATCTGAAACATTTCCTAACTTGAAAAAAAAAACATCAGCTAATGACTGCCGAACAACATAAACAATGAGCTACGATTAAACGCAGCAAAAATGAGGAATGGTAATGATAATAGCCTCTGGGAGAGTAGAATGTATGAGTGGCCTACCAACACTCTTGACCTGACCAACACAACCATGTTGGAGGACTCATGGTTGAGGAGTAGAATATCATCCCACAGGAGTGTGTGAGCAGGCTAGAGACCAGTAAGAGTAGGCGGTCACAGGCTATTGTGTTTGTATTGGGTTCTTTCACAATCAACTGAAGCTCCCGACCATTTTAGACTAATTGTAAATGTTCCATGTCTTTTTTCTTTCTGTTTCTGATAAGACTGCAATCATCCAATCAATCTTCAAACATCCAACCCACTAACTCCAGACAAGAGTCATTAGCTACAGCAGAATAAGCCTGCTCAGCAAAGGCAGAAAAGATACAGTAAAATTTATTTATGCTACTCTTCTCACAAACTTATGGTCCAGATGTTAAAAAAGTTATTCGAGAGAAGCGTTGCTACATCACAAAAAAACTATTAAACTAAAATGTCCAAACTTTTTGGTTTATGTTGAAAAAATTATTAGTAATGAATCAAAACCAAGCATGCGTCATCCAAATTAACCTCAAATAATTCATAAGCATGGTACACTTCATGATGGCATACATGGCGACCACATTGAAAACGTGCAAAAGTGTTCATAATTGTATGCCATGTACTAAAATTATTAGACTTTGTGCATTAATTGGCCCAATTAGCAGTGATTTTAGATTTACTCAGGAACTTATAATGAAAGTACACTTCAGAGATAAAGTGGCGTTTCAAAGCCAAAAGAGCAGCAAATGAGGGCACATCCGCAATAGTTTAGTGGATAGTGTCATCCATGCATCCTTAATACCCCTTATCCTCTTCAGGGTTGCAGGCATGCTGGAGTCTATCCCAGCTGACTCTGGGCGAGAGGCGGACTACACCCTGAACTGGTCGCCAGTCAGTCACAGGGCACATTGTATAGACACAAAAAACCATTCGCACTCACATTCACACCGCCACTGAGTGGGAACTCAAGCCACACTGCCTGCACCAAAGTCAGGTGAATGTACTACAGCATCAGTGATTCAGATAGTGTCTTTTTTTTAAAATTTAATTTATCGCTGGCCGACTGGGGCGGCATGGTGGACGACTGGTGAGCACGTCTGCCTCACAGTTCTGAGGACTCTGCTTCAAATCCGGCCTCGCCTGTGTGGAGTTTGGATATTCTCCCCGTACCTGCATGAGTTTTTCGCAGTTACTCCAGTTTCCCCCCCACATCCCAAAAACATGGATGGTAGGTTAATTGAAGACTCTAAATTGCCCGTAGGTGTGAATGTGAGTGCAAATGGTTGTTTGTTTATATATGGCCTGCCATTGGCTGGTGACCAGTTTAGGGTGTACTCTTGCCCAGAGTCAGCTGGGATAGGCTCCAGCACGCCCGCGACCCGAGTGAGGATAGGCGGTACGGAAGATGAATGGATTAATAGTTTGTTTTTTGTTTTTTTTTAATGACAAAACTACTTCTTCCTTCTTGCAAACTAAGGCAAGAGTTAGGATGGTGTCCAGCATCATCTTTGACCTGTCTTGGCAATGTTCCGGTCTAACCCTACCTCAATACATCAAATATCCCCCAGCATCCTGTAAAGAGAGAATCTGTGCTTGATTGATGGAGAACTGAGACAAGCACACTTCCGTTATTCTTTTTGAAAGCACCATCTCTTGTGACACTTGATAATTTACTCATCTTAAAGGTGCTGTGCTGTCCCCAAAGGCCCCATGAATCACAGAAAGTATAATGTTTTCCTTGTTGATCTTTTTTTCCCCCTCCTCCCCTTTACGGTCTTCCTTTAAATAAGAGCTTTGCAGTTCCATTTTGAAGAGGGACTAACTGAGTCAGCAATGTTGTGGATAAAGCGCTGCTCTTTTTATCTGCTGGCACATCACCAATGAGGAAAGTGAGTGCAAATGTATTAAGTGAAGTGGGTAGCATTTCACGTGAAACGAACAGTGTTTCAACAACTATACAGTGCAACTTTCAAAGTGAAATCATAATATAGTTGTACAACTATAGAAGTTGTCAGTTTCCCATTAGTGGCAGTAATGCATAGATCAGTTGTTTACAAAATCCAATTTAAGCAGAAGAAGGCACTCAATCAGCCGTGAGAAAGTTATGGATATGTTTTTAAAAAGAAAAAAAAAGACATCTGTAACAATATGCAGCTGGTGGAAAACAAAGCAGACTAACTCAGTCTTTATTCCAATAATGTACAAACGAAAGACTTTACTGTATGTATTGCAGGTATAGTATGTTCTACAAAGTACAAAAAAAAAGAAAATTAAAGTGCTACTAAAATTATATTAACATACAAAAATAAAAGACCAATAAACATAAAAAGATACCGGTGAGCAGGGAAAATAATAATATACACAGTACACAAGAAAAAGACTAATAAAAATAAAGCACTACTGAGAAGTTCGGACAATAGCAATCAACAAAGTAACTGAGTAACTAGTGAGTAACTTCTGATTTATTTGTTAGGTCAGAGCATGAACGTCAAATAAAATAAAAATAACTACATTAAATATGAATGTGTAAATTCAGATATTGCTGAACAATATCACTTAATCTAAAACATAAATAAAATCTTTGTCAAATAACAAATTAAAGCAAATTCAGCTCCAAGAAATGGTCTTAAAATATATTGTTTTCACTTGTTAAACAGCACAATACTGTCGAGCAGGGGTCGGGAACCTTTTTGGCCAAGAGAGTCATGAAAGCTACATATTTTAAAATGTATTTCCGTGAGAGCCATATAATATTTTTTAACACTTAATACAACTAATGTGTGCAACTTTTAAGCGATACCAACAATTTCAGACTATAATAATGTATTCTTTCATAACATTGTTACACTGAAGCTAACCAATAATGCATAAAATGCTTCTTACTGTTAATGCAACTTCTGGTGTTGCTGATGGCTTTCTAGTCTGGTTGATACGTGGTGAGGTTAAGCTTCATGCAGGCGTTGAGGTTTCCATCCGTTAAACGTGATCGTAGGTTGGTCTTGATGTTTTTTAAATGTGAGAACCACTGCCCACATGCATACGTGGAGCCAAACATGGTCAATATGGCATTACGCATACGCTGCAGTGTGTGGTATGTGACAGGAAGCGCGTTCAAAGTTTTGACAGTCAGCTGGTCTGCCGGTTGAAGTTTTTTCATTTCTGTCCACTTGTGCTTGCTCGGCAGCTCTGCTTGCTGTTGTTCTAATATTTGCAAATCTTCATTCAGTGACTTGAACTTGTTCACCCACGTGTCTGAAGCCTTCAGGTCAGCAACTTTCAACTCAAAATCTCTGATGGAGACACCAGGGATATAACTCAGGGCGCCTTTGTCCACAGCACACGCATGAGGATGAGTGATGAACTTAAAATGTGCGCTCACGCAATTCTCCAAAGCGTGCTTTGAATGACTGCAGAAGATTAGATGTGAAGCCAACTAGCTGCTGGAGATCAAAATGTTGTGTTTACTTGCTGTGCACGCATCTTTAAATTCTTTCAGTCTTTCAAAATGTAGCAGACGACCTGTTTCAACATCCGCAATAAAGAGTTCCAGCTTGTTTTCAAATGGAAACACTGCTTGTTGAAGGGATAAGATTGTATTTCCAATGCCTTGCATTTTCACATTGAGCTGGTTCAGATGTTCAGTCATGTCGACGAGATAGTAAAACTTCAGGAGCCATTCAGTGTTAGCTCAGGATGCTCGACGTTTTTCATTTAAAAAAAAGTCCGTATTTCGCTCAGCCAAGCTGCAAAACGGCTGAGCACCTTCCCTCTTGACAACCAATGCACATTGCTGTGCAAAAGCAGACTGGGATAATTATTCCCAACTTCATCCAGCAGTGTTTTAAACTGCTGTTCATTGTAAACTCGGGCAACGATAAAGTTGACCACCCGAATGACCAGAGCCATCATTTCATTAAGCTGCTCGCCACACAGTTTTTAAAGGCCAGGTTTTTGAGTTGTAAAATAATTTTGACCAAGATAAATCATTTTAAAACTTTTTCCACCATTATTGTGACATAGTATTTGTACAACTCAACTAATTTATTTTTACATCTTTTTGAAAGGGGAGGGAAAAATAAACAACAGAAATAAACTTGAATGTGACTGATTTAGACTTGGACTTTTAACTAGCTGCCCTCTTGGCCAGGTCACCATTGCAAAAGAGATGTTCTGTTTACCTGGTCTTTTACCTGGTTAAATAAAGTTTAAATAAAATATATATGAATAAATCTGATTGCACAAGGATGCACTCACTCTTATAACTGGCATGTGGCTTTGTTCAGAAGTAACAGATCACATTCAAACTCATCTTCAATGGGAGTCCACACACACCTGCCACCAATTACATTTTTAAGTGGAAAAACAGCAACACATGGATAGGGCCTTACAGAAACTTTACTTGCTTTATCCACTGAAATGACTGAATGAAGAAGCTGTTTGCTGACCAGAGATTGATAAAGTGTCTGTGTGTGTGTGTGTGTGTGTGTATGTGTGAGAGAGAGAGAGAGAGAGAAAGAGAGAGTGAGAGAGAGAGAGAGAGAGAGAGAGAGAGAGAGAGAGAGAGCAAGAGAGAGAGCGAGAGAGAGAACAGAACATACCCCAAAATATGCATGTTTAACAGTTACGTATGACCATAAAATAGTGTTAATGTTGTAATATGCACAGCCAACAGAACAGCAAAAACATCTGCAACTTACTGCAAGGTGTTTTCTCAAGTTAGAAGTGGGCTGAATTATCCAAGTTTGGACAGTGACAAAACTACACTACATGTTAAAGCTATTCTTTTTCACAGTCTGTTAAAATGACTCTGACAAGTACAATTTATCCAAAATGACACTTGAGTAAATGTAGCAGAGTAAATGTTCCTCCCCACCAACTAAATGTCACCGTGATGATCACGGTGTAAAATGTAATTTAATTGACAGGGTTTTAGCTTGTTAAACTTTAAGTGCATTACATTTACCGTAATTTCTCGTGTATAATGCGCACCTATGTATAATACGCACCCCCAAAGTTGACCTCAAAATTCTGGAAAACACTTCTACCTATGTATAATGCATTTTTACAATGCATGATTTTGGTTCTTCCCCCATATGATCAAAACATGAAGTATTTTGTCAATGAATTATTCTGAAGTTAAGCACTTTATTTAAACATGTAATACTTTTTCATTTACTTCCTCTTATTTTTAAAGTCACTACTTTTATTTAGTAAATGAGAAACACAGTTGTTCTCATATATTTCATTCATTACCCAGGCAGAATGTGTAAGATGGTTACAATTCTTTAAAGAAAACATGAAGGGCTAGGTGAAACACATTTAATTTTATTTTAATGGGATTCAAATTAAACTGTCAAGCATTTCAGAAAAGCATTATCATTAAACAAAACATAACCATCAAGAAATGAATGATGGTTGTTGTTCAGGCAGATTTAAAAAAACAACAAAAAAAAGCAACTATATTTCACAAATTCTGCCAGGGTATGTAAACTTATGAGCACAACTGTATATACAGTATATGCAGTCATATGTACCGCTGTCATATTGGAATGAAAGTGTAGGCTACAGCTTTTTCATAATCTTTCGATGGCGGCATACATTTATAAAATAGGAATGTTTTTTTAAATTTTCCCCTATACCGATGTATAATGCACACTATTGACCTTTGACAATTTTGGGGGGAAAAAAATGTGCATTATACACGAGAAATTACGGTACTTATGAAACTCTGATCAAACTCGCGTTATGTAAATCAAACCTATAAATTTTACATTTTTGAATGGGCAACGGGCCAATTAGGAAAAGTGTGGCCCTGAGGTAAAAAAAAAAAAAAAAGATTAAAAGCCCCTGATCTTAATATACTATAATTAACAAAATCAGAAGTTATCAAAGCTAATTTGAAAATAAATAAGTTTTACTCTACAACAGTTGAATGACATTGACACATTATGGCGGCCGACTGGTTAGAGTGTCTGCCTCACAGTTCTGAGGACCGGGGTTCAATCCCCGGCCTCGCCTGTGTGGAGTTTGCATGTTCTCCCCGTGCCTGCGTGGGGTTTCTCCGGGCACTCCGGTTTCCTCCCACATCCCAAAAACATGTATGGTAGGTTAATTGACAGCTCTAAATTGCCCGTCGGTGTGAATGTGAGTGTGAATGGTTGTTTGTTTGTTTGTTTGTATGTGCCCTCCGATTGGCTGGCAACCAGTTCAGGGTGTATCCCGCCTCCTCCCCGATGATAGCTGGGATAGGGTCCAGCACGCCCGTACTCTGGTCAGCCATGGACCCAGCAGCCCCGGATGCACTAAAACATGGACTCACCCTCCAAGGTGCCTACATAGGATGACACGACAAAACGCTTCAAAAAATCATGGAATACATACACTCCGTCACTCAACAAGTATCCCTCCTGTCTTAAAAAATTCAACCCGACCTTCTTCCCGTAAGTACTTCTTCCGAGCCCGCAGCCTCCGAGCCACCCTGCCTCCCGTACAAAGAACCTCATGTCTCTCTGCCCGAGCCCTACTCTAGGTACATGTAACCAGTTCCTTATTAATTACTCACTAGTTTTCAATCTTCAACCGTACAGTTATCCCACTGAACAATCCAAGGTCGCATTTGGCAAAGCAGTCAAATGGTCCACTGCGTTATGGCACAGCTCCTCCCCGGTACTCCGGTCATTCAATTCGTTTTCCGTTGAACTTAAAATAGTATTCGATCACCCCATTCAGGTCAGGGCAGAGAAGCCACCCGTCTCCTCCTTACGCTCACTCAGAGCGCTAGTTCCGTAGCTGAATACTCTACTAATACTGAATACATCGAATTCAGGATACTTGCGGGTGAATGCGGGTGGGATAACGCTTCGCTGACGGGAATATTTCTTAACGGTCTTTCGGTGCAACTCAAAGATGAGCTCGCTGCCCGGGACGAGTCCTCCTCGCTTGAGGATCTCATAGCACTCGCCATCCGTATAGATAACAGACTGTGAGAGAGAGCACAAGAGAGGGGGGTCCAAGCGCATAAGATCACTCCCACCGTGAGCACCGCGCCGTCAGCATCTCATCCGCCTTCTGCACCTCCGACTACCCCTTCGTCACCCCCCCACTGCACCAGTTGCACCCATACATAGTGGTAACACCCGTATAGATCCCGAGGAACGTCAGCGTTGTGTCATCCAGCAGCTGTGCATTTATTGCGGTCACTCAGGTCATTTCATTGCAACTTGCCCCCTGCAACCCAAAAGACCATGCTTGCCACGTTCCGAGAGCGCCGTGCTGAGCCAAACCACCAGTTCCTCTTGCTCTCCCTCCCGTATGACCGTCCCTGCTTGCATTCTAGGTTCTGCTCACAACACACCCATAATGGGTCTTATTGATTCCTGTGCAGACGATAACTGTATTCATGAAGGATTAGCACATCAGCTCAAACTCCCTCTCCAACCACTCACATCTTCCAAGAAGGTCACAGCCCTGGATGGGCGAGTCATCTCCCCTGTCACCCATCAAACAGTGCCATTCTCCATATTGATTTCTGGAAATCACAGCGAGAACATCTATCTTTTTGTTATCCCTTCCCCTGAACCCTATTAGTCCCGGGAATTCCCTGGCTCAGACAACATAACCCCGCCATAGACTGGATGCGCTTAGCAATAACTGGATGGAGCCCTCATTGCCACTCACATTGCCTGCTCTTTGCGATACCACCCTCCTGTAAACCACCATCATCTGCCACACAAGGTAACCTCTCCCGAGTCCCCAAAGGATATCATGATCTCTCTCCAGTGCTCAATAAAGACCTGGCCATTTCTCTACCCCCCCTACCGCCCATATGACTGTGCAATTAATCTGATGCCGGGGGGCCCTCTTCCCTCCAGCCACCACTTCAACCTTTTCCGTCCTGAGGAAAAAAAGCAATGGAAGACTATATCCATGACTCTCTGGCTACCTTCCTCATCTCCACTAGGAGCTGGCTTCTTCTTTGTTGAGAAAAAAGATACCACTCTCCGCCCCTGCATAGATTACCGTGTTTTCAATGACATCCATCCATCCATCCATTTTCTGAGCCGCTTATCCTCACTAGGGTCGCGGGTGTGCTGGAGCCTATCCCAGCTGTCATCAGGCAGGAGGCGGGGTACACCCTGAACTGGTTGCCAGCCAATCGCAGGGCACATACAAACAGACAACCATTCGCACTCACAGTCATGCCTACGGGAAATTTAGAGTCTCCAATTCATGCATGTTTTTGGGATGTGGGAGGAAACCGGAGTGCCCGGAGAAAACCCACGCAGGCACCGGGAGAACATGCAAACTCCACACAGGCGGGGCCGGGGATTGAACCCGGGTCCTCAGAACTGTGAGGCTGACGCTCTAACCAGTCGGCCACCGTGCCGCCGTTTTCAATGACATCACCGTTAAAAATAAATCACCACTACCCCTCATCGACCCCTCTTTTGAACCCCTCTGTGACGCTCAGATAGTCACCAAATTGGACCTACAAAATGCCTACCACGTCTTCCGTATCCAAGAGGGGGATGAATGGAAAACTGCTTTCAATACCCCTCTCGGACACATTGAATACTTGGTCATGCTGTTTGGATTAACCAACGCCCCCGCAGTCTTCCAATCCTTCATCAATGACGTTCTCCGTGACATGTTAAACTGGTTTGTTTTTGTGTAATTGGACGACATCCTCAGGACGACATCCCAGTCCTCCAGCGACTCGTTGAAAACCACCTGTATGTCAAACCTGAAAAATGCAAATTCCACCTCTCCTCTGTACAGTTTTTGTCATGGCCCTGTGTTTCAAGTTGTTTTTCTTTGTGTTGCAGTGTCTGGGTGGGCGTGGACATCGGTGACGCACCTGTCATGCATTGTAATCATCAGCCTTTTTAGGGGCCACCGTGACAGTTTATGGGCGTCGGAATATTCACTCGTTTTTGCCACCGTTCTGACCGCTGTCCAAATTTAGGCTCAATATGTTTATACCACACGGACCGTTTGTCGTGTCTCCCTGCGTTATCTGTTTTTGATTCTCTATGGTGGTGAGTTCCTTTAGTTTCGTATGTCTCGCCATCACATGCTCTGCCATTTAAGTAAAATTGTTTGGACCTCTGACCTGGAGTCTATTTTTTTAGATCTGCCCTTACGGCATTGCCGATCGTGACAGTTTTTAGCCTACATCATTGCCAAAGGACAGTTCCAAGCAATCGTTAACTGGTCTATTCCCACCACCCGGAAAGAACGTTTCCTCGGATTCCCCAACTTCTACTGCCGCTTCATCCGCAACTACAGCAAGGTCGCACTTCCCCACACCAGCCTCACATCCACCAGTTTCCCCTTTCAGTGGACTCCAACAGCATCTCAAGCTTTCAGCCAACTCAAAACCCTGTTCACCAGTGTGCCCGTACATCACCCCGATCCCTCCCTCTAATTTGTGGTGAAAGTTGATGCCTCGGACACTGGGCAGGGGCCGTCCTCTCGCAGCGGGACCCCACGTCCCAGAAACGTCATCCCTGTGCCTTTTTTTCCCATCACCTGTCCCCTGCTGAGAGGAACTACGACATTGGCAACCGAGAGCTGTTAGCCATCGTATGGGCATTAGCAGAGGGGAGGCACTGGCTGGAGGGGACTGAAGTACCATTTATCATCTGAACTGATCACAGGAATCTTTCCTACCTCCGTTCTGCCAAACGCCTTAACTCCCGACAAGCTCGCTGGGCCGTCTTCCTAAGCCGATTGAATTTCAGCCTCTCCTTCCAATTTGGATCCCGCAACAGATGCCCTCTCCCGCATATACTCACCCCCCTCCAGCCCTGCAGAACCCAAGACTATCCTCCCTTCCTCCTACTTCGTCAGTGCTGCCTCATGGAAAATAGAACAAATAGTCAAACGCGTTCAAAGGACTCACCCTGACCCCAAGACACGACCTCCGAACTGTCTATTTGTACCCAATTCCCCATGCTCTGATGTCCTTCAGTGGGCTCATAACTCCAAGCTCACGTGCCATCCCGGCATCACCCACACTATTCAATTCGTTCAGAAACATTTCTGGTGGCCTAGGCTGGTCAAAGACACCTGGGAATTCGTTCAAGCCTGCTCCGTCTGCGCGAGGGAAGGGTTCACATCAGTCTCCAACTGGTCTGCTGCGCTCCTTACGCATCCCGAGCCACTCATGGTCCCCGCTTTAGAGTTTTCTGCCTCCTTCTGAAGGTAATACTATCATTCTTACTGTTTTCGATCGATTTTATAAACATCCCCATTACATACCCCTTTCAAAACTACCCTCTGCTTTTGAAACTACTAACATCCTTGTTCATCATGTCTTCAAACTCCACGGTGTCCCCATTGACATCGTCTCGGACCAAGGTCCCTAGTTCTCCTTCCTGGTTTGGAAAGAATTCTGCAAAGCGGTGGGGGCAGCAGCCAGCCTGTCTTCAGGGTACCATTTGCAGACCAACAGCCAGACGGAGCGGGCAAATCAATCTCTAGAATCCACCCTTCGCTGCGTTGAGCACGCAACCCCACCTCCTGGAGCTCATTACTTCCATTAAGTAGGCCCAAAACTCCCTTACCAGCTCCACCACCAGTGTGTCTCTGTTCATGGCCTGCTACGGTTTCCAACCTCTGTTGTTTAAGGAACAGGAACATGCGGTGGCGGTTCCTGCCCTGAAAAGGGTCAAGCCCATGTGGAAGGACGTCAGAGCGGCCTTAGTCCGATTGGCAGAGAGGAATAAACGAGTACAAGGTGGGTCAGTCCATTTGGCTTTCCTCCCGTGACCTCTCACTCCAAACAGAATCCCGCAAACTCACTCCACGATTTATTGGTCCGTTTCCCATCACTAAAATAATTAACCCCAACGTCGGTCAACTCCAACTCCCGCAGTCTCTTAAAATTCATCCGACCTTCCACGTATCATTGCTTAAGCCTGTCCCCACCTGCGCCCTGAGCGCCCCCCGCCATGTTATTGACAACCATCCAGCCTTCACGGTGTCGCGCATCCTCGACATGAGGCCCAGGGGCAGGGGCTACCAGTACCTTTTTCTGTTATCAACTACCTTAGTCATCATCTGCCTTCCTGCTTCACTTGGACAGCTTTGAATGAATAAATCAATCTGTGCTTGGTTCTGAATCTGCATTCCAGAGTCTACCCGTTGTGTAAGCCTACAGGCTTAAAAACACATCATCAAATGATTTTCAAAGATGTTTTCGTTTTTTAGCTTATGAAGTCATGTACAAAGTTTGCCTTTCCAGTTAGTGAAGATTTTTTGATAGACACGGTTTGACTGCAGGATGAATTAATTTAAACACGATATCAGTGAAATCAATGGGAAAACTTAAAACTTACAACAGAATGGAAGAGTACCAGCTTGTCACAGAACAGATGGTGATGGACTTTGGTAGTTCCACTGTATGTTCAGCTTTGAACTCGTTAACTCCTGTCAGGGTGAGAGGTAATGCACTGCCTTTTAATGAGAGGTCCTCAGGGACACTTGCGTAATCTTTACAAGACCGTTCTCATAGCAACAGCTTGCTTCCATGCGTGTATGCTCTTTTATGGGAGCATGGTGGCGACTGGTTAGCACATCTGCCTCACAGTTCTGAGGACCCAGGGTTGAAATTCAGCCTCGCCTGTGTAGAGTTTGCATGTTCTCCCCGTGCCTGCGTGTTGTTTTCTCCAGGTACTCCAGTTTCCTCCCACATCCCAAAAACATACATGGTAGGTTGATTAAAGACTCTAAATTGCCCATAGGTGTGAATGGTTGTTTGTTTATATTGTATGTGCCCTGCAATTGGCTGGCGACCAGTTCAGGGTGTACCCGGCCTCTCGTTTGCAGTCAGCTGGGATAGGCTCCAGCATACCCGCGACCCAGGTGAGGATAAGCAGTGTAGAAAATGGATGGATGGAAGGATGCTCTGTTATATGAAGAGAACGTACCATACAAAGGTCCTCTGAACATGAAGAATGACCTTAAGGATGTTTTTTTTTTTTTTTTTTTAGCCTCCTTAAATGAGTGTACCCTGGATTAGTTCAATTTAATTCAACATTTTCTTTTCATGAAAAATATATTCACTTTGGAATTCACAATTGTGTGTGGAGTTGCCTTTAAACATTTACTGATTTATGTGTTTAGGTTAAACAAAAAGTGCCACTGTAGTACTCATTATGATGATGGTGGATTGCAAACAATGTTACAGACCTTACACATTCCATAAATTCCTGAAATATTTGTAGAGATCATCCTATTTGTCAGCGTGATGATGATTTTATGATGAATTTGAGACATCAGGCAATTTAATTAACATACTTTCACAAGCAGCAGTGTCGGAATTAATATGTACGGAGAGACATGAAACATCTTTCATTTCATTTATTTCGTTTGGAGAGGGATTTTGGCAGAAGACAAATGTAGAGGGAGCTAAAAGAATCTATTGGGAAGGTAACAAGGAAGTGAATGAGGATAGTGGTGTTTGGAGCAAAGAATGGGTGTGTTGGATTTATCTTGCCCAACATTATAAAAAATAGACACAAAAGGAATGAAGACGTGGGTTTCTTTTTCTCATGAGGAGGGCGGATGGGAGATTGTCAGATTACAGCCTCTCAACACGCTCTAAACAATCTCTCCCGTCGCTCCTGCATTTATTTGAAAATAGGGAGGTTTCTAAGTTTACAAGACACAACACACTAAGGGGGGGGTTTCAAGGTGAAAACATGGCACCAACACCTGCCACGTCCCGGCCACGTCCTTCTCTCTGATGATTCCTGCTGAGTCATCTTCTTGAAGGCGAGACATCTTTCTTTCTAAAAATTGTCCATAATACTAATGCAAGCTAAGCAAATAAATGATAACTTCTACAATATATCCAACATTTCCCTCCTGTTTATCATGTATTTGCACAAATTCTCATATCATCTTACAGTCACTTCATTTCGATTTTTAACTGTAGAATCATTTTTATGAAACAAATACATTTACACTCAGAGTAAATTTGTCATACATGAATGTTGTAGTTTAAACATCGTAATCATCTGGATCAGGAAACAAATCAGTTAAAGCAAAATCATCATCATCATCATTATCTTTATCATCAAACAGTAATGGATACATCAGCTCCATACGGTTCTCCATGGGGGTTATGGCTGTGGTGATTAATTTACTGATTAATGCCCGAATGCATGGGATACAACAACATCCACAAAATGTCAGAATGGCTGCAAAAACAGAAATTGATATCAATATTGGTGAAATTAGGGTTTTATATTTACCAAAAACATCCATCCAGCTTTCCCACAAAGAAGTGTTGATTGAGGGTCCGTAGACCATCGATGGCTCTGTTCAAGCTGCCATCTGAAGCAGTATTGTTTGTTCTCCAAACATACCGCAAACACTTCCCTCTCTTGCAAGGTGCATGTCGACAGCTATGCAGTTTTGGAACGTCCTTGAAGAGGTAGCTTTGAGCTGCTCATGTACAGCTTCCAACCCACTCTGAGTCCAATTTCCTAATCTCTGTACATTGAAGTGGATATAGTTTATCCCATCAACATTTTTATTAATCGTACACCACCAGCATATGAAGTATTCAAATCCTCCTGCAACTTGGTCAGCCAATTTGTATTGATTTGGAACCCCACGAGGAACACCTATGGCGTCGATGTACGTCGGATTATTTTGCCCCTGCCAGGACAAATCTCTTTTTTGTCTATATTCTAGATTAGACAAAAACATTGGTGCCCTTTCCATTAAATCTTGAACATGCATAGGGTATACTGACACAGGTCAATTAATTACATTCAATTATCACATAGCTAAACAGGGTTGGCACTGGTTCATGAAACCTGTTGCCAATGTGGCTGAAAAATATAAAAATCTCCTAGCCACACTTGTGCTTAGTTAGCCACAACATCACGTGTGCTTATGCCAGTCCTCGTCACTGGGAGGGAAGCTGATAAGCCTTAACGATGTGGCCCAATTAAAACTACCGAGTCATCAATCAGGTTTAGAGCTGAACAATTTGGGGAAATGCTCTAATTGCTTTTTGTTTTTGTTTGCAGTGCAGTCCACCACCAAGACAAATTAGTTTAAGAATTTAAAGAACAAATATGTAATGCTTTCTTGATTCTTATTTCCAGTGTGGTCCACTTCCTACGATATCCCTATTTTCAGCAGCAGCCGCTGTGTTAAATCTGCTGTAAAGGACGATAAGGAGGGTGAAAGCCGCCTGTCAGAGTGAGACATGACACTGATCCAAAAGGTCATAAAACGAACTGCCCCCTGTGACTTCTCAATGGGCGGAAAAAAACATATCGATACCTTTAAACCCAGACAAAATGAGAGGTGTTTATAGCCAGAGGAGAACAATCAACCCGTGATTTGTCAGATGATCGAGCATTACAGTCACTCATCCACATACCTCATACCACTACTCCAACATCTTACACTTCACCTTGGCACTTGATCCACTGATGCTTCAAAGGAGGAGAATAACACCAAGGACACTAACATGATGTTTAAGAAAGATGAAAGTAGAGGTGAACTGTGGCTTCTCAATGCCCCTTTCTCTCCACGTTAAAGTGTTTTACTTTAACCAAACTCACTTATTCTTCAAGTTATACTTGGCACCACAAATTGGTGTTTAGAGCAGCATGTAGTGACCAAGAATAGTTGACCTATTGTTTTTTCATTTGAGAGCAATTAAGATTGGATTTTTTTGGTTTCATTACCTAGTGTAGCAGCAGCACTGTTCAGTTTTGCTTGTGATGACACAGTACATTTTGCTCTTTCACCTTGTCAAAGTACCCATCCATCCATCCATTTTCTGTACCATTTATCCTCACTAGGGACGGAGGGGTGTTGGAGCCTATTCCAGCTATCTTTGGGCGAAAGGCAGGGTACACCCTGAACTGGTCGCCAGCCAATTGCAGGGCACATACAAACAAACAACCATTCAAACTCACATTCACACCTACGGGCAATTTAAAGTTGTCAATTAACCTACCACGCATGTTTTTGGGATGTGGGAGGAAACCGGAGTGCCCGGAGAAAACCCACGCAGGCACAGGGGAGAACATGCAAAATCCACACAGGCGGGGCCGGGGATTGAACCCCGGTCCTCAGAACTGTGAGACAGACACTCTAACCAGTCGTCCACCGTTCCGCTGGGTTTAACCAGTTTTTCAAATTTACATTCACAGAAACATTGCCCATTTCAGCTGGCAGGCATATTTTTTCCATGGTCAGCTTGTCATTGGACACTGATTATTCAAAGAATAAATAGCACTGAATGTCTATGCTGTATTCATTTCAAGATGAGTTTGCCTGTGAAAACAGTATACAAGATAGAAGTGTGAGCCGTCTATGGGTAGAAAAGAAAGCAATTGAGCAGCGAAGACAAGATGGAAACTAAATCAGAGACATTGGACATGTCATGTTCTGTGTTTTGGCCTTCTGGTAATGTTTTCTATCAGCCCACAGTCTGGCCGGGTTAATTGGTGCACGGAGTCCCCTAGTCTCACCTGCCTGCAATCAGCCAGCTATACTTGTCTGCTATGAGCCATGACTGGTATTTAGGAGCAAATTCGGTGGAAGGAAGGTGCTGGAGTATTGTTTTGCTTGTCGCCATTTCTCCAGTCATCCCACTTCGTTCCTGCAGGATTTTGTCTCGTTGGCGCAAGGAGTACTTAAAGGGACACTGTATAGGAATTACTCCCATCTATCGTTCATCTAGCCCATCTAAATTGTGTATTGCATCCAAACAAATAGTACACTCTAGCGCTTCAGTTTTCCGAACAGGTATTGCAACAACAGTAGCCGTCGGAGATAAAAAACCCTCAAATTTGTCGGAACACCTGCTAATACGAAAAAGTTGGCCCTATTGTGTTATGCTGCCTGTGGTAAACAACACTGTCGCAGTGGATCACTAAGCAGGCTGTATAATTGCTGTGTATTTTCCGTGTTTGAAAAACATGTTAAAATGCATGAAACAGATGGGATTTTACAAGGAAAAGCTTGACCACAAAGCCAGAGACCGATACCTGGCAAAAATGGTTGAAATGGTTTAGATTCATACGAAATCCTGAATACAGAGTGGACCAGCGACTCGGACTTGCCTCCATTGTGTGTGGTGGATTTGCATGCCTGTGTGGTGTGCCTGTACTTCAGAGCAGTTTAAGAAGTATAAATCGTTAGCATCTCATGTGTACTTTACC
Source organism: Phycodurus eques (assembly GCF_024500275.1). Lineage (NCBI taxonomy): Eukaryota > Metazoa > Chordata > Actinopteri > Syngnathiformes > Syngnathidae > Phycodurus > Phycodurus eques. The sequence goes on from NC_084527.1 coordinate 28,858,662, forward strand.
AACTGGCGTATGCACAACCTTAACATGCTGAAGCCGACCAGTGAACAATGCCAACATGTCATTCGGACCAAGGTACAGTACATGGAGCTAAACCAAGTGTGTTTTCTTTTTAACCATCTGTTTTATAATGTATATATGTGTATATATATATATATATATATATATATATATATATATGTGTGTGTGTGTGTGTGTGTGTATATATATATATATATATATATATATATATATATATATATATATATATATATATATATATAATCTATACGGAGAGAGTTCTAACATTAATCAGTAATCCAGCTACAATGAATGATTGTGATATAATGATGGTAAATGGACTGCAGTTATATAGCGCTTTATCTACACAATCACAGTGCCCAAAGCCCTTTACAAAGCCTCACATTCACCCATCACACACACATTGATACACCAATGTTGCCATGCAAGGCGCTGCCAGGCCCACTGGGAACAAATTATGGTTCAGTGTCTTGCCCAAGGACACTTCGACATGCGGACAGTTGGAGCCGGGATTTGAACTCTTCGGTCACTGGGCGACCTGCTCTACCAACTGATCCACAGCTGCCCAACGATGTCAATAAAGGCAGCTGTCAGACAACCGCACATCCGACATGCTTTGCTCCATGTATAAAAACCACAGGATGCGGATAATATATTTTTTTTTACTTACCGTAATGAAAATGTAAGGAGCACACTCTTTTTTTTCTGAATTGAACTGTCGAACGTAAGATTTTCTATTTTTTTTTTCATTTTACAGCTGACATCAAAGCTATGTGACGTAATGTGAAACTACTAGGAATTCCTTCTTTCTTGCCACCGCCAAGCAGGAGAGCTGTAAAAATTAGTCTATTGTCGATTTTTTTCCCTTTTCAATCATGTGACAAGGTGCTGCTCCATGTAATACAACAATGTCTCACCATACTGCAATTCCAATGACAAAATATGAACAGTAAGGCACGTTTTGGTGACATGTTTTCAAGCCAAGAAGAAAGCTGGCAACTTCAGCGTCCCTTTTGAAGTCCTTTTCTCTAATGAGCTCCTTCCACCTGGGAAAGGCTAGCCCGATGTTTATCCTCTTTTGAATGCTCTGCCGCTTCAGTTGTCTATTCACTTTCTCATCAATGGCGTAACTGTCTCCGTTGCATATCCGTGGTCCTACATGATGCTGCTACAGTAGTGCTGATTTGCCAGGGTATGGTAATCAGTTGATATTCTCCTCTGGTGTCTCAATCTCTGTACTTAATCACAGGGAAGAGCATAGTTATTGCGTGTTTAGTGCTGCTGGTCCCCTTACAGCGGCTGTAGTTTCAAGATGGCAGACTGTCATGGTGCTCCCCTACTGGGTCACCACGCATATGTATAAATGAATCTAAAATGCTTCGAAAGTATCATATTATTAGCACAGATCATGATACACCAATGCTAACATATAAAAATGCAGACAACAATTTTGGCCAGTAAACAACTGAAAATGTTACACATTATCCCTTTAAGGTTTCTTATTCTATGAAGTACTCCTGTCATTTTGGATTTCTGTTTTCTTTAGATTAAGTGTTCCAGAAGTACTTAAGTTTGTTTCTAAGTACTTCTGTGATTTTGTGTTTACCATTTCTTTCTTGTGTAGATAGATCTAATTTTTTTTTGTACCACCCTTCCACTGTGACTCTGTCCACCATTTTTGTGCATTCTGTAGTCACGTTGTAGTATTCGCGACAACTGTTTGTTATTGGGGTTATCTGTTGCTTTTGAGTAGCTCTGTGTATCACACACTTGTGCAACTTTTGGTTTGAATAAAGACTGTTCTAATCTTTTTCCATCTGCGTAGTAGTCCATTCTGCGGCCCTTGGCTAATCATTACAACACAAACATTGACCATAGCCAGTACAACTATTTAGAATGTCCAGATAAAGAAACTACTGGTCTATTAAGGGTAGGTTGATTGAAGACTCTAAATTGCCCATAGGTGCGAATGGTTGTTTGTTTATATGTGCCCTGCAATTGGCTGGGGACCAGTTCAGGGTGTACACCGCATCTCGCCCGAAGATAGCTGGGATAGGCTCCACCACGCTTAGTGGCATTGAAAATGGATGGATGGATGGGTGGATGGTCTACTAAGTACCAGATTTTGAAAAGGTAATGAAAGGAAAACAACAGCATTTAATGACAGAAAATTTGAGAACCTTTAAGAACGACCCCAATAACTGTTATTGACATCAGCAACATCCTCAGAGGACAGCAGTTAAGATATCACAATCAAATATTTGCAGAAGACTTGAACAAAAGGATAGAGGCTACATCAGAAGATGCAAAGTTGCAAACCACTCATTATCAAGAAGAACAGGAATGCCAGGCTGGACTTTACCAAAAAATTACAGAAGCAAGCCTCAAAACACATGTGAAATATTTTTATGGACTGATGAGGAAAAACTAACCATTTACCAAAGTGATGCAAAGTCAAAGGTTTGGAGAAAAAGTACCTGCTTATGGTTCCAAACATACAAGATCATCACTCAGTGGAGTTAATGTCACGGCTTGCTGGAGCCTATCCCAACTGACTTCAGGCGAGAGCTGGGGTAAACCCTGAACTGTTTGCCAGACAATCACAGGGCACATATAGACAAACAACCATTCACTCACATTCACACCTAAGGATTCTTTTGAATCTTCAATTGACCTTACATGCCTGGATACATAAATTCTACCACCACTTACCCTGTTTAAGGTCACAGTTAAGATGGAACCTATCCCAGCTGATGTTCAGTCTTATACTGTAGAGAAAAACAGCCATTCACACTAATATTTACACCTATGCGTGCAATTGAGTTTTTAAATTAACCGTACATGCATGTTTGAAACCCAGCCAAACAAAGGAAAACACGTTAACTTCACACGGCAAGCTCAGAGCTGAAATTTAAACCCAGACCTTTTGACTTCAAGCCTGATGTATTACACTATTCATTTCCTGTTATTGCAATACCTAAATGTCATGAATTACTGAAGTCACTGTGTATGTTTGATAACACATATACTTGTAGATGGGCTTTCATTTATAACAATAATATTATTATTACAAAAGCTCTTATTAAGCATGTAATGTTGTATGTACATGGTTTATACTTTTCAAATGAAATTAGGTGAAAGAAGATCCTTGGTGGTTTTAGTTTGAAATTATGCTCCAGACAGTAGTGCACTGAAATAGTCTTGGGTGTCCTTTAAAGTCTGGTACTGATCCCAAATGCCATCTGTTGGTGTGTGAAATTCACTGTGTTCATTTATAAATTCTGCTTAGGTTGAAACTCATTAAAAATGTATCTAAAGTTGATGAAGCCTCAGGGAATAAGCAGCTTGTGAATTTGAAGAAGTGAACAAACAATCTTGTCTTTGCTTTGACCACGTAGGAAGTCATCATCTCTAAAACTGAGGGCATATGAAATAATCTGTTCGTCTAAGGAAAAAGAAAACATTATAATCCTTAAAAACTATACTCTCAGCAAACAATTTCCAAAATGCTCTTCTCGGGTCAAATAATGTGTTTACATTTTCTGGGTTGACATGACAGTCTTGGCTTCCACATGAACCCAGTCACTTAGCAAGAAGAGAATAAAAGAGTGATTCAAGACCTTATGAGAGTGCACTTCTTAAACTAGATGCATGATTACAGGCAATTGCCACCCCGTTGACCTTTTCAATGTGTAATCACAGTCTGTATAAATGCATTCTTTAAAGCTCAGCACAGTTGGCCAAGGGTCACTGCAAAGAACAAGTGTTCCAGTTATACACTCAAAAAAGTGCATCCACCAGTCCGGAATCCTTTTAACTTGGTAGTAAGAAATCCACCAGTCCAGAATGCTTTTAACTTAGAGGTAAGAAAGTGGTTGTCTGGTAAATGAAAGATTACTAGTTCAACAACAGGAACCTTGAGTAAGATACAAAAAGGATCATTTCAATTATTATTGATGCTGTTGTCATTGTGTTATAGTGCGTGTTTACGTCTGCGCGTATGCATAGATGAGCTCTTTGAGGCTTTACATTGAAAATTGAGAATGGACAAGCTCCGAGACCAGTGGTGAAGACAGCTCAGGCAGAGTTCAAATGTGACTGTATTCTGCTACTACTAATTCCAGTTAAGCCTGTTCTCATAGGAACAGAATTTTATTTAAAGTAATGCACTGTCGCTCATACAAAGAGAACTATGAATAGGATTTATAAGATCAGTGTTTGATGATGAATGTACAGTGGAACTTCGATATAACGGATATCAGATAAAAACCGAGGTTGGGACCGAACATCCATCCATCCATTTTCTGAGCCGCTTCTCCTCACTAGGGTCGCGGGCGTGCTGGAGCCTATCCCAGCTATCATCGGGCAGGAGGCGGGGTACACCCTGAACTGGTAGCCAGCCAATCGCAGTGGGACCGAACAATGTGTCCAAAAATAGTTTCCATTTGTCACTGAAACTGCCGTTGACAAAGTATTTTAATTCCAGAATTGTCCGCCATTGTTTACTGCCACTATGGCGCAATGCAGGCAGAGAATGGGATTGACATATTTCTGGGACACACATATACAAAATAGTAGATCAAATTCCATAAAACATGCCTTCTGTGCCTATGTAGCAGCCATGTTGAATGTGGCACATTAACGTGGCGGCCATGGTGATGATGGTTATATCTATTATCTATCGTGCATAGAGCGCAGCACATGGCGGCGGTGTAAACTGAGGAATACAAAACAGTCTCTGGAGTCTGGAACATGCTATTATATATATATGAACTGTCATAAATACATATATCCATCCATCCATCCATCCATTTTCTGAGCCGCTTCTCCTCACTAGGGTCACGGGCGTGCTGGAGCCTATCCCAGCTATCATCGGGCAGGAGGTGCGGTACACCCTGAAGTGGTTGCCAGCCAATCGCAGGGCACATACAAACAAACAAATTCACATACACACCTACGGGCAATTTAGAGTTTCCAATTCATGCATGTTTTTGGGATGTGGGAGGAAACCGGAGTGCCCGGAGAAAACCCACGCAGGCACGGGGAGAACATGCAAACTCCACACAGGCGAGGCTGGGGATTGAACCCTGGTCCTCAGAACTGTGAGGCTGACGCTCTAACCAGTCGGCCACTGTGTGTGTGTGTGTGTGTGTGTGTGTGTGTGCGTGTGTGTGTGTGTGTATGTATATATATATATATATATATATATATATATATATATATATATCTATCCAGCACGCCCGCGACCCTAGTGAGGAGAAGTGGCTCAGAAAATGGATGGATGGATTAAACAGCATAACATAAAATGTATTTACCTCATCTTCTGTTTGTTGTCTGTGAACTGCTGCATAATTTTCTGAACAAATACCAAGTCAATTGTGTAGCTGACTGTAGAGAATGTCCACATGAGGCAGGATGACATGGACCATTTTCAAGAAGAAGCTGAAACAGTCATCCTCCACTAGTCTCACAAACTCTCCATCTTCTCTCACAGTGGTAGGATCAAACTCTCCTGTGTCCCTTATGGCTCTTTGTTCTTAAAAAGTGTTCACAGCTCGGCCGTGGAAGTTCTACCTCACTGTGCTTGCTCTTGGGAGTCTGTAGGCCACCACGCTTTCAGCACATCGGTTCTCTTTGGAGATCATGAAAAAAAATACGAATCCAGTCAGGTCTGAGAAGAAATTAATCACATTTGGGATATGTCGAGTCACCTGCTGCATGATGAGATTTTGCTGGTGAGCATAGCAATGGACATAGTGAGCATTCCCATATACATCCTCTTTTGTACACCACCTGTGGCTCCTCTCATGACACTTGCACCATCACATGCTTGGGAAATGAGCTTGCTCTTCTGTTCATCAGAGAAAATAGAGGTCAGCCTATCCAGACGTGCTGTAGCAATGAAATAAACTGTGGCACTTTGGAGAGGGATGAACTCAAAAAGCCCTTTTGGACATGATGTCATTGATTTATGTCATTGATGTCAATCAACAGCTGAAACTGAGTAGAAATGTCCATTGTTTCATAAGCCTGAATGGCAAAAAAAAACTGCACTCCTGATTTCTTCAATGATGCACTCTCTCAAAACTGATAGCATGGAGTCAAGGAGTTCATTCTGTACAGTTGTTGATGTTCCCTTAAACACAGAGGCAGTCTGCAGGTGCTTGTGCAGAACTGTATGCGGTGATGCCACAAAATCCACCAAGCCTCTAAAAACACCAGGATTTTCTGAGCCTTCACTGTCATTATGGCCACGCAGTGCAATTTCAAATGCACCACATAACTTAACACACAGCAGTGTTTTAAATTCGTCATACCTGTTCTTGTCCATGTGGACTCAAATGCTGACATTGGAAAAAGCAGGCAGGGGAAAGAAAACAGAGCATTCGTCTCACTACATGTCGTTAGCCAGGCCCTGTTGCTAAACCGACTCAGAGAAAAAGACCATGTATTATTTTCCTCTGGCTTTTGACTCTGCTTGATTTTAATGTTCGGCTGGTTGGCTCCACGTTCTTTAACGTCACAGTTTCTGCGGGTACATTATTCTCTCAAAACGTGCTGCTTTAAGAGACTTCATTGAGTTACTTAAGGTCTTTGCCGCCACTTTTCAAACTGCATGTAGCTCTACTCAGCTCCACAATGGCCAAACAAAAACGGCGAGAGGCAAGGGAAGGGCCCGGAGAACGGAAATTATGTTGACCGAGACGAACGGCGACTGGCAAATGGAATTTCTTTTTAAACCCGTTAAACAGGCGCTGGAATGCAATGTCCCCCCTCAGCAATATCTATTGCATTGCACTAGGACCCAATGCGTATGTCAAAGTTTTAACGACAGTTTACCGAAAAATGTCTGCAAATCCAGAGACCGGAAAATTACATGATAGAAGGAGACAGCAGCAATAAACAAATACGTTTTACTCTTCATTAACTGTATACAATTTATCCTGCTCAACGAAAAATACATATACATATAATTTGTAGTATTAATTTTTAATTTTCATGTTTTAACTTTTTTTCTTATTGAAGGTAGTGACTTAGCTGATCCATAGGGCAGCGCCCCTAGCGCCCTTATTGACCAGCTACCACTGACTAATTGCTCACGGCTCATGAAAGCGACTCGCCTATGATGAGTACTGTATGTAAAAAATGTGGTAAGTTTGGATAAATTAAACATTTTCTCTGCATTTGAGAAGAGACCAAATAACATTAATTTACTGGGCAAATTTAAGAAGGCACAAGGAAGATCACCTAAGTCAATTTACACTGTTGCATTGTCAAGAGAGAGTAGTGTCGTTACGTTCGCGAACGTTTCGTTCAAAAGAATCTTTTTAGTGAACGAACTGAACCGAATCAGTTTATGAAATGATTCATTCTTTTAGCTCGGCCGCCGTCAGGCGAGCGAGTCGGCTGGGAGAGGAAACGGAACTGTTGAAACATTCGGCCACTCACTTCTGAATCTTCGGCGAATGACTAATGAGAAGCCAGCGTGCAGTCGGGGGCGGGACTTCATTAAACGTGCTGCCATGTGATTTGCAATTTGCCAGTGGATTCACTCACTTCGGCGAATGACCAATGAGCATCCCGCGTCAGGCAGCGCCGTGCAGGCAGGGGAGGGACTTAAGTGAACTGAGTGATTCGTTCAGTGAACTGGTGTACTTAGGAACTGAAGAGTGATTCGTTCAGTGAACTAGTGTACTGAGGAACTGAAGAACAGAAGAGTGATTCTTTCAGGGGCAGGACTTAAGTGAACTGAATGATTCGTTCAGTGAACTCGTGTAGTGGTGTACTGTGGAACTGAAGAGTGATTTGTTCAGTGAACTGGTGTACTGAGGAACTGAAGAACTGAAGAGTGATTCATTTGTTGAACTTATCATTCGCAATCCGGTAAACACGAGTGATTCGTTCATTGAACTTCTTCGTTTGTGATCCGCTAAGGCGCCCGCTCCGAACGTCTTACGAGCAGAGACACCCGGGCTCCGGCCATCCTGCCTGGGAAATTTTTGGGCTCCTTTTTTCTTTTTCTTCTTGCGTTCCGGCAAATGCACCAAATGCACCTCCGGAATCTTGACCTGCCCCCCTCAATAGTGTTCAAGACACGTAAATCCAACATTGTGGTCTAATAAAAGTACAGATTAGTGCATATTTGGGTTTAAATTAACGAGAACAGCAATCACCAGCTACTGTGCATCTAACATCAAAAGTCAGTTTCCTTTGCCAATGTTCGTCTGTACTTTGTTTGCTTTGTTTTGTTTTCATGCATTATTTCCCTTTTCTAGATTCCCCATGTTAGATCCCATTAAATTCTCTATAGAAATTCACTACCTGCATTGTTGTGTGTGTTTGGGTTCGAGGAAAGAACCCTCTGGCCATCTAGAACTCTTAGCATAATTTGAGAAAGTGTAGCAACCTTCAGATTAAGAGACTGATAAAAAGGTTTCTCGTCACTTCCCCTAAATTCTATCCACATAAAAAGTGACGTGGTGCCCCCTTTTTGCTAGATAAAATATCTTAATTTATAACGCTGTCATTTAAAATTACGCTAAACCGGAAGTAACGCAGGCGTCGCTTCCAGCTCATTTTTTTCTACTACATTAAATTAATATTGTTTTTATTTAATCTGTATGCGCTACACCCTTAACACAAAACCTGATTAGTTAATAAATACTGTATGCAGAAGAATAACTTGGACAGGAGTACACAGTTGAACTGCAAAGGTCAAACACAATCTGCTCCAGGACATTTTCCCAAAGGACACAGTGGAAGTAAAAATAATCTAACCCTCTTTAAACTTTTGAGAAGATGAGTATGAGCATTTTTCATTTATGCCCCCAAAAATGTAGTCAAATTCAAATTGTATGACACTAAGGGAGTCTTATTATACAATATTTTTGCTTCACACACTGCACGAGGAGTAATGTGGATATTAAATAGATAATTTGTCAACGGGTGCATGGGGGTAAGATGTGCGTAATGTTTCTCTTGTGTGTAAACTGTTACATATCCAGGCTCGTGCATTGTCATGAAAGGCCAGATAGAGAGTTTGTTAACGTGAGGGTGGACAGCAGCCCATAATTCTTCACACCACAGTGAAACAACATGAAGAGAAGGAGGAGGTGGAAGAGAGAGCTCATCTAGGCTGCCAGCCAAGATCCCCAAGGCAACATAGAACGCTGATGGACTTGATAAACTGGGATTTTGTCCTGAACAGCCCACTGATGGAGTGCTAGTGCTTTGGAGGAAAAATAAATCTGACGGACACCATCGAGCGCTTTCTGTGCCACACATTCGTGGAACAAGTCCGGGTGGCTTATCCACGAATTATCAGGTTTGAATTTAGTTGATGTAATTGCCTTGTTTTGCTTCTGCAATTGTGAGGAAAGCATCTGATTAGAGTGGCACACTGTGGCACACAATTTACTCAAGGTGCACATGAAATATTTATTTTATTTTACTGTATCCTGTGTACGCAGTACAGCAGGTTCTCTTTTTAAGACAATATTGTTCCTACGGCGGTGACATAACCTAAATTTGTAAATCAGAATGCTCGTGGTGTATCACCAGGGGTGTGCAAATGGGCGTGGAGGGGGAAATCCACCCGGAGGGGGGCCTCCAAACGGACTTGGTTGGTCATCGCTCGCATCCCACCTCCCCGTCGACAATACGTTTTCAGCGGCGCAAAAGCCCTCCTTTTTGTTGTTTTTTCTTTCTAGCGGAAGCCAGCTAACACTGACTGCTATTTGGAACTGCTAATTATTCCTACCATTTTCTTTAAGGCCCCAGTTCCAGCTGAAGGAAAACAGCCCCACAGCACATGATGCTGCCACCACCATGCTTCACTGCCGATATGGTGTTCTCTTGATGATGAGCAGCACCGTGTTTGCACCAAACATTCCTTTTGGAGATATGGCCAAACACATTGGACCATTACAAATTTCCCACTTGCGCTTCGGAGGTTTTATTATGGTCCATTGAATGTGATGTATGATATATGATGAATGCAATTCTAAACACAGTAATATCACAGATTTTATGAGGGTGAGCAAACTTGTGCAACCACCTTATTTCAGTTGTTTATTTGTACTTACCTTCTCGAAATATATATATATTTTTTTATTATTCAATTGAGTCATATTGGTTATAACTCACGCTACCCATCCATCCATCCAACCCTTTTCCATATCGCTGGAACAAATGCCAGTCTATCCTTGGGCAAAAGGCAGGATACACCCTGAACTGGTCGCCAGCCAATCGCAGGGCACATACAAACAAAAAAAACATTCGCACTCACATTCACACCTACGGACAATTTCATCAATTAACCTACCATGCATGTTTTTTCGGATGTGGGAGGAAGAAAACCCAGAGAATACCCACGTAGGCACAGAGAGAACATGCAAACTCCACACAGGTGAGGCCAGATTTGAACCCTGGTCCTCAGAACTGTGAGGCAGTTGTGCTAACCAGTCGACCACTGTGCCGCCTAAATCACACTAATGGTGGGAAAAGTTTTGAAGTGATTTAGCTTGGTCACTTTTTTAATATAACAAAAACCTGCTATTTAAACGAATTTGTGTAGAATTTTTATATCCAGAGTATCTATTTTACTAATATTAGTGAGATCCTGAAAATCTCACTAATATTAGTAAAATATATACTCTGGATATCTATTTTACTAGTTTTTAGTTTCATTTCATATCCATTGTGGTCTTGGCAAAACACAACTGCATTTTGTTTCATTTCTAACTGTACACAACTGTATGGCTGTACAAATGCATTACCTCTGAATGTAACTATCTGTTGGATTTAGACATGAATCACTTTCTTCACAGAAGGCAGAGATTTTAATCTGGCAAAAGTAAATGTCTCTACTTCTCAAGGGGTCAAATGAAGGCAATGTGTGGAGGCGAGGGTCGATGGTGGAGGTCAGGATGGGGTGTTCCGTCAGTGACAGTGATGCGTCTCTTTCCATTAACCAGGTTGGGTGCAATAGAGGTAATCCTTGATTGGATTGCCCTGCCACAGACTCTACCATACTGACTCCCAAACTGAAACGTTGTGAAGAAACTGACCAGTGGGTGATGGAGATTGATTCAAAAATACAATGTAAATAGGAGTGTGAAACAATATGGGCCCCTGTGCTGCCAACAATCACAAGACTGCTTGCACCCACCCACTGTTTACTCCAGGCTAGACGTGGGTGCAATCACTCTGCCTTTGTGTAATTTATGATGAAGGTGTCACTTTAAGAATCATGTGCCATGGATGACGGAACCCAATTTACAAGGAGAATAGAAATGTTCATCCCTAGAAAGAAAAAACAAATTCTGTGGGTTTCTGTGTGCTTTCGTTCACAAGTTGATTGATCTCAGGGATGCCATAAAACCTATGAGCGGAGCATCACATTCAAGTGGCTGTCAATGACAGATGAAATGAATACAATATCTGCAGGCCGCTGTTATGAAACAAATTAGAATGCAGTACACCGGTTATTCTCAAAGTGTAGTGCTAATTCCTGCGGGCTCACTCTAGTGGTATGCAAAATAATCACAGCCCGCATTTCAGTAGTATTAAACTTTCTAGTACAATATTTATATATTTAGGCACAGCGTTAATGTTCAAACAGTGACTTGCAATACTAATATTTTCATGAACACTTAGAACCTGATATGCAACTGTATTTTAATGTGCATTATGGTGGTACAGTAATTTTTTTAGGTGGTACTTAGTGTAAAGGTTTTGAGAATGACTGTATTACACAAAAGCATTGTTTGACATTTTGGAAGCGCACATGCTCATGTGAAGTGCAGTTACATGGCGATATCACCCTCATACTGGGATTAAAGACGCAATCCAGCTCTTAAACGAGCTTACTTCTATTCACGTTCTAAAGTTGAAATAAACGTTAGTTACCATGTCAGGATTCATATGTTTTGGAAGTTGAATGATTATGGACTCTCATTTATTACGTGAGACACGGAACTATTATTACATTTGAGGGGAAAAAATTGTCAATTTATTTTTCTCTTAATATGTGATACAACTGCAGAATTCTATCCAAACTATAGCCGCTGGCTCTGTTTCCCTCAAGGTCAGGTCCCCAAATGTTTTTGCAGGCCAGAATTATATCAGTCTGAAGCTTGACAGCTTGGATTTGTTGAAAGTTGACCGACCCTTTTATTCATAAAACAAGGTTACTTCATTACGTATTCATTCAGTGTATTGTTTACACACTGGGCCCACACAATGAATGTATCCAATTACATTTGTTTCAATCTCGAATGTCATTGCAATACTCAGAAAAAAAGGCTAGTTATCTATAAGTGGTTACCAGGGCAACGCAGCAGCAAAGGAATGTAATGATCAATAATGAATATCTGGCAGATTGTAGCTCAACAGCAAGGGACTCAGGGGTGAAACATACATTTCTGTTTCCACTTGACATGCATACAAATATAGTTCTTTTCGCAGTGAATGTCAGGAAAGCATTCTGATGTACTGCACTATATTTGAGTTCAAGTTTCTCATTTGTTTGGTGTATGTGTTTTTTTTTGTTTTTACTGGGAGAGGCGAGAGGAAGAGAACAGCAGGTCTACCATTTAATGTATATCAGCAAGAAGATATTAAAAATGACATTTATTGAGGTATTCAAAGTCCTAGTCTTTTGTATTTGATGAATACATAACGCATAAGAGAGGAGTAAACTGAGTTCCAAACGTAGGGGATGTCATTTTGGCCAACAAGGACTAAATAGCATACATGTTGACAAGCCTCTCGAACAGTGCTGCCACAGCAGGCTCCACTTTATCTGTGCACTGAATGTATTCTACTTTATTTATTCATTCATTTCCAAGTGGCCAAGTGCTGTCACTTTGATGAATGGGAGGTGGAAGTGGCCATTCTTTCACTCGACAGGACAAGTCTCACATGCTCTGAACTCAAATGTCCTTCATGTCAGAAGAGCTCTGTCATTGTTGTGGTTTTTACAAGCATGTGTCATTGTGCCATTGTCTTCACACACACACACGCTCTACTCTCCTAAACCCCCCGGGAATTTTTCTTATTAGAATCTACCTGAGGAATTGGGCATGTTCACTTCAATTTGATGTCCATTTCTCTGAATGGTTCTTGCCAGGTGGAGATTATAGAGTCAGCCCGAGTGTTTCAGAAGAGCGGTGAGGACGTAAGAAGCTGTTGTGACTGGCTTCGTTTCTGATACTTTGCTCAACCGGTCAGAATCTACTATATGACTCTAAAAGCACTCACTGATGTACTCACAGGGAGTTTAAGTGTTATTTAGACTGAGGTTGTACAACCCAATTCCAATGAAGTTGGGATGTTGTGTTAAACATAAATAGAAACCAAATACAATGATTTACGAATCCTGTTCAACCTATATTTAATTGAATACACTACAAAGACAGGATATTTAATGTTCAAACTGATACATTTGATTGTTTTTAGCAAATAATCATTAACTTAGAATTTTATGGCTGCAATATGTTTCACAAAAGCTGGGACAGGTGGCAAAAAAGACTGAGAAAGTTGAGGAATGCTAATCAAACACCTGTTTGGAACATCCCACAAGTGAACAGGCTAATTGGGAACAGGTGGGTGCCATGATTGGGTATAAAATGAGCTTCCATGAATTGCTCAGTCATTCACAAGCAAAGATGGGGCGAGGTTCACCTCTTAGTGAACAAGTGCGTGAGAAATTAGTCGAACAGTTTAAGGACAATGTTCCTCAACATACAATTGCAAGGTATTTAGGAATTTCATCATCTAGGGTCCATAATATCATCAAAAGTTTCAGAGAATCTGGAGAAATCACTGCATGTAAGCGGCAAGGCCGAAAACCAACATTGAATGCCCGTGACCTTCGATCCCTCAGGCGGCACTGCATCAAAAACGGACATCAAAAACCGACATCAATGTGTAAAGGATATGTTCTGTGGTCCGACGAGTCCACATTTCAAATTGTTTTTGGAAATTGTGGAAGTCGTGTCCGCCGGCCCAAAGAGGAAAAGAACCATCCGGACTGTTATGGACGCAAAGTTCAAAAGCCAGCATCTGTGATGTAATGGGACTGTGTTAGTGCCAATGGCATGGGTAACTTACACATCTGTGAAGGTACCATTAATGCTGAAAGGTACATACAGGTTTTGGAGAAAAATATGCTGCCATCCAAGCAACTTCTTTTTCATGGAGGCCCCTGCTTATTTCAGCAAGACAATGCCAAACCACAATCTGCACGTGTTACAACAGCGTGGCTTCGTAGTGAAAGAGTGCAGGTACTAGACTGGCCTGCCTGCAGTCCAGACCTGTCACCCATTGAAAATGTGTGGTGCATTATGAAGCGTAAAATACGACAACGGAGACCCCGGACTGTTGAACAGCTGAAGCTGTACATCAAGCAACAATGGGAAAGAATTCCACCTACAAAGCTTTAACAATTAGTGTCCTCAGTTCCCAAACGTTTATTGAATGTTGTTAAAAGAAAAGATGATGTAACACACTAGTAAACATGACCCTGTCCCAGCTTTTTTGGAACGATTGATAAAACAATAACGTGATTACATTGTTAAATACTTCAATAAAGTACAAACGAACTCAGTTTTGCTCCCGCTGCCTTTTTAAAAACATTGTTTTAGCGTGCATGCATGCTACCGTATGTTTTAAGATAGCGTATGTTTTACCAAGCCTGCGCCCCACGGTGCGCCTTATGGTCGTGAAAATACGGTACTTGATTTTGAAAGTAACCTAGTTACTCTACTGATTACTGATTAGTAACATGTCGTATATATATACATATTAAGCCAGATACTGACGCAATCCTCTGCATTTATCTGGGCTGGGGACCGGCTTATAGTTTGCACTGGCTTGTGTCCCTTGTACCCCACCTCCTCCCTGATGATAGCAGGGATAGGCTCCAGCATGCCCGCGACCCTTGTGAGGAGAAGCGGCTCAGAAAATGGATGGCTGGATGGACAGCTTACTGGTCAAGTTACATTTGGAAATACAATACGTTATTTGGTAGCAGCTTTACAATTCTTGCATCCAATGGACTTGTGAGAATTTGGAAAGTTTCTGCTTGAATTTCTTTGTAGGATGTCAGCATAGCCTCTCAGAGCTGGTGCCACCCACACAGATCTTTTGCTTGAAGATGCTCGAAAGGTGATCAATATGGTTAAGGTCAGGAGATGTGGGAGGGTTGCACACATGAGTTTCTGTGCTTTTATGCCCATAGGATCCAATGATGCAGAGCTATTTGCAACCTGAAATGGTGCATTGTCACATATGAAGATGATTTTGTTACGGAAATCACGTTCTTCTTTTTGTACCATGGAAGAAAGTGGTCAATCAGAAACTCCACATTTTAGAGGTCATTTTAACACCTTGATGATAATAATAATAATAATAATATAGAAAAGATAGAAACTCATGGTGTGGCCCCCATCCTTCCCTGATCACAGCCCTGTTAAGAATCTTCGGAGCATCCTCAAACGAAGGATTTATGAAGATGCGAGGCAAAAGAGCTATGAGGGTAGGAGGCAGTTCACATCCAAACATCAGCTAAGAGAGGCTATTCTGCCATCCTGCAAAGAAATTCAAGCAAAAACTCTCCAAAACCTCACATGTACTTTTCCAAATGTACTGTGGACGTTTGGAACAAAGAGGTTAACCAAACTGCTTGAATGGAGAGTGCAGGTGTTGGTATGCAAGGTGACCAGAGAGCAAAGATAGGGAGGGGTCTTGCCAATGAGTGTTTTATAGATACTGTAAACATGGAACAGTGAATTTGTCTGTGTGGGTGAAGCCAATAAACCAGGGAATGCAGTTCGCAGTGGTGGTTGATAAAAGGAGCACTGCTGACAAAGGAAATGGCAGCGGGGTGCATACATTTTCAATGATTTTAACAACTTCCACCCGGCATTTTGGCATTTTCAGCAAAATTGTAGAAAATTTGTATTTAATTCAACTTACTGACTTTTTAGCAAATTTTTATGTTCTTGAAAAATATCAATCTGGTTTTAGGGTGAACCATAGCACTGAGACTGCCCTCATGAATATTTTAATTGATCTTAGAGGCAATCTTGATAGCCGAAAATTAACAGCGATGTTTCAGCTGAATCTTAGCGCTGCCTTTGATACAATAGACCACACTATTCTTTTAAACAGACTAAAACACCCCTCTGGCCTCTGGTGCCCCACACAAAAGGTTTTTATGCTACCTCACTGACAGAACCTTTATGGAAAGATTAGATACATGCTCCTCAAAAGTCCATGAAATAACATGTAGTGTGCTGTATTTGTTTAACTGTATTTTATTTTATTTTATTTGTTATTCATAAAAAAAATTTCGGAGTGGGTGGTAGAGAACTTTCTCCAGCTTAACCACGATAAAACTGTTTTAGTCATCTGCCTTATGACTAAATTACAAGTGCCATCCTGAAAACCTTCATCATATCCATCCATTGTCAACACCGCTTATCCTGGTTAGGGTAGTGGGGTGCTGGAGCCTATCCCAGCTGACTTCGGGCAAAAGGTGGACTACACCCTCAACTGGTCACCAGTCAGTCGCAAGGCACATACTGTATATACACGGACAACCATTCGCACTCACATTCACACCGTCACTGAGCGGGAAATGAACCCACGCTGCCGACAGTGACCTACCTTCAACAAAAATACAAAAATAAAAACTTTGTGTAATTTTAGCTCACATTTATACCACATTAAAAATATCACAAAAAATAGGTTTTTATCACTTAAAAAATAGAGCCAGAGTGTGTCCAATTCTCTCTCGTGCCAATGAATGCTTTAATCTCCAGTCGGATTGACTATTGTTATGCCTTGCTTTCTGGTCTGCCCAAAATGATCATTTCAGGCTTACAATCATTGCAGAACTCAGCAGCACGTGTCCTGATGAAGCCGGGAGCACATGACACAAATTTTAATATCACCGCGTTGGTTCCCCAGGTGTTTCAGGATCTACTGTATTTTAAGGTTCTTCTGTTTGTTTTTAAGTGTCTTAATGGCCTTATATATGCATGTATATGTTTATGTTCATGATTATTTTATTATCTTTCAGTGTTTCTGTTTCTGTTTATGTTTGGTGGGGGGGGGGGGGGGGTGGAAGCGGATTGATTTTAACCATGTAAAGCACTTCGAGCTGCATTTCAGTGTATGGAAAGTGCTTTATAAATAAAAATTTGATTGATTGAATTTTGAGAGTTTTTGAACCTGATCTATAAACAGGAGTACACCTCCATAATCTAGGATCTGGGAGGACAGTCATTTTAATGAGAAGCATTTTACCAGAATGTGTTTGTGAGCATCATTTAAATGTTGATTTAACATCCATCCATCCATTTTCATAAACGCTTATCCTCACTAGGGTCGTGGGCTGCTGGAGCCTATCCCAGCTATCGTCTGGCGAGAGGCGGGGTACACCCTGAACCGGTCGCCAGCCAATCGTTGGGCACATAGAAACAAACAATCAGTCGCACTCACATTCACACCTACGGGCAATTTAGAGTCTTCAATCAACCTACCACGCATGAGAACTGTGAGGCAGATGTGGTAACCAGTCCGTCACCGGACTGGTCGTGCCGGCGCTATGTTATTATTTATATTAAAATGTTGACTACATAGAAGATAATACTATTATTATAATGTTTGACAAAATATCACTTGGTATGAGGCACACGTGGGCATGCACAGACACACACACACACACAAACAAACATACAACAACAAAAATAACAACAACGAACAATTCTTCAGCATATTCTCTAAATATATTTTCATCTATTTTCATCTGACTCACAAATTTTCTCTCCTTTCAAATCAGGCTTATCTGATACATGAATATAGCAAAGGCCATTGGGGATGCAAAGCCTTCTTACCTATTTGATCTGATAGAAGAGAAGGAGAGAACAAATCCTCACTCTTTTTCAGTATTTTTTTCCCCGTATGTTGCCAATGTCTTGGTTACCATGGTGAGGCCCTTGGAGCTAAGGAAACTGCACAAGCTGTCAGTCAGGGAAAACAGCTGTAATCATCTTTTATTTTCTTGTGAAGTCACAGAATGAATAAAGAGAACAGAGAGCTTCAGCACCATACGAAATTTCTTTGTTGAGCAGTGGAGCATCACACCTAGACAATTGGTTCTGTCAGTTGCTACTGGTTCTGCCACATTTAATCAATTTCAACAAATGTCCTAGTTTGACTAAGTTAAAAAAGGTATGCTTCTAAAGTTTTTCTAAACTTTTGAGAGTTGGCACATCAGTATATTAAGCATTACTTTACTTTATGCTCTGACCAAGTTATCAGCACATGTAGTACCTAGAGCAGACATGTCTAGTTCTCGGTCCGAGGGCTACTTTCGGTCGGTGCAGCAATTTCGTCCAGTCCGCGGGATCATTTTGAAGTCAGCATGACATTGGCCCGCACACCGGCATCAGCCAAACATGCACGTAATTCAATGAGCAGCGGCTTCTTATTTGTATTAACTATACAGTAGCCTACTCAGAGTTGGGGCTGTGGGGATATGGCAGTCGGCCAATCAGCTACCAGTTTCAAAGGAGCTACATGGCTACTTATGCACCGCTCTTGCATTTTAAGTACTCGTAACTGTTACTGCTATTTTTTTATTTTTTTTATTGTAGTCTGTTATTGGTTCAATGAAGATGCATTGCCGAAGAAGTCGTGGTTGCGTCAGCTCAAATCTGACTTCAAAAAGTGAAAGTGAAAGTGACTGAGGAATGACAACGATGAAAAGAACACCAACAGACCTCTTATTTGATCAGAGGCAATGACGTCTACAGGAATAATTTCCAGATTCTTATGGGGTGAGTTTTCATTAATGTTATCTACGTTACGTTAGTTTTTATTCTAAATTTTGACAAAGATGAAAATGTTCTTTGTGGTTGTTACAGCGCAAATTTTACTGCAAAATCTGTTTTCAGTTTCAGAAATCACGTTTACAGGATTCGGACACAACAGAAAACTATGTGGACATGTTTCACTTTTACTATTCTTGTTTTCTGTGAAGTTTGAAGTAAATCTGACAATGTGCTTGCAGTGTGACCCGGAATATGAGATGGCTCGAGTGCACGCCACCAGCCACTTAGACAATGTAATTACAAAGAATAAAACATAATAATAATACACAGAATAAAACATAATACACAAAATATTGGAACCCCTGCTTAATATTTTGTTGCACAGCCTTTGGCAGCGAAGACAGCCTCTAAAGTATCCAACTATAAGCTTTTTGCACTTCTCAGGTAGTATTATCTCCCACTCTTACTTTGCAATTTGTTCAAGCTCTTGAATATTTGCAGGGTTTATTTTTTCTCCAGTGGCAGATTTCAGCTCCCCCAAAGATTTTCTATTGGATTGAGATCAGGACTCATTGCTGGTCATTTTAAAACAGTCCATTATTTCCTTTTCGACCATTACTGTGTGTTTTTGAATGAGTGCTTTGGGTCTTTGTCTTGCTGGAGGACACATGATCTTCATCTCAAGCCAAGTTTTCTTATATTGGGTCAAGCCAAGTTTTCTTACACTGGGTAAGACATTTTGCTCTAAAATCACTTGACAATTTTCTTATTTTACGATACCTGTGATAAAATCAAGGCCTCCAGTACCAGATGTATCGAAGCAGCTCCGCAGCATTATGGATCCTCCACCATGCTTGACTTTTGGCAAGGTGTTCTTTTCGTTAAACGCTTCATTGCGCCATCTGTAAACATACTGTTTCTGTGCATTGCCTAAAAGCTCAATTTTTGTTTAATATTTTTTGTTTCATCTCTCCATAAAATGTTGTTTGTTGTAAAATGTTGCTCTTTTGTATGAAATGCAAGTTCCCTATAGAAAAATGTTGTTTCACTTGATTAATTTTCTTCAGGAGATAGGATAGATTTAGGACTTAAACTTCACGGGTGCCAATAATGGTAAGCATGACTGTATATGGTTTAACGGTCATAACGGCCCTCTAAGGGAAACCGTACCAACAATGTGGCCCATGACCAAAATTATAATGACACCCCTGACCTAGAGTAACTTAAGTCTCTTTGCAACAGCTGTGTGTAGAAGATCCATCTGTCCATTTTCCATGCAGGGTTGCGGGCGTGCTGGAGCCTATCCCAGCTAACTGCGTGCGAGATGCGGTATACACCCTGAACTGGTCGCCACCCAATCGCGGGGCACATATGAACAAACAACCATTTGCACTCACATTCACACTTACAGGCAATTTAGAGTCTTCAATTAACCTACCACACATGTTTTTGGGATGTGGGAGGAAACCGGAGTGCCCGGAGAAAAACAACTCAGGCACGGGGAGAACATGCAAACTCCACACAGGCGAGGCCGGGATTTGAACCCGGGTCCCCAGAACTGTGAGGCAGATGTGGTAACCGGTCGTTCACCGTGCTGGCCTGATTCAATCTACTTAAAAGTAATTTATTTATTACATTAAGGGAAATACATGTGGAGTGTTGTATTTGAGTAAAATGAATTACTTTCAGCTGCCGATACCTTGAATATAACTGTATGCAGTACAAAAGAGACCAGAGAACAGCAGATAGACACTAAAATAACATATTTCATACTAGATCTCTTTGGTTCTTTTGGATGCAAATAAAACAACTAAACCACATTTAACTAATTTCAACATGCTACCACTTATAAATCTCTCTGGGAAATGGAAAACGTAATTAACCGTTGGGTGTTACGGACATGCTGGACTGGTCGCAAGCCAATCGAACAACCATTCACACTCACACCAATGGACAATTTAGTCTTCAATTCATGTAAGATACATGTTTTTGGAACATGCAGACTCTACACGATAGACCTGAGATTCAAACACAAAACCTTAGACCTCTGAGGTATACATGCTAACTACTCACCCACCATGCGCCCGTAAAAAATAAAGTCCACAAATCCTGAATCCATAATAATGTACACCAACAGATTTTTCTGATGTACATTACATTGCAATCAGCTACCAGTCTGTGTCGCTGAAGAGAAAGGGTTTAGAATGTGAATGTTTTCAGCAATGGTATACAGTAATAAAGCTTGACAGCCATGCCAGCAGATTTTTTCTGTTTTTTTTTTTTTTTTTTTTTTTAATCTACCCACTTGAGGGTAGATGTTTAGGCACGGTGCAAGGTGTTGTGGTAATGTGGAACCCCAGCTGCACTTTGCAGACACACAAGCCAGAACTTTGCTGCCCAGACCCATCAACATGGTGCTGCCTGTCGACTATCTCCTGGGGCACATCGCAGCGGTATATGAGGGATTAAGGCTTTTTATGACGCATTTTGAGGGCCAGAGGTGTGTGCAATAGCCCTTATATGTGCCATTTTCTTCAGGAAGTCTGGACTTTCAATTGCCCAATGCTTTAAGCTCAGACTGTGCATGATTGATATTTTACGTCTACTTTGGGCTATACAAGAGACATTGTTATCACTTACCTTATTGAATTGTAATGGAAAAAAATAACAACAAATGCAAATTAATTCAAGTAAGTCTTTGTTCCATTGTTCCAAAAGTTAATTATCCTCTTAGAGGTGAATAAGTAGTGAACAGGGGCAGATTGTACAACCCCAATTCCAATGAAGTTGGGACGTTGTCCATCCATCCGTTTTCTGAGCCGTTTCTCCTTACTAGGGTCACGGGCGTGCTGGAGCCTATCCCAGCTATCATCGGGCAGGAGGCGGGGTAAACCCTGAACTGGTTGCCAGCCAATCGCAGGGCACATACAAACAAACAACCATTCGCACTCACATTCATACCTACGGGCAATTTAGAGTTGTCAATTAACCTACCATGCGTATTTTTGGGATGCGGGAGTGAACCGGAGTGCCCGGAGAAAACCCACGTTGGACGTTGTGTTACACATAAATAAAAACAGAATACAATGATTTGCATATCATGTTCAACCTATATTTAATTGAATACACTACAAAGACAAGATATTTAATGTTCAAACTGATAAACTTGACTCTTTTTAGAAAATAATCATTAACTTAGAATTAATGGCTGCAACACTTTCCAAAAAAGATGGGACAGGGTCATGTTTACCACTGTGCTACATCACCTTTTCTTTTAACAACATTCAATAAATGTTTGGGAACTGAGGACACTAATTGTTGAAGCTTTCTAGGTGGAAATTTTTCCCATTCTTGCTTGATGTATAGCTTTAGCTGTTCAACAGTCCGGGGTCTCCGTTGTCATATTTTACGCTTCACAATGCACCACACATTTTCAATGGGAGACAGGTATAGAATGCAGGCAGGCCAGACTAGTACCCGCACTCTTTTACTACAAAGCCACGCTGTTGTAACACGTACAGAATGTGGTTTGGCATTGTCTTGCTAAAATAAGCAGGGGCGTCCATGAAAAAGACGTTGCTTGGATGGCGGCATATGCTTCTCCAAAACTTATATCTACCTTTCAGCATTAATGGTGCCTTCACAGATGTGTAAGTTACCCATGCCATTGGCACTAACACAGCCCCATACCATCACAGATGCTGGCTTTTGAACTTTGCGTCCATAACAGTGTCATGAACGGAAGAGAGGATAGGACCCAAAAATGCACGACTCCAAAACAAATGGACAGTTTCCAAAAAGAGAGGTTTAATAGATGGGCATAGGTCGGTACACAGGCAGGCAATTCAAGAAAGGCAACAGTATCCAAAAACATGAGGCAAAGAGGCAAGGTCGATAATCGGAACAGGGTCAAATCTTACTGTGAGTCTGACGTGGAAACAAGGAATGCTGGACCGCGACGACAAGGTACAACGAACTGGCAACAAGAGGGAATGAGACACGAGGTTAAATACAATAGGTAATTAGGGTGAACGAGGCACAGGTGGTGAAGATGCTCACAGGAGGAGATGTGTGTGAAACAGGGGGGGAAGACAAAACCCGGAACACACACCCATGACAAAAAGTCTGGATGGTTCTTTTCCCGGTAGACACGACGCTCACAATTTCCCAAAAAAATTTGAAATGTGGACTCGTCGGACCACAGAACACTTTTCCCCTTTGCATCAGTCCATCTTAGATGACCCCGGGCCCAGAGAAGCCAGCAGCGTTTCTGGGTGTTGTTGATAAATGGCTTTTGCTTTGCATAGTAGAGTTTCAAGTTGCCGAACTGTATTTACTGACATTGGTTTTCTGAAGTGTTCCTGAGCCCATGTGGTGATATCCTTTACACATTGATGTCGGTTTTTGATGCAGTGCCGCCTGAGGAATCGACGGTCACAGGCATTCAATGTTGGTTTTCGGCTTACATGCAGTGATTTCTCCAGATTCTCTGAACCTTTTGATGATATTAAGGACCGTAGATGATGAAATCCTAAAATTTCTTGCAGTTGTACGTTGAGGAACATTGTCCTTAAACTGTTTGACTATTTTCTCACGCACTTGTTCACAAAGAGGTGAACCTCGCCCCATCTTTGCTTGTGAATGATACCCAATCATGGCACCCACCTGTTCCCAATTAGCCTGTTCACCTGTGGGATGTTCCAAACAGGTGTTTGATGAGCATTCCTCAACTTTCTCAGTCTTTTTTGCCACCTGTCCCAGCTTTTTTTGGAACGTGTTGCAGCCATAAAATTCCAAGTTAATGATTATTTGATAAAAACAATCAAGTTTATCAGTTTGAACATGAAATATCTTGTCTTTGTAGTTTTTTCTTCAATTAAATATAAGTCGAACATGATTTGCAAATCATTGCATTCTGTTTTTATTTATGTTTAACACAACCTCCCAACTTCATTGGAATTGGGGTTGTACTACCTCTCCTGTGGACAGTAAATATTAAAAAAAAAAAAAAAAAAAAACATTTTGTGTTCTGCCTCAATTTCAATCTACCTTAATTTAGTGAACAATAGTAAATACTGACTTTTTTAAGGATTTAAAATTATTTTCTTCTCAGTAGCCTTGCCATATTTTCCTTATGAAAATGAAAGGGCCATCTGGATACAGGCAGTTACAGCCTTCCCCCATTTAATGCACAATCTGGGACAATTAACAATCGCTTTGACCCATGTGTGATAAATTGCAGTTGCAAATTGCATTTGTTAGGGCCTTATCTCCAGGGCTGTTCAATAGACGCGATTATTCATTGTCACGCAGCAATGGAAATGAGTAAAATCCAAACATAGATGAACGTTTAAGGTTCGTACAACAGTTTGGACCACTTGAATTGAAAAGATGACAAAACGCTCTGGTTATTTGTCCACAAAAATACACAATGACATGCTTCCATGCTGAAAAAAGAAATCCCTCAAGTCTCAGTTATCTCGTCATCTCTGTGCATATTATTATATGATAAAACAACTGGATATTAGTTTGTTTTGTTTGTTTTTGTTTTTACTTCTTATACAACATAATCCACAGTGGCTGTCCCTCTCAATACGTGCGTCTATGCATCGTTTAAAATTGAGTTTCGCTGTCCTTGGTGCTGACTGGGGGAGTTTCTAACCTCTGTGCGTGTTCTGCCACCCAGTGGCGGATTTGTTGTCCCAACAAACGGAAGGAAATAAAAAAAGGAAGTACCGGAACAATTTAAAGCTTATGTTTCTACCCGATTTAACATGCGCGATGCACCGGAGGTACCGGTGTATTTACATCGTCTAATCTTGTTTGGTAAGCCGACGACTTTCAGTTTTTCAGTACAGCGTTGTATAAAAAAATATATATGATACTATGTTTACCTCGCTCTCATAGTGATGACCCACATTACTGAACAAGCGCTGGTTGTTAGCCGCAGCTTCCTTTAAGATGCTAGGTTACGTTGTCCCCAGTGGTGAACAGGAATTTTAAAATAAATGCACAAATATGCCTGACGTAGTACTATTTTTTTTTTGTATAAATCTGAAGTTAACGTATAGACTTAATGTATGATTTGTGTTAGGAAAGTTAATTTACTGTAACTATACGGGTCACAGTCCATCGGCATCCCGTGTATGTATTGTAGATCACCATATATAATATATTCATGTATATTCTTAAAAATGTTTAAACAGTCAACAACATGGTATAAGTTTGGATTTGTACTGCTGGTCCAGCATAATTTGGTTAGGTAGTTCAATTAAAAAAATAAAACTCCTCTTATAGAGATGCACTACACACACTCACAGTGAATTGTTGATATTTTTTAAAATATATGTATAATTGTGATGATATAGCTTACAGCAAAAGAAAACCCAAAATTCACCATCTCGAGAAACTACAACATTACATAACAAACAATAATTTAAAAAAAACTAACTGGTTTTTAATGTAGACATTTGGCAGGAATTTGCCCTCTGAAGAATATTTTCACAAGTGTTTAATAAGTCTCTATAATATATGATTACTGAAATAAATGAACTTTTCTGCTATATTCAAATTTATTGAGACAAACCTGTCTTATACATGTACTATGTATTATGTCTGTATCCGCCACTGAATGGCTTCGCATTTTAGGATCATCCACTTTGACGTTCTTTAAATGACCTAAATTGTGTTTTCATAAAGTCTCGAGATGAAATAATAAAACAGATGGGTCATAAATGCTAAAATGCAAGTCGTATTCCAGGCATGTATTATATGCAAGCTGTATGACACTACAGTGATTCCAAATCAGTGAGTGAGAGCTCTTCAGGTGTGCCGCGGGATATTATTTATCTGCAACCAATAATGTATTTTTGATCATCTATCAATGTCAGCGACATAAAGTGACAGACAGAACAAATAAATGCTCTTCTATTATATGACAAAAAAGTTCATAATTCATGTGTATCCACTTTTTGTGACATTTTTGTTTGTTGGCGTGTCGTGAGATTTTTCAAATGTAAAATATGTGCCTTGGCTCAATAAATGTTGTCAATCATCGCACTACAGTATTTTACAAATTTGTCTTTTGTGTTCACCTCTGTCCACTTCAGTAAACCAATGGAGTGACATCAGCCAGCTGAGATGCTGAACGATCTTCCCCGAGAGGCTCTACTGCGGCCGTTGACCAGGACTGAAGTGGTGGGCTTGCTGTTGAGGCTGACTATCTTTGGAGCAGCCACCTACTACAGCATAAAATGGGTTGTGGAAGCTATGGACCCTACTGCAAAACAGAAAAGCCAAGCCAAGAAAAGGGTATATTTGTACAGACTTCAATTTCAAACCGGAGTGTGATACTTTAGCAACATTTGGCCCAATATTAATTTGCCCCTATGCTCCCAGGCGGAACACCTAATGAAGAGGATTGGTGTTGAGGGGGTCAAACTTACTGAGTATGAGATGAACATCGCATCACAACTAGTAGATCCACAAACAATGAAGGTAATGGTTATAATCCTGATAAATCCATAACATCAGAGTGAAGACTGATGCCACAATGTAATCATAATCGTTGCAGCAACTTTATCAAAATGTTTGCCATTAAAAGGTAATGACTGTGCATTGTAATAAAGGTATTGATTGAACAAAATATGTATCATCATCTTGGTGTTTGTTTGCAGTGTTGGTGAACTCCACTAGATTATATTGTGTGATTTTTTTCCAATATTCGCTGCCAGTTCTGAGCAAAATAAATTAAGTGGCAAGACAGTTTTACTATATATCCTAATTGCTCTCGCAGAGACAAACGTTCAGTTTTTAACTCTATTTTGTCTTGCTGCAGGTGTCCTGGAGAGATATAGCAGGTCTTGATGAGATAATCAATGAACTACAAGACACAGTCATTCTCCCCTTTCAGAAAAGACACCTTTTGGCTGGATCCAAACTGTTTCAGCCACCTAAAGGTAACTCTATTATGTTGTAAACAGAACGACAGTGGGCAACCATTACAAAATCATTTTGTTATTACGACAGAAGATCATATTTTTATATTGATTTAATCCAATACCCATACCCAGAAATAATGTGATTGAAGGCTATTTCACATCGTAACCTAGAGACACGCATATAGGTGCAGAGGAGAGATCTAAGATAATTTTGGGAAGGGAACATCCTGTTGCAAGTCAAGTTCTGTCAGGTTTGTCCTTGTCTTGTTTCATCTTAGTAGACTTTCCAGTTCTACCACTTCAGATCCTTGTACTGTTGTTGTCATTGTTAAACTTTTCTCAATTCCCTTAAGTACAAAGCTGAACAACAAACATTTTAAAGAATGATAATGAGTATAAATGGTATAAATTGGGGTTTGTACTGCTGGTCCAAGTGCCTTGTTCCAATGTTATGCCTCCAGTGCCATGAAAAAGTATTGGCAACCTTCTCACATTTGCATATTTTTGCATCAAAAAATTTAAATACCAGACAAATATAACCCAAGTGAATTTAAAATGCTATTTTTAAATGGTGATTTCATTTATTAAGGGGGAAAAAACTATTCAAAGTTACCTGGCCCTGTGTGAAAAAGTAATGCCCCCCTATACCTAATAACTGGTTGGGCCAACCTCAGCAGCAACAACTGACATCAAGCATTTTCTATAACTGGCAATGAGTCTTTCACATCTCTGTGGAGCTGTTTTGACCCACACTTCCTAGCAGAATTGTTTGAATTCAGCAAAAATTTAGGATTTTCGAGCATGAATGGCCTTTTTAAGGTCATGCCACTGCATTTCAATCGGCTTCAAGTCTGGACTTTAACCAGACCACTCGAAAACCATTTAGTTCTTTAAGCCATTCAGAAGTTGACTTGCTGGTGTGTTTTGGGTCGTTATCCAGCTATAGAACCCAAGTGCGCTTCAGCTTGAGGTCACAAACTGATGGCTGAACATTCTCCTTCAGGATTTTCTGTTAAAATGCAGAATTCATGGTTCCAGCAAGTTGCAATCACAGCAAGTGGTCTCGGTCCTGAAGAAGATAAGCAGCCCAAGACCATCACACTACCACCACCATGTTTGACTGGTGGTATGATGTTCTTTTCTGAAATGCTGTGCTACATTTACGCCAGATATAACGTGACACATACCTTCCAAAAAGCTCCACTTTCATCCTGTCAGTTCATATAATATTCTTCCAAAGGTCTTGGGAATCATTCAGATGTTTTTTTTTTTTTTTTTTTTTTGAAAAAGTAAGCCAAGCCTTTATGTTCTTTTTGGTCAACAGTGGTTTTCGCCTTGGAACTCTGCCAAGGATGCCATTTTTGCCCAGTCTATTCCCTGTTATTGTGTCATGAACACTGACCTTAACTGGGGCAAAGGAGGCCTGCAGTATTTTAGTTGTCCTGACTTCCTTCGTGGTCTCCTGGATGAGTCATTGATG
Organism: Phycodurus eques; assembly: GCF_024500275.1. Classification (NCBI taxonomy): domain Eukaryota; kingdom Metazoa; phylum Chordata; class Actinopteri; order Syngnathiformes; family Syngnathidae; genus Phycodurus; species Phycodurus eques. The sequence goes on from NC_084527.1 coordinate 28,886,945, forward strand.
TTCTCTTGGGGGTAATCTTTGTAGGCCGGCCACCGGTGGGAAGGTTAACCACTGTTCCATAATTTCTCCATTTGAGGTTAATGGCTCTCCCTATAGTTTACTGGAATCCTAAATTTTAAAAATGGCTTTGTAACCCTTTCCAAACTGATAGATGTCAAGTACTTCATTACTTGACTGTTGGATCGTGTCATTTTGTTCCAGCTTTTTTAGATCTTTTGTCCAACTTTATTTTGTCAGGACAGATTCTGTTTAAGTGACAACACGGAAGTAAAAAATAATTCCTCAATAATACAAATATGAAATATTAAAATATATTCTGTTGGCTTGGGCTGACTCTTCCCCCAATGATTTAAATGAGGGTAGCACCCACTGGCCACTGCCAGCAATTATTTTGCTTGTTTAATTGTGGCCATACTGCTAATCAGAATCAGAATCATCTTTATTTGCCAAGTATGTCCAAAACACACAAGGAATTTGTCTCCGGTAGTTGGAGCCGCTCTAGTACAACAGACAGTCAATTTACAGAACACTTTGGGGACATAAAGACATTGACAAAAAACAATTGTGCAAAAAGATGCAGAGTCCTCTAGCACTTAGAGCAGTTCGAATGACTGATATTGCAATAGTCCGGTGCAATGACCATTGTGCAAAGGGCGCTGAGACTTCAAGGAGTGTATGCGGTTTAAAGTGACGAGTAGTGCGATCATCTGGGACAATGATGGTTGTGCAAATGTTACAGATACTCCTCAATCGGTGTGCAAATGGAGCAGATGCTACTCTGGCATGAGTGGCCAGTATATGCAAATAGTGCAGCATGGTGAGACAACTACAGTGAGTGCACGAGTAATACATAATTGGCCCCACCGAAATGTGACAACGAACTCAAGTCAAAAAATTGCCAGCATGTTGTAATGGAATTATAGGGTAGGTGTTTAAGAAGTTGATCGCAAGAGGGAAGAAGCTGTTGGAATGTCTACTAGTTCTAGTTTGCGTTGATCGGTAGCGCCTACCTGAGGGAAGGAGCTGGAAGAGCTGTTGACCGGGGTGCAGACGGTCCGAGAGGATTTTGCACGCCCTTGTCTTAGTTCTGGCAGCGTGCAAGTCCTCAATGGTGGGTAGGGGGGTACAGACAATCCTTTCAGCAGTTTTGATTGTCCGTTGCAGTCGGAGTTTGTCCTTTTTTGTAGCAGCACCAAACCAGACTGTGATGGAAGAACACAGGACTGACTCGATGACCGCTGTGTAGAACTGTCTCAGCAGCTCCGGTGGCAGGCCGTGCTTTCTCAGAAGCCGCAGGAAGTACATCCTCTGCTGGGCCTTTTTGAGGACGGAGTTGATGTTGGTCGCCCACTTCAGGCCCTGAGAGATTGTAATTCCCAGGAACTTGAAGGTCTCGACGGTTGATACAAGGCAGCTGGACAACGTGAGGGGCAGCTGTGGCGAAGGATGCCTCCTGAAGTCCACGATCATCTCTACCGTCTTGAGCGTGTTCAGCTCCAGGTTGTGTCGGCCGCACCACAGCTCCAGCCGCTCCGCTTCCTGTCAATATGCAGACTCGTCAACGTCCTTGATGAGGTCGATGACAGTGGTGTCATCTGCAAACTTCAGGAGCTTGACAGTCGGGTTTGCTGAGGTGCAGTCGTTCGTGTACTGTATTTAGACCATATTTATTTGTCCATCATTTTACTGTATATTTTATTTATGGAGGGTATTTTTAAAGGTGTTAATTTGTTGTGGGTGTATCTACGCCACCAATTGCTGTATTTTTATGACATCAAAGTCGCATTGGCGGGGAGTATTTGATTTGTGCATTTACGCTGCATTCACAAGGGCAGATATCCGAAATATACAGTCCTGCTCACCATTATTGGCACCCCTACATTTTTTGCATAGCCTGTATATCTTCAGAAATACATAGAAATGTACCAACCTTATCTTATTAGCATCTTTTAATTGGAGGTCCAAAGTAATTTAACAAATAATTTTTTTCCCCAATTTATTGTAATTCTTATTGTAATTTCAAAGAAAAAAGAGCAAACAGCATGTGCGGCAATATTGGCACCCCTCCTTAAATCACCACCATTGACGGCTGTCGAATTCAAATATCGATGTTAACATGGACAACTGGCAGTGAATGAGTTTTAATATTTGGTTGCACCCCCTTTGGCAACACTGACAGCCTCCAAACGCTTTTTGTACTTCTCAGGTGGATCTCCCACTCTTCCTTTGCAATTTTGTACAAGCTCTTGAACATTTGATTGGTTCTTTTCCCCAATTGCAGATTTCAGCTCCCCCAAAGATAAAAAAGGAGAAAACCCACACAGGCACGGGGAGAACATGCAAACTCCACACAGGCGAGGCCGGATTTGAACCAGGGTCCTCAGAACTGTGAGGCAGATGTGCTAACCAGCCGCCTCTTTTGGCGAAATATTAATACCGAAAAACTTAACGTCTCCTATAGGAATGGGGTAATCTGGGATTTGATCTGCAGGATTCCATGAGTTTGCTATTATTGGGAGTATTGTTGATTTTGTCCAGTTAATAGTGAAAACATTTTGAGATTGAATACTGCTTGAAGAGATGGCTTGGGTACCTGTAAATAAAGAAGAAAATCATCAGTATACAAATTGATTTTTTTTTCTGTCACTGGTGAGCAGATACCTTCAATACTAGCACTCTGACATATAGCAGTTTTTGGAAATCACGACTGTCGTGTCCTCTGGACCAAAGAGGAAAAGGACCATCCCTATTGTTATCAATGCAAAGTTCCAATGCCAGCATCTGTAATGGTATGGGGTTGTGTTAATGCCCATGGCATCGTTAACTTGCACATCTGTGAAGGCACCATTAAAGCTGAAGGTTTTGGCGCAACATATGGTGCCATCCAAGCAACGTCTTTTTCAGGGACGTCCCTCCTTATTTAAGACAATGCCAAGCCACATTATGCACTTGTTACAACAGCGTGGCTTCGTAGTAAAAGTGTGTGATTGCTAGACTGGCTTGCCAGCGGTCCAGACGTGTCTCCCATTGAAAATGTGTGGCACATTATCTTCATTTCCTTTCGGCTTCTGGCGGCCCGGGCCGCCACAAACAGATTTTGGCTTTTGCAGTGCGAACATTGTGCCATGCTGTGCGCCTTTTGTCTGTCTGCTAATGATCCATATCACCCATATTCTTTCTGATACAATAATGAAAATAAAGTCCCTCAGTCCCTCAAATGGCTGAAGTATGAAAAGTATCAATAACATGGCGGACGTTGTTAACCCGGGCAAAGACCGATCCTGTATGGAATTATTTGGATGAACAGTCATATTAGTTTAGCAAAGTTTTAAGCCGGATGACCTTCCTGATGCAGCCCTCTGCATTTATCTGGGCTTGGGACTAGCCAAAAGTTTGCACTGGCTTGTGCTGCTCTTGGGCTTGCATTGTGTGGGGCATTATGAAGCGCAAAATACGACAACGGACTGTTGAGCAACTGAAGTTGTACTTCAAGCCTGGGAAAGAACTCCACCAACAAAGGTTAGAATTAGTGTTAGTGTCCTCAGTTACCAAAGGCTTTTTGAGTGTTGTTAAAAGGAAAGGTGATGTAACACAGTAGTACACATGCCCCTGTCCCAGCTTTATTGGAAGATGTTGCAGACATCAAATTCAGAATGGTTGAATATTTGAAAAAAAAAAAAAAAAAAGACACCTTTATCGGTTTGAACATTAAATATCTTGTCTTTGTAATGTACTCAGATTTAGGTCGAAAAGGATATGCAAATCATTGTATTATGTTTTTATTTACATTTTACACAACGTCCCAACTGCATTTGAAATAGGGTTTAGTATAATTTCAGAACGTTTTCTACCTTTTAATGTAACCCAGTACAACTCACAGGAAAAAAATATATATTCAAGAGAGAGGAAGTAAAAATAAACAACTGGTAATGTACTTGCTGAAGTTTGCAAGCCATCTTATAACTCGAGATGTGGCTGTGTTCACAATTAACCAATCACATTCAAACTCATGTAAAATGGGAGTCAGTGGACACCAGCCAAGAAAGTGCTTGTGATTAACCACAAATTCATTCCAAATGATCTAGTAGGCTTTTCCAGACTTTTTTTGTTTTTTGCTTTCTAGCAGAAGCGTGAATGTTTTGTGATAACACTGACTGGTATTTGGAACTTTTCATAATTGCCACCACCTCGACAAATGTCCCAGTTCCAGTTGAAGAAAAACAGCCCCATAGCATGGTGCTGTCACCACCATGTTTCACCATATGTATGGTGTTCTTTTGGTGATGAGCATTGTTGAGTTTGTGCCAAGCATACTTTTTATGCTTCTTAATTATGGCCAAAAAGTTCAACCGTGGTTTCACTTGATCGTAACACACTTGCCCACAGGCGTTTGGGAGATTTCAATTGTGTGTGTGTGGGTTTTTTTAATTTTATTATTATTATAAATAAGATAAGGTTTCCATCTGTCCACCCTATTCCATAGCCCAGGCATATGAAGAAGACAGGAGATTGTTGTCACATGTACCAAACACAGTATTTGCCAGAAATTCCTGCAACTCCTTCAAAATTGTTGTTGGCCCCCTCGCTGACCAGTTTTCTTCTCCTCTTTTCATATATTTTAGTTATGGCCAGTTCTAGGTAATGTCACTGTTGTGCCATATTTTCTCCTCTTCATGATAACTGTCTTCATTTTGTTCCATGGTATATTATTTACAGTAGTGCCTTTGAAATACATTGTTACCCTTCTCCTGGCTGATACCTTTGAACAATGAGATCCCTCTGTGGAATTTCTCTATGAACCATGGCTTTAGTTGTAAATTATGACTGAGTTTTTGTGGAGTTGTTTTTTTTTCTGTTTGCCTCGGAGTCATGTTTCAGGATGAGACAACCACTGAAATTAGCGCTCCGGGAACCTTATTCCTTGTATAGCCTCCAAATTTTGTTTTTGTCCCCCCTGTGAAAGTATGCAGAGCCACATCCACTCTCTCTACATTTGTCATGAGACGAACAATTCGGGAACGAATATTCCAAGTTCTGCAAGTCGGTGAAAATAGTTTTGTTTTCTTAAAAATCCAGGAAATCTGTTTTTTATTAACATCTTTGAAGAACAGCAGAGTTCAACAAAATAATAGACTATTGTGTAAAATGACTAAGACCTGTTACCATTTTATCCTTACAGGTGTTTTATTGTTTGGTCCTCCTGGGTGTGGGAAGACCATGATTGCTAAGGCAACAGCCAAAGCTTCTGGCTGCAAGTTTATCAACCTGCAGGCATCTACACTGACCGATATGTGGTATGGCGAATCACAAAAGCTGACAGCTGCTGTCTTTTCATTGGCAGTCAAACTCCAGCCGTGCATCATATTTATTGATGAAATTGGTGAGTGGATCAAATAGAATGACTGACAGTACATAATCTTTTAATAAATGTTTACTTTTTATGTATACTGTACATAGATGGATTTTTTCACTCCATTGGTAGCAAGATGAAAATAACTGCATATAAAAAGATTAATGCTCTCTGCCACAGGGGCTCATAATAAAGACAATCAGGTACAAAGTCCTAATGCTCTTAAATACTTTATCAAATTGCTTAAGAATTCAGTTCTATTCGGCATTTGCTGTTTTATTAAATTTTCCTAAATAGTTCGTGTGTTACAGTAAAAAAAAAAAAAAAAGTTAGAAACAATAACATTCTCAATAAAATTCTGTTTGGGATTTTACAAAACTACCACAATGAGTTTTAAAATAATTTAAAAAAGACTAAAAATATAGTGTGCCAAAATATAATGCACAACAGTTTAAAAAGGCAAATAGATTGTAAAGAACTGGGGGAAAAAATGTCACAACACAAAGATAATGGTTTATTTTTATTTTTTTTTAATCAAATGCTATATCAACTAAAAATGGGAGTGAAGTCATGGTAACACAGTAGCCCCTTTTCAATATCACCTGAACAACTCCCTCCTCCATTTACAGTGCTGTGAAAAAGTACTGGCCCCCTTCTCACATTCTTATATTTTTGCATAGTTGCCCCACTTTGTCTAAGCTCATCAAACCAATGTAAATATCAGACAACTATGAGAATTTCAGAAGGTAGCCAACACTTTTTCATGGCACTGTAAACGCTAATCAAAGTCCATGGATAGTTCCTGCCTGTATCTCATTTGAGGCAGCATCATTGCATCCCAGTTGCTGTTTATAGTTATACTCCTGCCACACTCATTGGTCCTCCTTTTAAGGATGCTCCACACGTTCTCAACAAGCTTGAGGTCAGGGGAAGATGGTGGCCACACCATGAGTGTTTCTCCCCCAGTAATCATAGCAGCTGAAACATTTTCTGCAGCATGGAATGATGTGGAGTTTTAGAGAACCTTTGAGAAATGTAGACTTTTACAAGACATTGGTCTCTGTTTTCAGCAGCAAAAAGGTTCTTTTTCCACAGACCGCAGAAAAAGTGACTTATTCTAAGTCCCTGTAAAGTGAAAATAAATGTCTTATGAATTTGACATATGACTGAGAAGTGGGTTAACAACCCTGCTCAATTTGAATGATTAAAAAAAACAATAAATCAATCAATTATATAAAACAAGGCTTCTAAATCGTTCTCTCCACTCTCAGCCGCTGTTTGGGCGTGTCTGATGAATGCGCTGTAATTAAGCCCCGTTCAATTGTTAACTGGCAAATGACAATCAAGTAACACTGCTGCGACCTGTAAAAATGGCTGCTAATTCGTCTAGCATCTTTCTTGTGCCCACACATAACTACCTTCGAGCCATGAAAATGTATCCACTGAAAGCCTCCGGTTTTCCACGTAGCAAAAATGACGTGCTCTTAAGCAGCCAAAAGCAAGTCAGACATTTTCCTCCCCTTGCACCTCCGTCTCTCACAGTCACTGCCGACAGCAGGCCACCATGAGCCAAGCTGTGGTGGCCCTGTCAAAATCTGTACTGGCCCTGTATATTTATGATATAATACGTGAAGGTTTAGTGATTATTTCATATTTAGCGTCTTTATACCGTATTATTTAAGCCCCTTTAAGAAATAATTAGTACAATTGCATTCATGGCAATGACTGTGCTAACCTCACTAAAATCAAGACATTGCAGTTGCACAAATTAATAATAATGCTGAAAAGAATAAATCAATTACAAAATTAATAAATATTTTGCACTGATATTTCAACAATGTTTTATCTTTCGTCTTGATGTTGTGGACACTATGTATTAGGGATGTAGCGACATCTATATCTCATAGTTCGGTTTTATCATACAACTTTTTTTTCCACCAACTCTCACAAATCCGCTCAGTTTGTTTCTTGGAGTTATTCACCGGCAGAGCGGTTGCAGTCTATGGCGCATGGAGGCGGCGAAGGCGACGCCACAAAAGGGAAGCGAGCCGGAGTGCAGGTTAAGCTCCGGAGACAGGATTCCGAATGCCGCTCCTGTTGATTCACTTCTCAAATCTATGCTCTCTACCCAACAAAATGGACAAGCTTCATCTTCTCAAAAAGACAAGTAAAGTCTTTGGATGTTTCGTCACCCTGTGCTTCACGGAGACATGGCTAGGTAAACGCATCCCCAATGGCGCAGTAATGATAAACACCGAGCGAACCTCATCACGGAGCTATCACGGAAAACAAAAGGTGGCGTAATATGCTTATATATCAATGAAAAATGGTGTACCGATGTCACGGAGTTCAACACACTCTGCAGTCCGGACATGGAGTCGCTGTTTTTGAAGTGTAAGTCATTCTACTTGCCGTCCAAGTGCGCTTCATTCATTCATAAGACCAAAGTAGTGTGTTTTACCAATGATATGATGTCTGATATTTCGAAAAAACCCAACTTTGAATTCGGTCATTATACACACAGTGGTCCCTGATGTTGTCAAGCAGCAATCAGAGGTACTGAAACGAGATTTCATAGAGCTCAAAAGTGAAATTTTGGATGCTGGGGTTTTCATAATTGGACTTCTTCCAATGATACGATCTGGAGATTAGCGTTTCAGCAGGCTTTTACAATTAACTGCGCTATCCATGAGCTTCATTGACAATTTCTGCATTTTTTTTGGGAGCACAGACATCTTTACAAGGCAGCCGGTTTCTGTCTAAATTAACAAGCCGTTAAGTTATTGGCTGCCCAAATTGTTTTACCGTGTACATCATTCAGCGGGACAAAAGGAAAACATTGGCCTTGTTGACGTGGCTGAAGGACAAAAGGCACAGAAGCAGTCTCCACCCATACCTAAACAATCGGAGGAATGAGCTAAGACGACACGAGGAGCAAATGGAGTCACCAGCGTCACCCATACAATCGGAGGTCCAATTGAGGAATGAGATGAGGCAGCACTTTCCCCACTCCCCTCCCCGTCCTTTTGGAGCAAAGCCCAACTCACCACTCACTACTATCATCTGATATAAATGCTCTGTTAGATGTGACAGATGAATGCTATTGTCTATATTGGAATCCAACGCACACCACACACCTTCCTCCCATTCCCCCTCGCCTGAAACCAACATCCACTAAGATGCCAAGGCCCCCTTCTCAACACATGAAAAATCTTCATCAAATCTGACTGATATATGCTGGGGGACACAAATCAAATAGAGACTTTCTTCTCCAAAAGAAATCTAACCTCTACGGAGATCAGACATTTTTTATCCCTCCAATTACAAGGCACAGAAAGTTGGTCAAAGAAAGTAGAGCTACAAGCTTAGTGAGGATAAAATGTGAACCTAACAAACCATTGTCTACATTTATTATATCTCTGCGAGACTAGCTATATTCAAAATCAGGTCACTGGGTAATAAATCAATGTTGATTAATTACATCATTACCACCCATGACCTAGAATATTCATTAATTCATTCTTTCATCTTCCGTTCCGCTTTATCCTCACTAGGGTCGCGGGGGTGCTACAGCCTATCCCAGCTATCTTCGGCGAGAGGCGGGGTACACCCTGAACTGGTCGCCAGCCAATTGCAGGGCACATAGAAACAAACAACCATTCGCACTAACATTCACACCTACGGGAAATTTAGAGTCTTCAATTAATGCATGTTTTTGGGATGTGGGAAGGAACCGGAGTGCCCGGAGAATACCCACGCAGGCACGGGGAGATCATGCAAACTCCACACAAGCGGGGCCGGGATTTGAACCCCGGTCCTCAGAACTGTGAGGCAGATGTGCTAACCAGTTGACCACCGTGCCTGACCTACACTATATTCTACTAAATGAAACATGGTTAACAAAATGTAACTGTAACACCATTTTAAATGAGGCAACACCAACAAATTTTTATTTTATGAACAAGTGTCGAATGGGGATTACAGTGGTATTGCTATTTTTAAATCATTATTTCTCTGTAAAGAAATTATACAGGGCGAGTTTAGCTCTTTTTAATATCTCTGTTTTTTAGTCAAAGGTGATCCAAAGGTTATTGTTTTTGTTTAATTTAAAGACCTCCAAGATCCAATGGAAAATTCAGAACTACTGTCAGTTATTTTTACTGACTACAACTATTTTGTTATAACATGGATAAATATTCATGTTGACAATAACATGGGAAAAAATTCGAAAGAACTTTCTGCTATACTGGACCTCTGCGATACATTTGACCTCTCTCAACATGTGAAGAGTCCAACCCACACACGTTAGACCTGGCCATCTCTAATGATGTTGAAATTCTATCAGTTGACATGTAGGATATAGGTATTTCTGACTTTTATTGTTGTGTTCTTTGAATTATAGATTCTCCCAAAAGTTCAGACAACCTTAAGAAAAGGTACATAAATGAGAGTACCACCACTAAGTTTATGGAGATCATAGCTGTGTCACAAAATGTGAATGCTGAGACATTTGATTAACGTTTGGATAAATTCACCTGGACTATCTCAAAAATCATGAATGATGCTGCTCCTATTAAATCAATCTCGAGGCAACCTCGAACACCGAGAAGGAGTACTATAATGGTGAAGATCTCGAAATCAAAGTGTAGGAAAGCAGAACGTGAGTGGAGAAAAACTAAACTCCAAATTGACTGACCTCTATAGACAAAAGTCTTTGTAATTTTAACCAAGAGTTAGTCAGGGCTAGACAGTAACCCTTCTGAAATCATCAGTCAGAACTTCAACAATACAGTACTTGCACTCTCGGGTGTATTACTTGTTGCTTTTGTCTTTGTTAGAGTCATTTCTCAGGAACCGCTCCAGCCTTGATCATGAGGCCACTGCCATGATGAAGGCTCAGTTTATGAGCCTGTGGGACGGCCTGGAAACTTCCTCAGCCACTCAGGTAATTACCAATGCTCACTCACACTCTAAAGTGATGACAGCTGCTGGGTGGTTAGGAGGTGCCTTTGCAGACACCAGTGCTTAGTTGTTCTCCATCAGCAGCTATGTAGCTATAAGCATGTTGTACTAGCATGTGCTAACACTGTACCATTGATTCTACTGCAGGTGATGGTCATGGGGGCAACTAACCGACCACAAGATGTAGATCCTGCTATCCTACGCAGAATGCCAACCACATTTCATGTTGGCCTTCCTGTAAGAACTTCCTTGCAAAAGCATGTTCAATCTGTGAAATATTGTTTAATCAGAGAAATATTGTACATCCATCTATCCATTTTCTTCCGCCTGTCCGAAGTTGGGTTCCGGTGGAAGTGGCTTAAGCAGGGAAGCCCAGACTTCCCTCTCCCCAGCCACTTCGTCCAGCTCTTTCGGGGGATCCTGAGGTGTTCCCAGGCCAGCCGGGAAACATAGTTTCTCCACCGTGTCCTGGGTCGTCCCCGGGACCTCCTCCCGGTGGAGTGTGTTCGGAAACTATTCAAAGTTACCTGGTCCTGTGTGAAAAAGTAATGGTACCCTCAACCTAATAACTGGTTGGGCCATCCTCAGCAGCAACAACTGAAATCAAGAATTTCGTTTGATGTTTTGGCTCACTCTTCCTTGCAGAATTGTTTTAAGTCAGCAAAAATGGTGGGGTTTTTCGAGCAAGGAGTTTTTAAGGTCATGGTATTTCAATCATAATCAAGTCCGGACTTTGACTAGGCTACTCCAAAACCTTCATTTTGTTTTTTTAAGCCATTCAGAAATTGACATGCTGCCATGTTTTGGATCGTTATCCTGCTGAAGAACCCAAGTACGCTTTAGCTAGAGGTCACAAACTGATGGCTGAATATTCTCCTTCAGTATTTTCTATTAAAGAGCAGAATTCATGGTTCCATCAATCATAGCAGGTTGTCCAGGTCCTGAATAATCAGCCCAAGACCATCACACTACCACTACTATTTTTGACTGTTGGTAGGATGTTATTCTTTTTCTGAAATGCTGTGCTACATTTAACGCAGATGTAACGAGACACACCTTCCAAAAAAACTAAACTTTCATCTGCTCAGGCCACATAATATTCTCCCAAAGGTCTTGGAATCATTCAGATGTTTTTTTTGCAAAACTAAGATGAGCCTTAATCCTACAGCTTTTTAGAAATGGCTTTGTAACCCTTTTCAGACTGATAGATGCCAATTACTTTATTTCTTTACTGTTCTGTAATTTATTTGGATCATGTCATTTTGTTGCAGCCTTTTTAGATCTTTTGTCCGACTTGATTTTGTCAGACAGTTTCTGTATATGTTATCGATTGAACAGGTCTGGGGGTATTCGGACTTGGGTATGTTCAGTGAAAATTAAACAAAAGTTGTGATTAGCCACAATTAATTCATGATTTAATAAGGGGGGTAATTACTTTTTCACCCAAGGCCAGGTAACTTTGAATAGCTTTTTTGAATATAAATAATAAATGATATCGCCATTTAAATTAAGCATTTTAAGTTCACTTCGGTTATATTTGTCTGATATTTACATTTGTTTGATGATCTTAAATGTGTGGAAAGTATGAAAAAATATAAGAATTTGAGAAGGGGGCCAATACTTTTTCATGGCACTGTAGGCTGGTTGGACAGACTTCCATGCACCCTCGAGGACACTTATGAGAGTGTGGAGCTGGTCCACGGCAAGGACGAAAACCACACTGCACTTCCTGAATCTGAGGATCGACTCAGATGGACCCTGTTTTCCAGAACCCCTGGACCTTACCAGGGAGCCTGAGGAGTGTGATCCCTGTAGTTGGAACACACCCTCCGGTCCCCCTTCTTAAAAAGGGGGCCCACCCTTTTTAAGAAGGGTGGGCCAATCAATCAAGGGAAACTTTTCCCGATGTCCACATGACGTTGCAGAGGCCTGTCAACCAGGACAGCCCTACAACATCCAGAGCCTTAAGGAACTCCGGGCGGATCTCATCTACCCACAGGGCCCTGTCACTGAGGAACTTTTTAACCACAATCGGTGACCTCAAACCCGGATGGGATAGCCCGCCTCAAAGACCTCCCTGACTCTACTTCCATTTGGGAAGGCATCTCAGTAGAATTGAGGAGGTCTTCTAAGTATTCGGCCCACCGACTCACAATGTCCTGAGTTGTGGTCACCAGCACCCCATCTTCACTATACACAGTGTTGATGGTGCACTGCTTCCCCCTCCTGAGACGCCGGATCGTGGACCAGAATTTCCTCAAAGCCGTATGGCCGTCGTTATCCATGGCCTCATCGAACTCCTACCAGGCTGGGCCGGGATTTGAACCCCAGTTCTCAGAAATGTGAGGCAGATGTGCTAACCAGTCGTTCACCGTGCCACCTACAGAAACATTATTTCTTTTATTCACTTCAATGACTTAATGAAGAAGCTGTTTGCTAACCAGACTTGGTGATTGTGTGTGCGTGTGCGACACTAGACGAGAGGGCTAATGTTGCCATATCCAGTGCCAAAACAACAATAGAAACAGCTGCAACTTACCGCGGGGTGTTTTCTCAAGTGAGAAGTGGGCTGAAATATCAACGTTTGGGCAGTGACAATTTAAGAGCTGCATGACAAAGCTTTTGTTTTTTGGAGTCTGTAAAGTAAGCACACTTGCGCGGCTGTGTTTAGGGTAGTTGTGATTTGGATTATTGAATAGTTTGAAAGCAGCTACATTGAAACTTAAAATCTATAGTCCCTTGTTTTAAGTCAAATAACCTGATGGATGTTTGGATTATTGAAAAAAAAAATAGTTAAAAATAGTTTTTTTGGACTTTTTTCAGTAAAAAAAAATAGTCATCCATCCATCCATTATATAAAAAAAATAGTCATCCATCCATCCATTCTACCGTTTATCATCACTTGGGTCATGGATGTGCTGGAGCCTATCCCGTCTGACTTTGGGCGAGAGGCAGGGCACCCGGAATTGGTCACCGGCCAATCGCGGGCCACATTGAAAACAACCAACCATTCACACTCACATTAACACCCACGGGCAATGTAAGAGTCTTCAAACAATCTGCCATGCATGTTTTTGGAATGTGGGAGAAAACCAGAGTACCTTTAATAATTTTTTAAGTCCAACAACAAAATTGCGGCTAGTAAAAATGCAGAGTGGATTATGACTCTGGGAACCCACTAGCCACAGTGGCTGGTGAGCAAAAAAGCCATGTAACCACACAAACTGTGTATATTTTTTTGACTGTCATTGAAAACCTTTGTCTTTTTGCAGGACACAAAACAAAGACATGACATCTTGCGGTTGATATTAGCAGATGAAAATGTAAGATATGATTCATGCATGCAAAAAGCAAAGTGTACTTTAAAAGACTTCCTTTTAATTCTTCTCCCATGTTACCATAATACTTTCTGTTGGACAGCTGAGCAGCACTATTAATCTGAAGGAGATAGCTGAGAAGACAGAAGGCTACTCTGGCAGTGACCTGCGGGAACTTTGCCGCGACGCCGCCATGTATAGAGTTCGGGACTACGTCCGCAAGGAACAGATGAGGCAGATCGCTCAGCAGCTCGGGGAGGTCCAGGAGAAGGAAAAGTATGAGCCACAGCCACAACATTTCAGCTAAGCTTCTGTTTGCGTAACAGTGGTAGTCTCAAACTCAAGCTTGAAGGTAGACAAGTGCAGCAATTATGAGAAATCATGAAGTGGGAATTAATACATGATAAGGTTTCCTCTAAAGCTCAGTGCTATCATCTTAATGCATGGTTTTAACATTGAGAGGGCAATTGGACTCAATACAGAATGCCTATTAATACAAATACTGCACATATGCTAGGGTTGGAAACGATAAACCCATACAACCGGATATCCGTTCATGAAGGCGGAGTTGTGAACCGGCTGTCGTGCGTGAGGCTTTACAGTTTTCATCTCTTAAAACAATTGTGCAACCACGTTATCCAAGTTGGTATTTTTACATCCCCTCTAATTATTTTCAACTGTGTACAGGTTATAGGTTAACTAATAATGGACATTTTAAAAAATGATTTATCTTGGTCTCATTTGACATTTGTTAATAGTCACCTTCCTTGTTAAAAGTTGTATTATTGACTTTGTTGTGTTAACAGAAATAAATGCATACGTTGAATATATACTAGAGTTTTGTTTTTTTTTAATTATATGAATAATTTGCCCTTTTTTGGCTTGAGCACCTGCCCCCAAAAAGGTCTGTGCGCGTGGCTGTCCATATGTCTGTATTATTCTCTCCCTGGGTGGGCAAGGCGCACACTTCAGGAGCTGCGCACTGGATTTATCAAGATGCACAAACCGTTTCTAAGTTCCTTAACATTTAAATACAAAATAGTACATTTGTCTCCACCACTGTAAACTATAGCCCTTAGTATTTATGAAAAAAAACTGTTAAAGTAATACCTTTCTGAAAATGTGAATATGGAGCAAATGTTATCTCTGTAAAGGTGAAATATTTTTTACACGGCAAGTCTTGTTTTGGCCCGCGTTGAAATGATATGTGCTCTAATTGTAATGAATTGGCCCGTATTAAACAAAACTGAAGTGGAACTTTCTCTGGCTGCGTGTCATTAGTAACTTTTCATGTTCTGTGCTGCAGACCCGTGGATGAGGAGAGATTGCGTCCAATCACCCAGCTCGACCTCCTGTTTGGCCTGGACAAGATGAGGGAGTCCAAACGGGGTACGGCGATTGAGTTACCCTCTGTGTCTGAGGTTCCGCTGGACTGAATATCTTTTAAGCTTGTGGGATTTTTTGTTCTTAGTGATGTCCATCAGGTCCACTTTTTATTTATTTTTTTAAATCTGTCTCTTGTAAAAGGAGCAAGAGGCAGCACTAGTTGTGCAGTAAAATCTGCTATCCGAGGCATGCGCAAACATTTGTCACTGCTCTGGCTATCTATGGCCCAAGTAGACCGTAATAGAGCATGTTTACTTAAACCTAAGACACACAAGCAGTAGATACAATTAAGTATAACAATAGTAGCAGAAGGGGATAATGTGTTATGGTAAAATGTACTTGCTAAATCATCATACTGTTTTTCAGAAGAGACCCTCCATGTAGGCTGTTATCGCACAAAAATAAATTCTTCACACCAACATTCAATCATAAGAGCTCGATGCAGAGAACATGATGACCATTGATGCATATGAATGAGCCGGCTGGTTTCTAAATAGTGATTCATGGCAAGAACTAAAAGCCACTACGCGTTATCGCTGATCTGCCAGTGCAATGATTTTATATAAATTATCCTGCATGAACAACATTGATGACAAGCGGTATTGAGGATCGATGGCTAGAGGGATGCATATCCTCGGTGAGAGACGGACAGTGTTAGACAAGACACTGTCTGTTGCTCTACAATAGAAATACAAATAAGCATGGGAGTTTGTCGTTCCAGAATGGGCCCCACTCAGAAGATAGACTTATACTAATAAGGTGGCATCTGAGACAAGGGGATTTTAATATCACTTTTAAGTCAGAAGGTGTTTTCAAGTTGCACAACTTTTAAATGTCACATTGAATGCTGTGTTTCCTCCTGGTCCAAAAATCATATTTATAACTTATAACATTGATTGCCCACACTTTGCGTTTCCCTTATGTTCCCATAATTATCTGTCTCTTTTATCCATAGTTGTTTCATCAGTAAAGCATTATATTAATCGTTTATCTATTAATTCCAGACAGCTCAAATATCACTTTTCAAAAAAGAGAAAAAAAAGGGCAAAATAACTGTTATACATACAGTACTTCGACCAAACAAATGCAACACGTGTGTTTGTTTGTTAGTCCTATCCAGTGCTATAAGCTATCGACACAAATGTGTGTTGATTAAAAACCGCATCACCATGTCATACTATAGATAATTATATATAAAATCACTACACTTAATCATATAAATAATAATAATTATACATATAAACATACATTGGTCATTTTCATATAATTTGATCAATCACGGTAAAGATATAAGAATATTCTAATTTAACTTTTTTTTTTTTTTTTGCGGCCTTGGTGTTATATGGGTAAATGTCTTCCATGCTGAAACAGCCACACTTAAAGTTCTATTTTCAAAAGGTAATTGACAATTTACATTTTTAGGCATTCATAGTAAAGGCAATCCTTACTGACAGAGCAAAAGGTGGTGACCCACTGAAATACACTTTTTGGATAACGGTAAAGTTTTCCTGTAAACAGCTTCATAAAAATGATGTGAGGCAATTTACGTCTTACCCTTCAAGCCCTCTGAATACAAGTGCATAAATTATCCTAAATAATCATTAAACCCATTGCACTTTTGTCTGAGTACAATCTGAATAACGGTAAACACATGCAATAGTTCTGACACTTAAAAAAATTCATACATACGTATTAGAGCTTGGACTCGCCATATAAATCCCAAACCGCTCTTCACATTGATGGTAACGAATAACCGAATCACAATCGAATTGTTACTCCTTGTACTATTCTGAAATAAGGACATGTCATTGTCCAACAAATGAAAAATCTAATGATTATTTGAAAACTATCTATAGCTCCTGGTTAAATCCTGGTCGCAGATTTTGTCACAACACCAGAAAGGGAGTGCGCTGATCCATTTTTGCTGGCGCATTTTAGCAACCGCTTCTCTCTCCGGAAAAAAGAAACTGTCAAAATGCTTCTTTTTAATTTAAAATGGCTTAACGTTAATCAGGATCTCTCACCGGATTGTGGCCGTGGTCTGTTTTGTGCTGTCTTGGTGCCGTAAAATGCGTAAATCCATGCTGGCTGGCAACATCCGCTTCTACTAAGCCAGTTAGTTAGCTTAGGTGCTCGTTAGCGGTAGCTAGCTAGCTCTCCCCAATCATCTGCCAACATGTGTTGAATGACTCTTGCATAACTTTATTCATTTCATTTGCCGTGGTCGCAGTTTGTCAAGCACATCCGTGCAGTTCCTCAAGACAATAGGACACCTCGTTCCACGGAGATTATCGTCTCGGAGAAGAATACTGCTCTCCGTGAGACTACTTATCTACGTGAACCGTTGCTACAACTCCAAATTTGTGCAGGCCTAGTTAGTCAAAATGGTGGCAGTAGTAAACAAAAGCATTGCAGCTCTTGTCAGAATAAAATATGTGCTTTGATTTATTTTTATTTTGTTTTCATAAGAATGTGAAAATTATGATTCGGAAAATTAGTTTTTTTTTTAAGGAGATCGCGAGTGAATCCTAATTGGCACTCATTCGGTCATAGTACTAATATTCATTCATGTCTCAGAAATAGCACCATTTATTTTGCTGTCTTCTATTGGGTTAATGCAAAATGGGTGCCTCATTCATCCTGGCACTTGAGCTCCCAAATTGCTCTGGTGTATTGCAGCAACATAACGAGGCTCTCTCCAGTGGCTTTAAAAGTAAAGACAGCTTGAGTGACGAAGAAGGACCATTTGTAAAATAACCAGAAAAAGGAACTCTGAAGACAGAAGATGCATTTGTGTTAGGTTTCATGGAAAAGACATATTAAGCAATGGAGAAAAATCCTATATATCCAACAATGTAATTAGCGTCTTCAGAAAACGTTGAAAATCCATCCATCCATCCATTTTCTGAGCCGCTTCTCCTCACTAGGGTCGCGGGCGTGCTGGAGCCTATCCCAGCTGTCATCGGGCAGGAGGCGGGGTGCACCCTGAACTGGTTGCCAACCAATCGCAGGGCACATAGAAACAAACAACCATTCGCACTCACAGTCATGCCTACGGGCAATTTAGAGTCTCCAATTAATGCATGTTTTTGGGATGTGTGTTAGAGTCTCCTGTAGCTAGAAATAATTATTCAACTGACCTTACAACTAGTTTGGGATTAGAAAACCAACAATCTTTCACATTCACATTTACACCTAAGGGCAATTATGAGTCTTCAATTAACCTACCATGCATGTTTTTGGAATGTGGTAGGGAACCGGAGTGCCCGGAGAAAACCCACGCAGGCACGGGGAGAACATGCAAACTCCTCACAGGCGGGACCGGGGATTGAACCCGGGTCCTCAGAACTGTGAGGCTGACGCTCTAATGAAACTGTTTACTTTCGAATATTTTTTTCTGAGAAACGATAACCTTTTGGTAGATAACAACTGCCAATAATTCAAATACTCATATCAGTAAAATTAATTGATTTTCAAAAGGTTAATTCAGCGGGTCATGTCTTTACCGTTATTGATCAAACGATACGAAAATGACCAATATATTATGTATTGCTAGTAAGCAGTGAACAACAGATCACACTTTTACGTCATCAATAATGATTTGAGAAATTGTGCTGATCTAATTAGTGTTGGGTGGCAGCTCAGCACTCTGCTTTATCTTTGGATTTTGAAGGGAAATTTTAGGAGTTTAAATGCAGCGCTATTTAAGCAATTTGGAATATTCATTTTTATGTTGAATACACCTATTCAGTCATCATAATGTATCATTTCATGTTTTTGCATGCATTTACAAACATTTCTGAATTTTCATGAGCATGTTTGTCTCTAAGCAAGCAACTTGGGGCGCTAAAGTTGAAGTTCTTCTCACCAAGGCAGGTTGACATTTGGGTGTAGCTGTTTTTTTTTTTTGTTAAAGGTCTCCTCTAGCATTAAGGTGACAATGAGCCCAATATGTACCACTGGTTTTTGCTTCTGGATTCATTTATTTAAAGTTAGGTATCTCTGTGGCTTCATTGGAATACCACGCATGACAGTTAAATTCCAAAATGTTACCATTCACCAGGAACAGTGTCAGTCCAAGTACAAACCTCACTTCCAGTGCAGTTGTGTAAAATGTAAATAAAAACAGAATACAATGATCTGCAAATCCTTTTCAGCCTACATTCAATTGAATACACAAAGATAAGATATTTTAATGTTCAAACTAATGAATATTACTGTTTTTTTTATTTTTTTGGCAAATATTTAGTCCTTTTGAATTTCATTCCTGCAACACTTTCCAAAAAAGCTGGGACAGAGACATGTTTACCATTGTGTTACACCACATTTCCTTTTAACACCACTCAATAAGTGGTTGGGAACTGAGGACACTAATTGTTGAAGCTTTGTAGGAGGAATTCTTTCCCATTCTTGCTTGATGTACAATTTCGTTTTTATTTTGTTTTGACTTTTCTTTTGCAAATTCAGTTCGTTTTTATTTGTTTTTAGAGCAGGTTTGTTCGTTTACATTTTTCTGAAAATGCTTTGTTTGAGTTTTTATTAGTTTCAGTATTAGTTTTTTTATATTCAGGGTATTTGTCAAGTGTGAGATGAGGAAAAAAAAAGATCACAATGAGTATTGTGTAAATAAAACTCAACAACAAATACCATTTTTATTAACAATTTATTAACTTTCTAACAGATGACCAACCGCCCACAAATCAAATACAGGTACTGCATAACAGTCCACAGAATTTGAAGTGCAATAAATGCAGTGCATAATTGTCACGATATGTAATCGTATGGTATAGGACTGGATCCAAAAGCAGACAGAGGGATTCGAAGAGAGTGGTTTATTTTGAGGTAATTTAGGGTTATATTTCTAATGTGTGATGGAGATCCGTGGGAGCAAGGAACGGGCAGGAGGCGGGAGCGTGAGCGGGTGGAAGAGCTGGACGGTGTAGTTGGAGCGGGCAACGAAGCGGGAGACATGGGAGGAACACTTGAAGCGGAGAGGAACGAGAGAGAGAGAGGCAAGACACGGCACAAAGCACCACCCAAGCTCCAAAAAAGGAACCGCAGGTCACAGATCATGACACATAATTCCGCTGCTAAGATTAGGTTAGATGCATCATAACGTACAGTAAAACCATTCATGAGACACAGGGTGTAGTATGGGCTTTTTAAAAATGTGTTTATGTTTAGCTTTAAAAAAAAAAATCCTTATGTGCATGTTTTCCTTCCCTTGTTGCTAAATTGCAAACTTCTGATGGGTAGATACGTTTTTTGTTTTTTTTAAACGTTCTCATTTTTATTTTGTTTACAAAAATGTTTTTTCAATTTTAGCTTCAGTTATTTTGTTCATTTTCATTTACTACTGGATACACTTTCAAGAGGTTTACCTCTTTGTGGGCAAGAGCGTGAGAAAAGAGTTGAACAGTTTAAAGGACAATGTTCCTCCACGTACAATTGCAAGGAATTTAGGGATTTCATCATCTATGGTCCATATCATCATCAAAAGTTTAAGAGAATCTGGAGAAATCACTGCATGTCAGCAGCAAGGCCGAAAACCAACATTGAATGCCCGTAACCTTCGATAGGTTTTGGAGAAGCATATGCTGCCATCCAAGCAACGTCTTTTTCATGGACGCACCTGCTTATTTCAGCAAGACAATGCCAAAGAGTGTAGTAAAAGAGTGTGGGTACTAGACTGGCCTACCTGCAGTCCAGACCTGTCTCCCATTGTAAATGTGTGGCTCAGTATGAAGTGTAAAATACAACAATGGAGACCCCGGACTGTTGAACAGCTGAAGCTGTACATCAACAAGAATGGGAAAGAATTCCACCTACAAAGCTTCAACAATTAGTGTCCTCAGTTCCCAAACGTTTATTGAATGTTGTTAAAAGAATGATGTAACACAGCGGTAAACATGACCTTGTCCCAGCTTTTTTTTTTTTTGTTACAGCCATAAAATTCTAAGTTAATGATTGTTTGCTGAAGACAATATACCTTTAACATGATGTGCAAATGATTTGTTTAACACAACGTCCCAACTTCATTGGAATTGGGGTTGTACATTTAAAATCAAATTAATTGACAAATACGAAAATTAAGGACATTTTCACGATAATTATAGTTTGTTAGTTTTACAAATGTAAAATGTTGTTTTAGTTATTTTTTGAAAACATTCTCGTTTTTATTTGTCATTTACGAAAATGTATTTTTCACATTTTAGTTTCAGTTTAGTTCATTTTCGTTTACTATAATAACCTTGGTACTCACACTCTTTTACGACGAAGCCACGCTGTTGTAACAGATGCCTAATGTGGCTTGGCATTGTCTTGCTAAAATAAGCAGGGACGTCATTGCTTGGATGGCAGCTTATGTTGCTCCAAAACCTGTATGTACCTTCCAGCTTTAATGGTGCCTTCACAGTTGTGCAAGTTACCCATGCGAGGGACGCTAACACACCCCTTTACTATGATGGATTCTGGCTTTTGAACTTTGCTCTGATAACAATATGGAGGACATGACGTCTATCATTTTTAAAAACAATTTGAAATGTGGACTCGTTATACAACAGCAATCCTTTCCTCTTTGCATCAGTCCATCGCAGATGAGCTTGGACCCAGAGAAGCTGGCAGCGTTGTTGGGTGTTGTTGCTGTATGGCTTTCGCTTTGCATGGTTTTAACTTGCATTTGTAGATATAGCGACAAACTACAGTATGTTAACTGACAATGGTGTTCTGAAGTGTCCCTGAGCCCTTGTAGCAATATCCTTGACACAATGATGCCGGTTTTTAATGCATTGCCGCCTGAGCGATCTAAGATCATGCTCATTCAGTGTTGGTTTTCCCCCTTGCTGCTTATGTGCAGAGATTTCTCCAGATTCTCTCAATCTTTTGATGACACATAGGACCATAGATGATGAAATCCCTAAATTCCTTTCAATTGTACGAAATATTGTTTTTAAACTGTCGATTAGTTCACGCAGTTCTCCACAATGTGGTTGACCTTGCCCTATCCTTGCTTGTGAACAACTGAGCCTTTCGGGATGCTCCTTTTATACCCAATCATGAGAGTCAAGTGTTTCCAATAAACCTGTTCAAATGTGGAATGTTCCAAACAGGTGTTTTTGGAGCATTCCTCAAATTTCCCAGTCTTTTGTTGCCCCAGTCCCAAGCTTTTTTGGAAAGTGTTGCAGGCATCATATTCAAAATGAGTGAGTATTTGCAAAAAAAAAAAAAAAAAAACTTTTAACGTTCATCAGTTTGAACATAAAATAGCATGTTTGTAATGTATTTAATTGAATATACTGTGGGTTGAAAAGGTTTTGCAAGTATGTGTATTCTGTTTTTATTGAGGTTTTACACAGCATTCCAACTTCATTGGAATTGGGGTTTGTATTTGAGAAATGCCTCATAATGTGGGTTGATCATTTAAGTTATTTCTTTGAACGCAATACATTGTCTTCTTGGACAGATCGTGTTTATGAATTTGACCACAAACTGTATAATGTATATATTGATTACATCGTTCAAAGAAGAAATTAAATGTAACCTCAGTCATTGCTTTGTGAATATGTCAAAGCCCCATTGTAATTGAGTAAACAAAGTACAAAAATAAATGGTCTGATTATTATCATTTATCAAATTGGATCATCCTAAATACAGTGTGTGATTTTGTATGACTGCATGTAGTATTTTATTTGCTCTAGTGAGTTTTTAATGTATTGTTGAAGTCTGAATCACCACATTGCTTTTTAACAAAAATCACATAATGCCCCTCATCAGAACTTGCTGACAGACTAAATATCTCCTAATCATAGTCTGAGGCTCTAATAGCTGTTTAGTTAAATGGTCAGAGGTCGAGGATTACTAATTAGCTGTGGAGTTAAAAAATTACCTTACAGGAAGCAAAAGCTTTTCACATAACAGGTGCAATTTGCAGTTGATAATGGCTCCTATACTGTTCTCTGGATCTCTCCTGAGTGCCGTGAGCATATACAGTATTCGCTTTATCAAAACTCTTTTTTTGCATGAACGACTAGGAACGAGATTGATTGGATTTTAAACTCTTCCAGATAATCACGTTCTTGTTCAAATTAATTCACTCAACTATTACTTTGTTTCCTGATTCATTCCCACAGCATCCTTTCCCAGTGTAAGCAGTGTGTCGGCAGGAAATGCTTAAAAAAAAAAAAAATAAATAAAAAACATTTTTAAAAATAGTCTAGCGGGAGCGCTCATCACACAACAACATTTATAGATGTTGGAACTCTGTCCACACATAAGGCGCGCCGCATTATACGGCGCCCCGTCCATTTTGGAGAAAATGTAAGACTTTTAAGTGCGCCTTATGGTCGGTAAAAATAAACAAATAAAGACTTTAAATTGTGGGCCCTGAATCTATAATCTATGAAAGTTTAACATTTTGAATGGACTTACGGAGATAAACCTTTCCATGATATTCAAATGTTTTGGAAAGGGTCTGTATGTTGGGAAACTCTGCAGAGGATGTCGCCACAGGGTCCACCATGACCCACGTAGACAGGAATGGACTCAACATTGTGCAGAGCAGCTGAAGATGACGATGCATTCAATGTCCCTGGAGATCGAGTGTCTGAATGTAGAGTTCCTGTTCAAACAAGGTCGACGTGATGGGATTTATGAACCCATGAAGGACATGGTGGGACGGGGCAATGTGTCTGACACCACCAGCCCATCATCTTGGTCAGCCTCAGCGCTGTGATCCTGCAAATGTTGCTCCATTGCCTGAAAGACAGGAAGGTTAATTTGATTAGACCAATGAAAACTGTTCAAACAAACAGAGGCTGGAAGCCAGGATCATTCTCGATGAATTTTTTGGACACAACGTGGACTGTTTGGTGATTCTCACACCTGAAGAAACCAACTGGGGAAGACTGCACTGGACAGAAGTTAAAGGAGACCACAGTGTAGGCTTGGGAATGATCCATTTTTAATACCTCATCTAATTGTCATTTTACCACGGCATACTACTCTTGTTTCTAATAGTAATCATTAACAAAATACACACACATATACATACATATATCCTAATGCTTGTTTTCCTTCAAAACTAAATGATTTCAGAGGGGAAAACATTTGATATGAAGACAAACTTAATATTGAAAGGAAAAAAAAACATTACAGAAATTAAAACTGTCTTTACCTGTAATTATTTTCTTTTTGTCAGCACCTAGTAAGAAAGACTGGCTAACTTTAAAAGTAGATATTGTATATCGCAGGTCTCAAACTCAAGGCCCGGGGGCCACATCATTTTTTGTGGCCTGCGAAAGCAAATCATAAATTGTCATATGGAATAAATATTTGCAACCATGTTTTTTTTACCAAACCCCTTTTTACAGTACAGTAACTTGATAGTTAAAGTATTCCCCTTGAATTTTGATTTCCAAATGATTCATCGATTTGTTGTGTATGCAATAATATAAGGAGGTGATTCAATATTTCTATGATTTCAAAATCATAATGGCCCTCTGAGAGAAATCACAGCTACAATGTGGCCCATGACAAAAATGTGTTTGACACCCCAGTAATGTATATAATCAAGTTATTTAGGATTCGTGCTTTCCTTTTATGCTAAGTCCATCTTTAAGGCGTACTGGTTATACGTTTTTAAATTGTATTCAGTAACATAATTCTCACGTCATCATAAGATGATAAAGTGTGGCCAATGGCCATATAGTATGCAGTCTGGACGAGTCAGTATGGTAGCTATCGTGAACAATATAGCTAACGGTTATTAGCTGCTAAATTGTTGATAAACTGTGGCTGTGCGCTTCTAACATGTTACAACATCACTACTTCCTATTACAGCATTGACAACATATATGATAGATAATTACACTTCCTTAAAGTGATCGAAAATGTAATCTTGCATTCTTGTCGCTGGCTCTTCTCAGTGTGACACGAAAAAAAAACATAATATATCACATCCGTGGGCTTTAGCTGTCACTCAAAATGAATTTGCCAACAAGGACTCATTCCTCATAAAGCCCGCCAACCCAAGAGGTTTGTGCCAAAAAGAAAACTCAAAAAGTCAGGCAACGCACGCACAAAGATTGGAAGTGAGCACAAAGTCAGGGAGTGCACAGGTGATTATCCTCATCGCAAGCAAAAAACTATCTTCATTGCAATAACATTCTTTTTTTTGCTTGAGTTAGATTATATTTATTTATATTTATTTTTTGCTTGCAATTCTAAAAGTTTTGTTTGATAGTCTTGTTATTTGTTTGCGATTTAAAAAGCTTTGTGTGATTCTTTTTGGCACAAATCTGATTTCATAACATCCCCTTCAAACTCTATGTTACAACACACAGGGAGCCAATTCAGTGATCTTAAACTCGGTATAATGTGTTCTTGCCCTCTGGTTGACATCAGTACACGAACAGCTGAGTTCTGCAGTAATTGTAGATTAGAGATGGTCGTTTAGGGAAGACCAGACAGGAGGTCGTTGCAATTGTCTAAACAATAGGAGATAAAAGCATACATCAGCACCTCTGTGTTAGCCTGAGAGAGAAATGGGTGGACTCTGGCTATATACTGAAGATGGTAAAAACCTATCTTAGTTAAATTCTTGATATGTGGAAGAAAATTAAGCTCAGAGTAAAAAAAAAAAAAAAAAGAAGGTGCTTTACGGGTTCTCACACTGTAATGGTTTCTAACCTTGTAGTTTCGGAAACAGTCTCTCTCTCTTGCTTTCAGGACCAATAACTAAAGCCTCTGTTTTGTCCTGGTGGAGCTGTAGAAAATTCACTGCCTTCCATGAATTAATATCTGTATCTAAATTAAGTTAAGAAGGTTATCAATCGGCCCTATGTCATCAGGAGACGCGGAGATGTACAGCTTTGTGTCATCGGCATAACTGTGAAAGCTGGTGCCTTGTCTCCTGATGATTTTATTAGTTTTGTAACACTCAAGACTGCTCTTGACCACATTTTGAAGGTCTTGGCTCGGACTCGACTCCCAAAGACAAGACGTCTTGGTCTCAATGAGAGACTGGCCGGATTTTCAGTATTTTCCATCGAGACCAGTACTGATCTGCTCTTCTTCAACTTCATTCATGTGATACTAAGTAGAAGTACTTAGTAAGACAACAAATACCTTCGATTCATGTGTTACTAACCCCACACCATCCCTGTAACGACTCCAACCTTCGCGGCTGCAATTTTCACTCCTCCTCCTTGTCCTGCCACTCGTGGCCGGCAACTGTGTGGCTTCCGACCCTTATGCCTTTTCGCCGGACTACCAGCAGCTACTCTAATCGCTGGCGAGGGGCCGCAGTGAGTCAGATCCCATCCGGTTCGCCGCTTCCTCGCAACGCAACGCGCGTGGGGCCAGATGGCAGAGACACTGGAGCCCAAATAACACCAAACACATTACACTTAAGGGAAGATTATTTTCAGAGTTGTAGGCATACTTTCATGGCCAGTTGCACGCGATACTGGTAGAACTGAGTCAAGTTATGATGAATAAGGAAGTGGCAATTAGGCCAACTGGCCACCGCATGGAATAAGGGCGCTTGGTGTTTATATAGTGGGGAGGTGACTTGTGAAAGTATACGCCCCAGCCTGCTTTTGTCACAGGGCTAGTTTTTAGCCCCCCTGTTTTCAGCACTTGCCTTCAAACTATTACTGTCAAGTGATTAACATTTTTAATCGAGTTCTACTATTTAATTAATCGTGATTAATCACTTTTCCGTTGAGCTGAATAAAGTTGATCTTTTGAATCCATCAATTGAAATATGACAACTTATATATTTCTTTAAGGTATAGTGTTTCAATGAAGAAATACTCAACAAAACCGAAACCAAACAACAAACAAAAAACATTTAGCAACTTAGCTCGTATTGGTTGGTAAAATAGAGCCTACAATATCTATAACAGTACACGGCTTAACTCATTCACTGCCATGGACATTTATAACGTTTTACTGCCACCGACGTATTGGTCAGGTATGTTTTTCAACAGGTAGGCGTAGAAGAGGGTCTCGCCCAGTTTGTCTGTGAAATTCAGGTTTGTAAACCACTGTGATGACTAACAGATCCTCGATGATGGCAACATTGCATCGCTTTGGATTTGCGATCAACACAGCTTTTGAGTTGAAGATAAAGATTAGGTGGTGAATTTCGGCTTGTGACGGCATATTTCTTAGTTAAATATCTGTAAATAAATTATTATTTTACCAACAAAAGCCCTTTCTCGGTCTTGTTTTTGTTATTCTAAAGTTTGAGGTACTTTTTCTTTTGGTAGGTTTGGTGCTGATATTGTCACAGAACACAATATTCTGTGGTTCTTGGAAGATCAGCCAAAATGCTCTAAAATGGCTGACAATATAGGGAACTCCGCTTTCAAAATGGTTGGCAGTGAATGATTAACGAGCCTCATCATTAGAGTGAAAACGTGTCACAAATAGCTTACCGCTGTCCAGTGGTCTCCTCTCACTGTAGCTTTGGCCAGCTCCTCCATTCTTGTTGTCTTTTCATTTCCATACAGTTGGTGAATTCTTTGACAACAGTTGTCCTTGACAACAGGTTCTATATAATGTGTTACCTGCTGCATTGTTTAAATGTTTTACTTGTTGAGCTTTTGTCCGCACTCTGTCAGTGTAGCTTGATGACTGCAACTGGATTCCACAGTGTTGTTAGCATCTTTGCTAACCTTAGCAAAGATATACTTTGCTAGAATGTGGTACTTTAAACTGGTTGTGCTTTGATGGAATTCACCATTGGTCATAACATATCACCATGATGATTACATAATCACAAATAATCTAAACTCTATCAAGTCTTTCTGAGTGTTGAATGATGAACATGTCTTCTGTTCACATGGTGAGGCGCCCAGGAGGCATACTAAACAGATGCCCGAGCCACCTCATCTGGCTCCTCTCAATGCGGAGGAGCAGCGGCTCTACTCTGAGCCCCTCCCACATGACCGAGTTTCTCACCCTATTTCTAAGGGAGAGAAACTCATTTTGGCCGCTTATATTCGGGATCTTGTTCTTTCGGTCACGATCCACAGCTTGTGACCATAGGTGAGGGTAGGAACGTAGATCGACTGGTAAGGTGACATGCTTACCACCCCATTCCCCCAGGCAAAATGTGTTGGAATAAAAGTGTAAGCCTGTTGCATGAACAGATGGTAAAGTGATATTTACACTTCTGTTTTAAATGAGGCAAAGTGCAATGTTTTTCTCCACATACGTTATGTAACGTTGTGTTCCTGATCTTAAATGCTCAACCACTTATTCACAAACTATCATGGAGTTCTTGATATAGAGGGAGTCAGAGTGAGTTTCCATTCCTACTCTCTTTAAACAGAGGACGGCACACAGTTGCTGATGATGGAAGAATATTTCGTCTATCAGCTGGCTCCAGATGACTGCACTGGAGAAAGTCTGAGACAGACAACACGAAAGCCATTTGCAATTTGTGCAAAACTGAAGTACTTTGGGAGGGAATGTCATCTACACGAGGAACATGCCAAGTTCAAGCAACATAGCATGGAAAAGGAAAAAGCTAACACCCAAACGGGCGCTGACGCAAACAAAGCTGGACCACACCCATACATATAGCTGGGACAGTGAGAAAGTTATAGTCGGCATCTCATAACAGTTTTTGTCAATGTAAAGTAATGTAAT
Source organism: Phycodurus eques (assembly GCF_024500275.1). Lineage (NCBI taxonomy): Eukaryota > Metazoa > Chordata > Actinopteri > Syngnathiformes > Syngnathidae > Phycodurus > Phycodurus eques. The sequence continues at coordinate 28,915,619 of NC_084527.1, forward strand.
TTAAATAAAGTAATTCAATTTTTTGTAAGTAGGCAGTATGGCAGTAAATATTTTTACATTTGTACTTAAGTACATTCCAGATCCTGTTACTTTATAACTTTTACTTAAGGAGCTGAATCACTACTTTTAGTAGGGTAATTTCTTGACACAAATATCAGTACTTCTACTGAAGTACAGTGTGAGTAATTTTGCTACCTTTAAAAGTAGGTCATCAATTTTGTCTCTGGCATGTAAGAATAATATGAGAAGTAAAATTCTTAACGCCCAGCTGGCTGCAACAGCCTGCAGGGGGTCATAAAAATAAGGGAAAAGTAAAAGTTGGTGAAAAATGGATATCAAAAACAACTAGAGTTATTGGACAATGACTCAAACACGTTTTATCTCAATGACACCAGTGATAAATGCACGGTCCAGAATAAGTGTTACCTCAACATACCTCCCCTGTGATATGTGTCTGTCCCTCAGGGCTCAGTTCTCTACAGTAGTCAGGAAAATAACACCTTCAAAACACTGTTTGAAGCAAAATGAGGAAAACACTGCTTATCTCAATGAATGAAATTATATATTCTGTATCTTTGTCAATTAATTGAGAACGAAATTGTGCCAGAATGGGCAATGGAGCCCCCACAACAAACCAATTCAATCACAAAAGACTCTCAAAGTGCTTCACAAGAACTCAGCTCAGAGATTCAGGCCATCCCCTGGTCTAAACCTTTAAAGGTAGGCAAGGAAAAACACATTTCGGGGGGGAGGGGGGGGGGGGTTAAAGGAATAAATCTAGAGAAGGTCATTTAGTCATCTTGCTGCTGGGTTGTTCCCTTCTTTGGCCCCTTCAATCCTAATGTACTGGCCCGTCTCCTTGTATCTCCGACAATCACTTTACACTGTCCTGGAAGGCTGAGGGGCTGCATTATCTGAGAAAAATCTCTGTCAGGAGGATGAGGGGAGAAATGGTCTGTGGTCACCACCAGCAGAACCATTATTATTTTCTTCATTTAGTTTGATATACCGGGAGTTGTCATGCGATTTTTAACCTTGCCTGCTTTGACATCAAATATAATTTTTTTTTTATCAAAAGTACAACCCCAATTCCAATGTTCAATGATATTTAATGTTCAAACTGATGAACATTATTTTTCTTTAGCAAACAATCATTAACTTAGAATTTTATGGCTGTAACACGTTCCAAAAAAGCTGGGACAGGGTCATGTTTACCACTGTGTTACATCACCTTTTAACAACATTCAATAAACACTTGGGAAATGAGGACACTAATTGTTGAAGCTTTGTAGGTGGAATTCTTTCCCATTCTTGTTGATGTACAGCTTCAGCTGTTCAACAGTCTGGGGTCTCCATTGTCGTATTTTACACTTCATACTGAGCCACACATTTACAATGGGAGATAGGTCTGGACTGCAGGTAGGCCAGTCTAGTACCCACACTCTTTTACTACACTCTTTGGCATTGTCTTGCTGAAATAAGCAGGTGCGTCCATGAAAAAGACGTTGCTTGGATGGCAGCATATGCTTCTCCAAAACCTGTATGTACCTTTCAGCATTAATGGTGCCTTCACAGATGTGTAAGTTACCCATGCCATTGGCACTGACACAGCCCCATACCATCCCAGATGCTGGCTTTTGAACTTTGCGTCCATAACAGTCCGGATGGTTCTTTTCCTCTTTGGCCCGGAGGACACGTCGTCCACAATTTCCAAAAACAATTTGAAATGTGGACTCGTCGGACCACAGCACACTTTTCCACTTTGCATCAGTCCATCTTAGATGAGCTCGGCCCAGAGAAGCCAGCGGCGTTTCTGGGTGATAAATAGCTTTTGCTTTACATAGCAGAGTTTCAAGTTGCACATACGGATGTAGCGCCGAACTGTATTTACTGGCATTGGTTTTCTGAAGTGTTCCTGAGCCCATGCGGTGATATCCTTTCCACATTGATGTTGGCTTTTGATGCAGTGCCGCCTGAGGGATCGAAGGTTACGGGCATTCAATGTTGGTTTTCATCCTTGCCGCTTACATACAGTGATTTCTCCAGATTCTCTGAACCTTTTGATGATATTATGGACTGTAGATGATGAAATTCCTAAATACCTTGCAATTGTACGTTGAGGAACATTGTCCTTAAACTGTTAAGACTATTTTCTCACGCACTTGTTAACAAAGAGGTGAACCTTACCCGATCTTTGCTTGTGAATGACTGAGCAATTCAGGGAAGCTCCTTTTATACCCAATCATGGCACCCACCTGATCCCAATTATCCTGTTCACCTGTGGGATGTTCCAAACAGGTGTTTGATGAGCATTCCTCAACTTTCTCAGTCTTTTTTGCCACCTGTCCCAGCTTTTTTTGGAATGTGTTGCAGCCATAAAATTCTAAGTTAATAATGATTTGCTAAAAACAATAAAGCTTGTCAGTTTGAACATTAAATATCTTCTCTTTGTAGTGTATTCAATTAAATATAGGTTGAACATGATTTGGAAATCATTCTATTCTGTTTAACACAACGTCCCAACTTCATTGGAATTGGGGTTGTAATATCTTCATCATGATTCAATGATTTTTAATACAATAACAGCAGACATGCATCAAACGTATCTCTACAGTATCTCTTGTTCTCTAGTGCATGTGCGAGAGTGAGACTGAGTGACATTGACGAGTTACACTGTAATGATTGTGTTCCCTTAAATTAGTCATTTTTAATAAACAGTTTAGCTTCACACACAGTGATCCAATTCAATATCTATTTCTACAGGTATAACATATACAGGAAGTCCCCGAGTTACGACGTACTCGACCTACGACGTTTCGACTTTACAACGGCCGTGCCTCGTCTGCCATTTTGTCCCCAGCACCATAGTGTTTCTGCTTAGCTAGTGCTTAGTGCTTGTCTGTGTTTGTGCGCCGGGAGTATCTTTGCTTTTTTCGCCCTCCTTTTTTCACATTCTCAGCAGTAATGGTAAGTACAGCATCTTATTTTTTTATTTTAATGTATTTTAGTTTCTTTATACGAAGTGTTAACCTTTCCTGCTATGGTCAGACCGTGGTCGGGAGACGCCTTCTCCAGGCCCGAGGTTCTCCTCCTTGGGGTTAACTCTGTTCTCTCGTTGCACTGCTGAGCTGGGTGGTGGAAACAATAAAGGCACAAAGCACCGATTTGCTGCTTTAATAGCTCCTCTGCACATTCAACGTGAACGGGTCCTCCGCTAATCTCTACTCTTCCCCGGTCGCCGTCACTACACTTGCTACTGTACACTCGCACTGGCGCGCACTCCTTTCTCCTTCACAATCCCGCCGGACGTCGCCTGCGCAGTCCCGTCTCACTCACACATCAACACACACGCCCACACACACAGAGCTTGCTGTCACAATCACGTGGGACAATACCCGTAACAGAAGTAGTTCGACTTTAACGGTGAAATCCGACTTACGCGGAAATTCGGGTTACGTCGCCAGCGTAGGAACGGAACTCGTTTCGTCAATCGAGGACTTCCTGTACAGTGTTCCCTCGCCACTTTGCGCTTCACGTTTTGCGGCTGCAGTGCTTCGCGGGTTTTTCCAAAATATTCATCAAAAAAATAAATAAAAATTCAGCCATATCGGCAGCCATATTGCGGAAAGACGTGTTGTTTCATGTTGTCGCGAGGGAAGGTTTCCCTGCATGCCAACAAAGAGATGAGCTGACTCAGAGGCTTTGTACATGCCTGTACTGTACGGGCACGCATACAAGGCACGTGATTGGTTCCCAGCGCGACATCGACCGATGAGAGCACGAGTGGATTCATCCCGTGAGCTGATTGGCTGCGCATCATCGCAGCCTCATCCAGCATCTTCCCTTGTTGTGTCTCGCCAGTCTCGTCCACGCTGTTAGTATTATTGTCGTAATAACGTTTTTTTGTTTAAGCGATAATTTTTTGGATTAGTTACGCAAGTCCTTACAATGCCGCCAAAGCGATGTGGCCCTGCGAAAGCTTCCTCCAGGGTGCCCAAGAGGAAGAAGATGATGACCATCAGCGAAAAAGTGAAACTTTTAGATTTCATCAAAGAGGGCAGAAGTTATGCATCTAAAATCAATAAAAGCAATGTCCTAACCGGATAAGGTAATTGAACAGCTGTGTCTGATTATTTGTGTTTATTTATTTATTTTGCCTATGTACAACCTTCACTGCACTCTCCTGCGTTCTTAACAATTCAGCTCTCAGCATCACCTGTAACTTGTTGGAGAGCGAGGTTGGAGAATAGTCTGCTCCGTTAGCGGATGTAATTGGAGTGTGTCATGGACATACTGTATACCAGATGAAAAGTAATCAGAAAGGGTAAGGCTGAGTGAGCTAAGCATAGTGCAGCTCTTTGGGATCACTGCTGCTGCAGCTCATCTTAGGTTAGTTGAAAGTGAGCCTAATCATAGAATACAATACAATACAATACATTACAATAGAACTTTGTCTCTGCCATAGGGGCAAAGAAAATCAGGACGCCATCTCACAATTTGCAGCATTGAGGTAAAAAATATAAGTGCATAATTATCAATAAGACATTTACTTACAGAACATTACATACAGTTATTCACATTTGGGAGAAAGTCCATATTATGATATGGTAGTCGTGTGATTATTTACACTCGGGTGTAAAACAGATTTTTTTTAATCAGACATTATTGTACAGATCTTTTTAATCATATTGCATTAAGCTATTGTAGGTGGTTGTTTTAAAAACACAACATATAATTATTTTGATTTATGTTTGGTTTGACCTTAAACTTCAACTGGAGCGGCAATGAAGAGTTGAAAGCCCTGTAGAATTCACTATTTGCCAAACTGCTGCTTGTCATGAACTGAGTTGAGTTGAATTCACTGCAACCATAAATCGCTCATATCTCAAAATTTTTGCTTCCACATCAAAGAAAAAAAAGTGTCCGTATCTTGAAAAACTCGGAAATCGGATCGCTCATGCAGAATATCAAGACACCACTGTACTTACTACATAGAGTGGGGCAAAAAGCTATTTAGTCAGCCACCAATTGTTCTCCCACTTGATGGTGATGAGAGAGGCCTGTAATTTTCATAATAGGTATAGCTCACCTATGAGAGACAAAATTAGGGAAACAAATCCAGAAAATCACATTGTCTGATTTTTAAAGAAATAGCAAATTATGGTGTTAAATAAGTATTTGGTTACCTAGAAACAAGCAAGATTTCTGGCTCTCACAGAGCTGTAACTTCTTCCTTAAGAGGCACCTCTGTCCTCCACTCGTTACCTTTATTAATGGCACCTGTTTGAACTTGTTATCAGTATAAAAGACACCTCTCCAAAACCTGTCACACTCCAAACTCCACTATAGCCAAGACCAAAGAGCTGTCGAAGGACAGCAGGCTGGGAAGACTGAATATTCAATAGGTAAGCAGCTTGGTGTGATGAAATCAACTGTGGGAGCAATTATTGGAAAATGGAAGTCATACAAGACCACTGATAATCTCCCTCGAGCTGGGGCTCCACGCAAGATCTCACCCCGTGGGGTCAAAATAATCACAAGAACGGTGAGCAAAAATCCCAGAACCACACGAGGGGACCTCGTGAAAGACCTGCAGAGAGCTGGGACCAAAGTAACAAAGGCTACCATCAGTAACACACTACGCCACCAGGGACTTAAATCCTGCAATGACAGACGTGTCCCCCTGCTTAAGCCAGTACATGTCCAGGCCTGTCTGAAGTTTGCTAGACAGCTTTTGGATGATCCAGAAGAGTATTGGAAGAATTTCATATGGTCAGATGAAACCAAAATTTTACTTTTTGGTTAAAACACAACTTGTCGTGTTTCGAGGAGAAAGAATGCTGAGGTGCATCCAAAGAACACCATACCTACTGTGAACCATTGGGGTGGAAATATCATGCTTTGGGTCTGGTTTTTTGCAAAGGGACCAGGATGACTGATCCATGTAAAGGAAAGAATGAATGGGGCCATGAATCGTGAGAGTTTGAGTGAAAACCTCCTTCCCATCAGCAAGGGGATTGAAGATGAAACGTGGCTGGGTCTTTCAGCATGACAATGATCCGAAGGAGTGGCTTCGTAAGAAGCATTTCAAGGTCCTGGAGTGGCCTAGCCAGTCTCCAGATCTCAACCCCATAGAAAATCTTTGGAGGGAGTTGAAAGTCTGTGATGCCCAGCGACAGCCCCAAAACATTACTGCTCGAGAGGAGATCTGCATGGAGGAATGGGCCAAAATACCAGCAACAGTGTGTGAAAACATTGTGAAGACTTACAGAAACATTTGACCGCTGTCATTGCCAAGAAAGTATATACAACAAAGTATTGAATGGACTTTTGTTTTGGACCAAATACTTATTTTCCACCATAATTCGCTAATAAATTCTTTAGAAATCAGACAATGTGATTTTTCTGGATTTTTTTTTTCCCCCTCATTTTGTCTCTCATAGGTGAGGTATAGATGAAAATTACAGGCCTCTCTCATTTTTTTAAGTGGGAGAACTTGCACAATTGGTGGCTGACTAAATACCTTTTTGCCCCACTGCATAGTACTGAACTTTCTTAAAACTCAAACATTATGTACATGATCCTGAGAATACATATTTTAGAAGGTAATTACTTTCCTATCATAATTTTGGCAATCATGCAGTAATTTGCTGGTTTCTTTACATTGGTTACAATTTTTTTTCATTTAGAATAAATTTTAAGAATTTTATTTTCTCTATAAATAGTCTTTTTCCATCATACATCAATGATCGTTTACAAACACATGCTCTGTTCCCTTGACTGAGGTCTGGAGATTATTCTTATTCTTCCCAGGTCCCGTTTGAAACACAGGGAAAACTGAGATTTTGCTGTTGTAGCTTCCAAAATATGATACCAATTGCCCGACCATATAAGACTTGCCCCTACTCTCCCATCCAAGTACTAGCCAGGCCCGACCCTGCTTAGCTTCCGAGATCGGACGAGATTGGGCTTTCTCAGGGTAGTATGGCCGTAAGACTTGCCCATACTCTGACAGTTGGTTTTATTTGGTATATTTTATTGGTTTATTGGTTTTATTGTATATTTTAAATGAATTGTAAAGCACATTCAACCCTGTTTTTTAAAAATGACCCCTATAAACATTTTGGTTGAATTTTGGATTTGATAAATGCAAAATTGTTATTATAAAATAGATTTAAGCCGTGACCTTCGATCCCTCAGGCAGCACTGCAGCAAAAAACGACATCAATGGGTAAAGGATATCACCACATGGGCTCAGGAACACTTCAGAAAACCAATGTCAGTAATTACAGTTCGGCACAACATCCGTAAGTGCAACTTGAAACTCTACTATGCAAAGCAAAAGCCATTTATCAACAACACCCAGAAACGCCGCCGGCTTCTCTGGGCCCGAGGTCATCTAAGATGTACTGATGCAAAGTGGAAAAGTGTTCTGTGGTCCGACGAGTCCATATTTAAATTTTGTTTTTGGAAATTGTGGACGTAGTGTCCTCCAGAGGAAAAGAACCATCTGGACTGTTATGGACGCAAAGTTAAAAAACCAGCATCTGCGATGGTATGGGGCTGTGTTAGTGCCAATGGCATATGTAACTTACACATCTGTGAAGGCACCATTAATGCTGAAAGGTACATACAGGTTTTGGAGAAACATATGCTGCCATCCAATCAATTCCTTTTTCATGGACGCCCCTGGTTATTTCAGCAAGACAATGCCAAACCACATTCTGCACGTGTTACAACAGTGTGGCTTCGTAGTAAAAGAGTGCGGGTACTAGACTGGCCTGCCTGCAGTCCAGACCTGTCTCCGATTGAAAATGCGTGGCGCATAATGAAGCATAAAATACGACAACGGAGACCCCGGACTGTTGAACAGCTGAAGCTGTAGATCAAGCAAGAATGGGAAAGAATTCCACCTACAAAGCTTCAACAATTAGTGTCCTCAGTTCCCAAACGTTTATTGAATGTTGTTAAAAGAAAAGGTGACGTAATATCAGTGGTAAACGTGACCCTGTCCCAGCTTTTTTGGGAACGTGTAGCAGCCATACAATTCTAAGTTAATGATTATTTGCTTAAAAACAATAAAGTTTATCAGTTTGAACATTAAATGTCTTATCTTTGTAGTGTATTCAATTAAATATAGGTTGAACATGATTTGCAAATCATTGTATTCTGTTTTTATTTGTTTAACACAACATCCCAACTACATTGGAATTGGGGTTGTATAGAATTAGGTAAGAACGTAATTTAAAGAGAAAATAATTTATTGAGAATAATTAAGTCTACTTTCCCTTGATTAGCACTTTTCCACCTTCAAGGCGCTCAAAACATTTTAACACAGTCCCCTCATTCACCTATTGATGGCGAAGGAGAGCAACTAAGGGTTCAATATCTTGGTCAAGAATAGGCCATGGACGGACGAGAGATGGTTCGGGAGACGACTCTCCCACCCGAGGCAAACCACCCAAGCCTTAGTTTTGCCTCAAGTAATTATTTTTGTTTTCAATATTTATTTTTGGTGTCACAGTAAATCATGCAGGTTCATCTAAAGCCTGCTGCACACCGAGCGATGCGGCCAGACCCGATTGAACAGTTGCACAGTGTGCGGCATTCAGCATCTAGTTTTCATGAGTGGCTGAAAATTCGGCTACTGGTTTGGGTCGCTAGTGCACGGTGTCGCAACATCACAGATGTAACAGACAACCAATAATTCACACACACGCACACAAAATATTTTCGGGTTTTAAGCTTAAGCTCGATCCAGCTGACCGCCGCAGGGCCACCAAGCTATACAATAGAGTAGAGTATATACAGCATACATATATTGTGTTTTACAACAATACTTCAACAATACTTTTATTTCTGATTTCATATGTACCTGGCTGTGAATGAGATAGTGATGCGTGCAATTTCTGACGCCAAAATGCTCGCAAATGATGTAAGAAGCGTGCCGGGTACAGTCAGTCAATGGGGCGAGGCAGCCTCTCAAAATGTCCACTCTCCTTTATTCTCTCCCAATTCCTCTCTTTGTGGCAACCCACTTATTTCTTGACAATCACACCATGTTTTTGTGGTTCAATAAATGTAATTCAGTACAAAATACAGTATGTGGAGCCTCAAAACAAGACACGGGGTCCCAGTTTACACAACAGCTGAATGTGCGGGAAATAAACTAAACTGATCAAATGTATTTTGGTTTGTCAGTCTGTATTTTAGTTAGCAGGCTACTTTAGTATGCTACTTTGTGGTTAATAAAGAACTACATACAGGGAGCAATTGATTTCAGATAGAGTTCTGTTCCCACTACACCGATGTAAGATGATTTTAAATGGCGAAGAAAACATGCAATAGTCTCTATCACCAACCTACATTATGCTAACAGGAGTTAAGTCATACTTACAATAAATATTTGTATGCAACACTTTTAGTCCCTAAACATAAAACAAGCAAAAGAAAAACAGGAATATTACTCGCCATTCATAACCACTAAACATTGTAGGTCGGGACCATCGTAAACTGAGTACCTCCTGTATCGAGAGGCGGGACCCTGTCACTGCTCTGCACTGTTTAAATTGAAGCAGGAAACTTATTGGTCCATTCATGGATCAAAAACCTGCTGTGAATTTTGCCTTTCAGCTCCAGCAAGTTGGGCATAGAGCTGTAACTCATTGAACAGTTGGACATGCATTCAAAGGTTTAAAGGTGAAAGTGACTTGAACTGTAAAGGTTATATTGCATTTTGTTTGTGTGTGTTCTGAACAGGTGTACCGGTGTGACTTTGAGGGGATAGAAACATCGTCTGGCAGTTGGGGATTGATGGGTCCAGTAACACTAACCAGAGGATGAGAACTGAAAGAGGTTGTGTCCTAGGTAAAATGAGTCAGGAAGAATATCCCCTGTACACCTCGTCTTTGCAGAGTGCATGTCCTAAAGAATGGTGTTGTCTCCATTTTATAGTTGTATCTTTCTTGCCTATTACTTCTACCTGTTACCTGATACTCACTTGTGTCCCCTGCAGATATTTTGACCATTTTAAATTACAGCTTCTACGTGAATTGCTAACTTTATTACACCTGTCACTTGTTCTTAATAAACTGCACTTGCCTGCAGAGTTCACTGCACTCTGCTCATCCACATGGCTATACAGAACCTGCACTAAATGCCACCTTGATCTTATTATTAACATCTCAAGCACCACGTTTAAAGGGGAACTTAGCTGTGCCAAAACTGCTAGCAAGATTTAAATGTAACCTCATTACACTAATCCCCCCCACGACCTTGAACAAAACCTTGCCCCTCATTAACATACACAAGCGCAATTCTCAAACATTTCCATTTATAATAGCATTCCATTATGAAAGTGCATTGTCATGAACTTATAAGAAATACTGTAGTCACAGAGAACACATATCCAGCTTCTCCAAAATTGCACTACTAGCAATAGCACTGTAAACAAGCTGATGGTAGCCAGTGGCTAAGTTGGGAGTATAACATTAAGGGCTTTATTTTCATGAATAACTTAAATCATGTGTGGCGCGTGGCGTGTGGCGTAACTGCGCGGATGCGTGTTAGACCTGGCATAGATCATTTTACACTTGAGACTTTGTGAGGGCACGGCGGGCGACTGGTTAGCACGGCTGCCTCACAGTTCTGAGGACCGGGGTTCAAATCCCGGCCTTGCCTGTGTGGAATTTGTATATTCTCCCCGTCCTTACGTGGGTTTTCTCCGGGCACTCCGGTTTCCTCCCACATCCCAAAAGCGTGTGGTAGGTTGATTGAAGACTCTAAATTTCCCGTAGGTGTGAATGTCAGTGTAAATTGTTGTTTGTTTATATGTGCCCTGCGATTGGCTGGCGACCAGTTCAGGGTGTACCCCGCCTCCCGCCCGATGATAGCTGGGATAGGCTCCAGCACGGCTGCGACCCTTGTGAGGATAAACGGTACAGAAAATGGATGGATGGATGGAGTCCCGGGATGCACATGGAAGCAATGAGTCCCAGCCCTTGAACAATGAGTCCCTGCAATTTATCGTCACGGAATACAGATACAGTAATCCCCCGCTACATCATGGTTCTTGCTTTGCGGTTCCACTATATTGCATATTTTTATTACAACTGTTACTCTGTCTTCCATTCTCCAAGGGCACACCCTTGCTGCGCCGATACACTAAGCTTGGTGCAGACCGATCTGTCAACCTGGCAAATACCCATAGCGGGCATTGCGCTTGCATGAAAATCAAGATACGGCAGCTTTTGCGCTCGACCGCAGTTGCGCCGATTATGAAAAGTGGAGCGCTCAATGTTATTTGTTTAAAATTTTACTTTTTGGAAAGTAAAATCAGCTAAAAATCACAGAGGCGATAAACAAATCTGTCGAGCAGGAATTTTGCTAATTCCGCATTCCTTCTGAACCCTCTCAGCCGCCAAAGGTCACTTCGCTCTGCTTCTGTTTGCTACTATCCCTTATTGATTTGACTTTTTAAAATTATCATTATTCGGCCATTTTTTAAATGGCTCGCTGTCATTAGTGCCTTGGATGAGCTGGTCTGGAGTTTATCTCAGGTGAATTTGGCCTACACGCTGGAATGGTGACCAGCCAGTCAGTTATTAATAGTTGTAGTAGTAGTAGTCGTACAAACAAATGCACTGCACACAAATGGAGTAAGTTGCCAATAGAAGTGACATCAGCCCCAAGTGTGAATGTTTTTAAGTCCAGGTTAAAAACGTCTTTTTTGTCATTCTTTTTATATTATTTCCACTTTTAAATTATCCGTGTGCCGTGCGTGGGTCACCACAACAGAGACACTAGCCCAAATAGTGCAAAAAGATGCATTTTTCAGGTCGTAGGCATAGCTTGGTGGCTAACTGCACGATGTAGTTGTGCGAGAAATGGCTAAGCTATTATTACTAGGTAACTCGCAATTGGCGCTCATTAGTTCTATAGTGGGGGAGGGCCTTATGTCAGAAAATATACGCCCCAGCCCGCCTTCATTACGGGGATAGTAAAAATCACTCCAAAAGCGATGTTGGTTTTGAGCTATATTTCAACTGTTAAGTACTAAATTGATCTTAGGCCTTTGCACACATTTACAGCACTTACCTTTAAACATATTTAATGTCCATCCATCCATTTCCTTTACCACTTATCCTCACAAGGGTCGCGGGCGTGCTGGAGCCTATCCCAGCTATGTTCGGGCGGGAAGCAGGGTACACTCTGAACCGGTCGCCAGCCAATCGCAGGGCACACATAAACAAACAACCAGTCGCACTCACATTCACACCTACAGGCAATTTAGAGTGTCCAATCAACCTCCCACACATGTTTTTGGGATGTGGGAGGAGAGAAAACCCACCCAGGCACGGGGAGAACATGCAAACTCCACACAGGCGGGGCTGGGATTTGAACCCCGGTCCCCAGAACTGTGAGGCAGATGTGCCAGTATTAAAAAAAAAAACATGACAGTGACTTTAGTTCGACTTTTATAGCATTAGAAGTGGGAGGAGGAGGAGGTGTACACTATGTAATGAATAATTTTGCTGCACTAAAATATGCAAGAATGCACATTGCCAAAATCCATCCATCCATTTTCTGAGCCGCTTATCCTCACTAGAGTCGCAGGAGTGCTGGAGCCCATCCCAGCTATCTTCGGGCAGGAGGCGGGGTACACCTTGAACTGGTTGCCAGCCAATCGCAGAGCACACATAAACAAACAACCATTCGCACTCACATTCACGCCTACGGGCTATTTAGAGTGTCCAATCAACCTACCACGCATGTTTTTTGGGACGTGGTGGGAAACCGGCGTGCCCAGAGAAAACCCACCCAGGCACGGGGAGAACATGCAAACTCCACACTGGCGAGGCCGGGATTTGAACCCCGGTCCCCAGAACTGTGAGGCGGATGTACTAACCAGTCCAATGTATTAGAAAAAAAAAACATGACAGTGAATTTAGTTCAACTTTTATAGCATTAGTAGTGGGAGGAGGAGTAGTACACTATGTAATGAATAATTTTGCTGCACTCAAATATGAAAGAATGCACTTTGCCAAAATCCACATTCTTTAATGCGACATTTGCTGTATAGTAACCAAAACCATTTCCTTCCTTCCCTTAGTGCTTTCACACTTCATCACAGGAAGACGAAACATTAAGACCACACTGATCCAATCAGTATATGGGACAGACTGTGTTGAACCACTGCAGCATAGATTATCATGTTCTATCCAGACTCGTCAAAAGCGGCCCATCTTGTAAGGAGCATAAAGAAAAGTACAAAAGCGCAGCAGCCATTGCTAGAACGGAGATGGGATAATGATGACTAATTATTCATTCGGGGGACGGGGGCTGTCATGCTGTTCGTCTCTTTTCCAGCGACACAGGACCAAAATACTGTGACTCACTTCCACTTTGGATGAGCTGATCTCAAGTGAGATGGTTATCTCAGCACTGATGCAAACGTGCGTTACACTGGGAAAGGGGCTTTTTATACGTCCAATCATTTATTAATTACCACATATACTGTATATTTAACAAAATAGTTCTTCCTGCTTGTCTTTCACACCACAGCACAGAGAGAACATGAAAAGATGAAGCACAAAGACTCTTTTCCTACTTGAGCTAAATGTGTGAATGTTGGGCCACTTTTGTCAGTAGTGGGGGAAAAAAATGATTCTTCGTGACGCATTCCAGAAAGCTGTTCGGTCAGAAATTTCAGAACTCGATTGAATGTCGCTCAAAATTGGAGACCCTCCCTGCAAATTCAAAGGAAGACAATGAACCCTGGCTTCATGGAGAAAAGATATCCTAATGATATCCTAATACAGTATATGCCCAGAGATGCACACTGTAAAGACTGTAAACTATAATTATCCTTTTAATCCTTTTTAATCATTTCCTCCTCCCCACTAGTCTTGAGTGTATCATAATTATGTCATGATATCTTGTCTTTCTACTACAGCCTACAGACGAACAGGAATCACACGATTGTCACCCATTTACATCCATTTTCAGAGGGGAATAGTCATAATAATAATAATAACCTTAATCGCTTTCATATTAAAAGTTGGGATAAATCCCACTACGCTCAAGATGAAGCTAAAATGCTTCAATACGTTTAGCCGACTCTTAGGCTTTAAACGGTGGGCTCATTTTCTGTCTGGTGCATTTTATTGTATGGTGAAAGAAAATATGAGAGGTGTCCCTTCTTTTATTTGACTGGAGTCACTACCAGACAAGATATACCTCCGTTGTTCCTCAGTAGGTTTTTATATGCCTCGACCTATGACCTTTCGCACATATTGCTCATATTATTACCTATTGAGTTTGAGTTTATTAAAAATAAATGCTCACAGTATCTGCACTGAATTGAAGCAAGCAATGTGTTTTCCTCTCTACTGCTCTTTGTTGCCTTTAAAAATTGAAATATGTGATGCATAGAATATGTCTAGCTCGAGCTAATTTGCAGTTTTAGCATTTGCATGGTCAGGCTTTAGAATAGAAGATGACACCTAACTGTCTGGTCATCTCGGTAACGAGCTCTTCAGTTCTATGTTTTTGTGTTTTTCGTTCGTCTTTGGAGATATCACACGACTTACTGACACATGGGAAGAGTTGCTAAACGTTAGGGAGTCACCAACCTTCACAATTGTTTTTCCTCAAGAGTTACTCACAGGTGGAGTGGCTGTGATCTATGGTGCATGGAGGTGTAGCATATATTGGTTTTGGATAAAAACAAAATTAATTTGGAAAAAGATACGGTGGAAGATAAACGCCTGCATTTACTTGCGGTTTAGTTTCTTTGTCTTGAAAAGGAGCACCACGTCTTTTTATATGTGTGAAATTTTGGAAAAGTGATGAAAAACCTTAATCTAGCTCAGTAATTTAGAAGGTTGCTACACGAAATACGATTTATCGATTACAGCGGTTTTACTATTAAACTCCAACACACACAAAGCATGACAGGAAGTGGAATTTTATAGAAAATTTAATGAAATGAAAATGGAGAACTACGGGGTAACACACAGAGGGACTCTACAAAATGAAAATAATAATAATGGTAATAGAAAGAAAATAGGCATACATAAAGAAAAATAGGACATCGTGTGTTGCTGGATTAAAAATGAGCATGACTTGGTTACAGCGTGTTGAGATAGTACAAAGCTGGAACTTGTGTGAAGTTGGTATTTTACCCCAAAATTAGTAGGCACTAATTTTGTACACTCTGGCAATGATTGCCATGTTCTACTCAGGAACATAGATCAGTTGGCGCTAGAGATGGTCTTTCTCCGACCATCACAGGAGGAAAGGTGGCAGGTTTAGTTGAAGAAGAAGATGCACAAAAAGTAAAAACCCCAAAAATGCAAAAGGAAAGTTGTTGTCCCGTTGTGGCGTATTTGTAACTTTTGCTACCATTTGAACTTGTTGCGGGGCCCGCACATGCTCTCAACTGCGGGCGTAACTGGCCGGTAGTTGATTCCTGGAGCCTCTGCCAATAGATCATGGCCGCATGGCTGGCTTCTTTGACCAGAAAGCGCCACCGTCTTGGTCAGGTGGACGCTCGCGCACGTGGTGCCTGCGAAGGACAAAGACAAGGGGAGGGGAAGGGGTTGGCCGAAGGCGCCCCGTAGCTGGAGAGATGTTAGTCAAGAGCCAAGAGGACAAGAACTCGAAAAGGCGGGAGTCGAAGGGTTAAATACCCAGGGGGCGTGTCTAAGGGACAGGGGAAGTAGAGAAGACCAGGCCCATCGACTTGAATTTAGTCTCCAATTTGGCCGAAAAACGAGATGGGTTTAAAAATCATATATTAATCTAAAATACTCTCAACCTTGTCCTCTCCTACGCTTAGGAAATAAACATAATAACAAACTATGGTTATAACTCTCGTGCAGGCGCTAAATTAGTGTTCTTGCCACAATCAGTTTTTGCAGGATGATATCAAACAGAGTGGCACAGTCAGAATAAACAAAGTTGGACGGCAAACTAAAAACAAAATCACACAGGCATCGCGGCATACTTTTAGAACATTCATAAAGGTTAATTTTGTTTGTTGCAAACGTGGGATTTCAGTGTCATTTCAATGTCCGCAGGCATTGTCTCGAACCACCGTGGGGTGGGGGGATTGGGGGTGGTTGTGACCGTATTCCATTGTTCAGCAGTCATCAATCACTTCCTACCCCCATCAACCATGCTGTGCCAGTGAGAGGAGACTTGCAGTCAGTTTTACAGCACCAAATGATAAACCAGGTTTCTTGTCTAAGGTGAAAGCAAACTGGCTCAGCAGGTCAGCAGAGAGGAATGCAGAAGTTTAGAAGAAGAAGAAGCACTTTTTACTGTCATGAACATGCATGCATACGAAATTTGTTCTCTGCATTTAACCCATCACAGTGAACACATGCACATGTTAGTGGAACACACTGGAGCAGGGGGCAGCTGAAGCGCCCGGGGAGCATTTCAGGGTATCAGTGTCTTGCTCAACGACCGGAGACAAATTCCTTGTGTGTTTTTTGGACATACTTGGCAAATAAAGATGATTCTGATTCTCAAGGACACCACAGCCGTGAGTCCAGGGGATGTTGGCGGATGGTCCAGTCGGGTTCTTGAACGTAGGTCCCCCACAGTGGCAGGTGATTATCTTAAGAATTGGGCCACGGCTGCCCTGAACTGTTTAGCAGTTCTTGAGGGGTTGCTTGGCAGCCGGGACATCGGGCGTCGTCACTACAGAGGCGAGTCAGAGTGCAGGTCAAGATCCGGGAGAGAGGATTCCAAATGCCGCTCCCATCGATCCGCTTCGCAAATCTACGCTCTACGCGGAGTGCCTGGAGAAAACCCACCCAGGCATGGAGGGAACATGTAAACTTCACACAGGCGAACCAGAACTGTGAGGCAGCTGTGCGAACCGGTCGTCCACCCTGCCGGCCTCAGTAAACATGTGAAATATGAATTAAAATTGTCCACACATTCCTGAGTTCCAGACATTTTCATCTGCCGAGAGGCCTAAAATCAGGTCATTCAAATTCGTCAAGCTTATCTGCGTCACGAGCGAAGATCTCCGCATTCTCTTTCTGCTCCGAGCCAGCGGCGTCAACATAACAAACGTGTGCTCTCACAAGTGGGTCTTTTTCATGGATGCATCCAATCAGAGGAAAGGGGGCGGTTTTAGCCAAATACTGTATCGATAAAGCAGATAGAAAACTGGGTCAAGCAGAAGTAGCTGTCAGAGGGGCCTTTTCTGGAGACTCGCATGACAAAACCAAGGTGTTTTTTGAAATGAAATTGACACTTTTATACTAAGTCCATGTAAGAGGGTCAATCTATGGACGTCTAAATAGCCAAACCTTTGACACATTGCACCACAGGATAATCATTCAGGATAATCTTTTAGTGACATCTAATAATCGGGTATTCTGATGACTTTGATCGTAATAGGGGAATTAGGCTCAAATTAGGCCTGACTTTTGGTACTGTGTACCCAGTCTTGTTAGGTAATGAATTTAACGGAGTTTAAACACTTTCTTATCGTACTTAGGTCAAATTTTCATGTATCTGTACTTTACTTTGTTATTTATATTTTGGCAGCTTTCACTTCTACTGGAAGAGTAGTCCTTCCTCTACTGATGCAGTAAAATCAATACCGGTATGGGGAGGTTATGAAAATAAAACCTAGGTAATCCGGAAGTCTTTATATAAGCGCGCTGGTTGTGTGTGACTCTCTCTGTTGCTCCTTCCAACAGCATCGTATGTTGGCCAGGCTAAATTATCATTAGCCAACATGCAGATCTTTAACTAATGAACACCACTAAAAATAAAATAAAAATAATAATTTAGATATATAAAAGCATAATCAACATTCTAAAAATTCACTTTTCTAAAAAACCCAAACTTTTATTTATACTTCCAATACTTTACATTTATCCATCCTTCCATTTCTTACACCGCTTGCGGGCGTGCTGGAGCCTATCCCAGCTATCTTCGGGCGATCGCAGGGCACATAGAAACAAACAACCATTCGCACTCGCATTCACACTTATGGGCAATTTAGAGTCTTCAATCAACCTACTTAACTACATTTATTATCAGAAAATTACTTTTGATATTTAAATACAGCACGTCATATACTTTAAGACTTTTACTCAAGAGACATCATACAAGATGACTTTCATTTCTACCAAGGTTATTTTTTAAGATAACTTGTTCTTTTACTCAAGACCAGGTACTTTATACAAGACTGTGTACATAGAGTTATGTTATGACAAAAGAATATAGTGTAAACCCTTACCATGTTTGAGTGTTTATGGTGAAGCTGTATAATTTGAGTTATCTACCTTATTAATGATAGAGAATGAAGAACATATTCGGCACCCAGGAACAACATGTTCATCAGCTCCCTATTAAGTGCTTACCCGAATATCCATTGATGAACCTTCTTGAATTTGCTCTCGAAACCCGGCCACAACATGCATTGAAATGTATTCATCTCCATCTCTGAATTTTAAGGCTAAATTGGGCAACTTTATCAGAACTGCTTGATATGCATGACATTCCTAAATGTGCACTTTTTAAGCAATGCCAAGACAAAGGATTTTTGGCTTTGTAAACCCACCATGATATCATTGTTTTGTGAGTTTGTTATAAAACATTAATAAAAGAGACAATCATTTTCACTATGTTACCATGAGCTCAAGAGAGTGTAAATAGGCAAAGGCTCAACTCTATTTGAATCCCATTATTGTCTTTTTTTTTTTAACTTCCAAGTTTACCGGTGGAGATGGAGTCCATTAAGCAAACCGTAGGTGCTGTCAAACTGTCAGTGCTTATGGAAGCAATTAACAGGTAACAACAGCCAAGCAGCCAATCTGGTAGCAAGGAGGATGACGAAAACAAGAAAGGAAGAAAAAAATGCATCTAATGTAGAACAAGAGAATGCAGTTTCTAAAAAAAACTGTATGAACTGAAATGTAGTACTGTAGTAGTATTGATTTGCAAAACAGCAGAATTTAAGAATTAAAAAAGTGCAGCCTCACCGTTCTGAAGACGTGGGGTGCCTGTGTGGGTTTTCTCCGGGTACTGCGGTTTCCTCCCACAGCCCAAAAACATGCATGGTAGGTTAAGTGAAGATGCTAAATTGGCCATAGGTGTGAATGTGAGTGCGCATGGTTGTTTGTTTATATGTGCCCTGCGATTGGCTGGCGTGCACTGCCCAAAGAAAGTCAACATCTGGGTTTAATGAAGCAAAAAGTGAAGGCGTTGTCATTGCTTAATTTCCTCAACAATTAATATATTTCAGATATTTTTTTCTTTTATTTTTTACTCTGCTGTAATGAGTATGTTCTTAGTTCTTAAACAACCATGCTAGCCTGTCGTCAATTTGTTAGTCAGAGCATTTTCACATTCAAAATGTAAACAGAGCTGACCACTTTCCAGTGATAGTAATATGTTTCAAGGCTTCAATTTGCTGCACATTTGAGAGAAATATGATTGGTCTCTGGAAAAAGGTTATATAGTCTGGAGAGTGCAGATTGACGAGTATGTCACATGTCTGTCGTTGTCACATTTCTGTGGGGCCAATTATGTATTACTCGTGCACTCACTGTAGTTGTCTCGCCATGCTGCACTATTTGCATATACTGGCCACTCATGCCAGAGTAGCATCTGCTCCATTTGCACACTGATTGAGGAGTATCTGTAACATTTGCACAACCGACATCGTCCCAGATGATCGCACTACTCGTCACTCTAAACCGCATACACTCCTTGAAGTCTCAGCGCCCTTTGCACAATGGTCATTGCACCGGACTATTGCAATATTAGTCATTCGAACTGCTCTAAGTGCTAGAGGACTCTGCATCTTTTTGCACAATTGTCAAAAAAATAAAATAAAAAATGTACCGGCATTACCAGATAACTAGCAACCCTTTACTGCTCAGTGACTGTTTTTTTTTTTGTCAATGTCTTTCTGTCTCCAAAGTGTTCTGTAAATTGACTGTCTGTTGTTGTACTAGAGCGGCTCCAACTACCGGAGACAAATTCCTTTTGTGTTTTTTGGACATGCTGGGCAAATAAAGAATATTCTGATTCTGATGAGTGCCATAGCTAAAAATAAATGCATTCCAACAAAATGTTGAGTGTGCGACATTTTTGCCATACAGCGTATAACTTCTCAACAACATTCCATGTTGTCATTTTATAAAAACATAGTTGTTGTTTTTTTACCAAGGTATAAGGTACTTTCACAGACCCGATAAAGACTCTAAATGAATATGTCATGAAAGTAAGTCATCATGAGATGTTTTCAGCAAAGTCAAGACATTTTTGCTCTAAACCAGCAGCTGCCTAATGTCATTGGGATTGATTCTCAAAGATCAGCTCGTGTCTGCAGCAAATGTCATGCCGCTCCATCAAACAGTCATCGAGACAATTCAGTGCAGAGGGACGCAAGAGCAGTTGGCAATGTCATGTCAATCATTCACTGGCAGGGTAAAGGAGCATGGGGCGTCATGTGAACACTGTATAACAAAGAATTATAAATGAGTGCAAATCACTTTAAAAGGATTTAAATTTTTGGGGAGAGATGTGCGCAATGCTAACAAAAATGTAATTATGTGCTTGATTTTTGAAATGTATTTTGTTTCCCTAGAACAAGCTACTGGACACTGTGCAGCAAAACATTGCTGTTATAGTCTTTTGTTACATTTCATTTTCTTTTGGTAGCTTACTTCTTTTCTACTTCCCATGAATTTGTATTTTTATGTTATTTTTGCTTTTGAAAGAGTACTTCATTCACAGAAACCTGTTCCTTGAAAAAAATTCATCACAGTGCATGGAAAACATGCCCAGGAGTGCTCTGAGGATGAATCATGCTGTTTACTAAGGTGGCATTTTGTCAAGAGCTGAACCCAGGGCTACAGATGCAAATGAAATGTGAACCTTCCATAGAGTTTACATAGTAGGTCAAGCACATCCATTTAAAACGACATGTCCACAGGACAAGAAGAGGACCTAATTAATGCTTGCAATTAATTTCCTGTCAGTTAAGTAATCATCCTTTCTACCCTCTCTGTGAATTAAACAAGCTAATACATTTTGAGGTTATGTGAAATGGATAGTTATGGTTGATCAGTCTCATAAATGACCGAATGTTTCCCTCTCATTTTCATTTCCTGAGTCTTCTTTGTTCAAGCCATTTGTTATGAATTTTCTACCCTTGCCCCTTTTGTCTGCCTTTTGGATGTTCCATATATTGATGTTTTATCGGACTAAACTTGCTTTCTATTTAAATCAACGCTGCAAAACAACCATCACTGATGTTGTTTTGGGGACAGATATACTGGCTGAGCGTGTCATTGATTTGACCCAGCAGCAGCGACGTATTCAAAGTCTCGCACCATGTTGCCCATCTCGCCATGCAGAGTTTTTGTAGGCGACATTACAAAAGTGGGATCAATGCAGGTCGCAGCTGATTGATGGGACACACTCATCACCCGCTGCTGAGAGACTGCAAAGAAGGTCACCGGAAAAACAAAACAAAACAAAACAAAATATAATAAAACATCAAGTGTCTGGCTAAGGAGGAACAGCCTTTACATCGCCCTCAGCTACGTTCTGCTTGTTGTTGGATGGCTGATCTCAGCCCAGCTGTGCTGCTATCAGTGCAGCCTGTTCTTGTCGTTTGAAAGTTTACTTTGACTTTTTCTCACACGGGCAAGCAAGCAGGAGCAGTCCTAACTTCAATGGCACATTGTGCGAGATCCCCCTTAGGCACCCACTCCTTAACACACACACACGTACACGTGCGCACACACAAACACGTACACACACGCACGCACGCTGAAGTAGAACTTGTATTTTCTTTCAAATATACTGAATTATAAACAGGAACCCCGCAAATTAGAACTGTGCAATATAATGGTATAGTGTTCCCTCATTATATCGTGGTTCACATATTGTAGATTCAGTGCAATGATTTTGTTTCATATTCATATCACGCATAATTCGCCTTGTCACAGGATTTGGAGTGTATGCTGATTTTTTTGTGTTAAAATAAAAGCTTCCTAGCCTAAAACTGTAAAACAAACAAACAAAAAAAACCCATTAAACTACATTACAAGGAACCAATGCCCGACTGGTTAGAGCGTCTGCCTCACAGTTCTGAGGACCAGGGTTCAATCCCCAGCCTCGCCTGTGTGGGGTTTGCATGTTCTCCCCGTGCCTGCGTGGGTTTTCTCCGGGCACTCCGGTTTCCTCCCACATCCCAAAAACAAGCATGCTAGGTCAATTGGCAACTCTAAATTGCCCGTTGGTGTGAACGTGAGTGCGAATGGTTGCTTGTTTGTATGTGCCCTGCAATTGGCTGGCAACCAGTTCAGGGTGTACCCCGCCTCCTGCCCAATGATAGCTGGGATAGGCTCCAGCACGCCAGCGACACGCGAAATTTACTTGCATGTAAATTAACAGTTAGTTACAACTGTATCTTACAGTATTTTTTAATAATTGTAAAACACTTAAATAGTCATTACTCGCAGGTAAATTAACAGTCAATGCTCGGTTAACATGAAGAAACGGTAATTTAACAGTATAAAGTGTTATACTGTAAAAATAATATCCTTTGTTTAACCAGGTAACGCAATTGAGAACAGTTTCCATATCCAACACCAACCTAGAGGCAATTTAGAGTTCAGTGACTTGCCCAAGGACACTTCAAAAGCAGGCAGGTGGGATTTGAACCATAGACTCTTCAGTCATTTGATGACTGGCTCTACTAACCAAGCCACACTCACGTTGCATTTTCTTCCAAGTGATAGTAGTGTGCACCATCACCCCTTCACATGCCCAGGCGCCTTCAGCATCTTACTGATGTTGGAGGGGTTATGTTTGAACGATAACCTGGGCGCTTAAACAGCCCCCTGCTCCATTGTGTGCCACCGCTAACAGTATGTGTTTGCCGTGCCAACAATTGTGGGTTCAATGCAGAGGAAGAACTTTGTGGGCATGTGTTCATGACAATAGAATATTATCTTTATTACTCTGTGAAGAAACAGTAACATACTAGCATGTACTGGAAAACTACCACAACCCACAGTTATCCTACTATTGTGTACTATAACCCAAAATGCAGTAATATACAGTGGAACCTTGTTTTAACAAACTAATAGGGGCGGGGGGTCGTCCATTATATTGACGCACCTTTTTTTTGTGACCATACGCACCCATATTACCTAAAATTATTGTTTTGTACTTTTTTTTTGTGTGGCCGAAAATGTCAAGTACAGTACAAAGTTATCCATCCGTCCATTTTCTTGACTAAGGTCGCAGGCGTACTGGCGCCTATCTCAGCTGACTCCGGGCGAGAGGCAGGATATACACCCTGAACTGGTCGCCAGCCAATTGCAGGGCACACATAGACAAACAACCATTCGGACTCGTTTCCGGTGAGGGTTGGACTCCTGCCAAGGCTGCCCTTTGTCGGCGATTCTGTTCATAACTTTTATGGACAGAATTTCTAGGCGCAGCCGAGGTGTAGAGGGGGTCCGGTTTGGTGGCCTCAGTATTGCATCTCTGCTTTTTGCAGATGATGTGGTTCTGTTAGCTTCATCAAGCCATGACCTCCAACTCTCACTGCAGCAGTTCGCAGCGGAGTGTGAAGCGGCTGGGATGAGAATCAGCACCTCCAAATCTGAGACCATGGTCCTCAGTCGGAAAAGGGTGGCGTGCCCTCTCCAGGTCGGGGATGAGATCCTGCCCCAAGTATCTTGGGGTCTTGTTCACGAGTGAGGGAAGAATGGAACGTCTGCAGTGATGCGGACTTTGTATCGATCCGTTGTGGTAAAGAAGGAGCTAAGCCGAAAGGCAAGGCTCTCGATTTACCGGTCGATCTTCGTTCCTACCCTCACCTCTGGTCATGAGCTGTGGGTCGTGACCGAAAGAACAAGATCCCGGATACAAGCGGCTGAAATGGGTTTCCTCCGCAGGGTGTCCGGGCTCTCGAGATAGGGTGAGAAGCTCGGTCATCCGGTAGGATCTCATAGTAGAGCCGCTGCTCCTCCACATCGAGAGGAGCCAGATGAGGTGACTGGGGCATCAGATTCAGATGCCTCCTGGACGCCTCCCTGGTGAGGTATTCTGGGCACGTCCAACCGGGAGGAGACCCGGTGACGGCCCAGGACACGCTGGAAAGACTACTTCCTTCGACTGGCCTGGGAACGCCTCGGGATCCCCCCGGAAGAGCTGGATGAAGTGGCTGGGGAGAGGGAAGTTTGCGTGTCCCCGCTAAGGCTACTACCCCGGCGACCCGACCCAGATAAGCGGTAGAAAATTTTTGATGGATGGATGAATGTTGAATCGAGGTTCCATTGTACTGTTAAAATAAATTACCAACACTCACAGATAAATTCTGGTAACATACTGTCATCAAAAATACAGTAACATATACCCATCCATCCATTTTCTGAGCCGCTTATCCTCACAAGGGTCGCGGGAGTGCTGGAGACTATCCCATCTATCATCGGGCAGGAGGCAGGGTACACCCTGAACTGGTTGCCACCCAATCGCAGGGCATATACAAACAAACAACCATTCGCACTCACATGCACACCTAGGGGCAATTTAGAGACTTCAGTTAACCTACCATGCATGTTTTTGGGATGTGGGTGGAAACCAGAGTGCCCGGAGAAAACCCACGCAGGCACGGGGAGAACATGAACCCCGGTCCTCAGAACTGTGAGGCAGACGCTCTAACCAGTCGGCCACCGTGCCACCCAGTACTATACTGTTAAAATAAATTATGATAGAGGTACTGTTAAATTATGGTGACACTACAATCCATAATACAGTGTTACACTATTGAAAACATTACGGTAGATTAAATTACTGTGACAAAAATCCAAAATGCGGTACTATACTGTTAAAAGATGTTCATACAGCTTTAAAATTTGTATGAATAATCACCAAAATGTGGTCGCTACTTCGCAGATTTCATCTATTGCAAGGTGGGTTCTGAACCCAACCCTGGGGTCTTAAACTCAGTTTACCTTGGGGCCGCTGGAGGCAGAGTCTGGCTGAGGCTGGGCCGCAGCCTAGGCGCACATGCACGCGGGCGCAATGTAAATTAGAAATAAATAAAAAATCTGATCTTCTCAAATGTCTTTTTTATTTTTTAACACAAAATAAGATAAACAAGGACACTGAACAGACCAGATCCATGCAAGGGCACGCCACAACCAGACCGACCGCGCGTCGTGGCCCCCATCCACTGCCATGCCATCCAAACGCCTTTTCTTTTTGCCATTTAACATGGGAGTGGATGGGGGCCACGACGCGCTCAGCCCGACTGCAGCCCACACAGATCCGACCGGACTCAGACCGCAGACCACACCAAACGCCTTTTCTTTTTGCCATTTAACATGGGAGTGGATGGGGGCCACGACGCGCTCAGCCCGACTGCAGCCCACACAGATCCGACCGGACTCAGACCGCAGACCACACCAACGAGTTCCCCACCCTTCTTTTATCTATCCGCACACACATCACTTTGATTTATTCAGAGAGAGACATAACCTATATATGTCATATAATGTCACGCTGGGCAGCAACTTAAAACACTTTTTTTTGGACGTGTTGTGAGCACAGCGCACTGGGACGTATGTCCGCGTTTGCCTAGCCAGGCACAAAAGAAAAATCTCCATGGCAACGCTACTGTAACTTTCACTCATTGAAAAATGTTTCTCTGCTTGCATCAAGCCCGATGTCACGCCCCCCGAGAGCCATATACCCCACCGTGATTGGTAGGTTCGTCAGATCCGCACACAACACTGTAAAAGTGCCATTCATACAAAACTCGAGGGCCGCATTAACATTCAACTTTCATATTAAGGTGGGGACCCCTGACCTAACCCTTGCAATAAACAAGTGATTGCTGTTTCCCGTAGTACGATAAAAAACGTATATGGGAAGCAATAATCCTCTGTCATTTATAACTTTTTTTCAAATATATTTTTACCCCACCACTAGTGGAGGATTCATGCAGGATTACCTTTCTTTTCTTCTGTTCAGTAAAATGGTTATGCCAAAGCACCAGGGGCCCTGAATATCTGTTGTGGACTGCGTAGCAATCCAATGGTCCACAAGTAGCCCCGGCGAAGTGACACTTATTCCTTATACAAACACCAATGGTTAAATTGTCACGCCTTTACCCAATCAGAAAAATAATACTTCAAGTAGCGGCGGCACGGTGGCACGGTGGTCGACTGGTTAGGGCGTCTGCCTCACAGTACTGAGGACTGGGGTTCAATTCCCAGCCCTGCCTGTGTGGAGTTTGCATGTTCGCCCCGTGCCTTGCGTGGGTTTTCTCCCACATCCCAAAAACATGCATGGTAGGTTGATTGAAGACTCTAAATTGCCCGTGGGTGTGAATGTGAGTGCGAATGGTTGTTTGTTTATATGTGCCCTGCGATTGGCTGCCAACCAGTTCAGGATGTACCCCGCCTCCTGCTCGATGATAGCTAGGATAGGCTCCAGCACTCCCTTGACCCTTGTGAGGATAAGTGGTTCAGAAAATGGGTGGATGGATAATTCACGTAGCAATACCCCCTAGAAATACTGCCCTGTGTGGCCACACATATTGTACATGCCAGAAACTGTCACTGCTGAGAAGGCTCGCTTAAACTACATTGAAGTGTGATTTGGCAGCCGCTTTCCACATCCACTTTTAGCCATTGCTTAGAGATTTGCATGCACTAAAAAGAAAAGTGTATGTTTCACGGCTAAACCATGTGAGGTCAGTCACAAATGCATTTTTCCACTAATCATGCATACTGCTCAGGGAAGGAGACATTTGATCCATCTTTTGTAAGGCAGCGTGGGTATTATTCTGCATTGTTAGTCCTGTTTTTGTGTTTCTGGTGACTTTTGCATCTAGAAAGTGTTGAGGCGCTTGTTCTTCAACCCCTGATATTATCTACACCACAGTGAGTCAGCACAGGCTGCTGTTGACATTCAGTCAGCAGCCCACTGACTGTTTGTATTCATCCTCCTCTTTCTCTCCCGCTGGCATTTTTATTTTTCACCTTGTTATTATTTCGATTGGTTGAGTCTTAGCAACCTGCAGGTGAAAAAGAGACAACTGTTCAATAGAGTTTGGATTGTACAGGACAACGCTGTACAAAGAATCTGTAGGCCTTTTCACAAGTCACTGCCATTATAACCCATGTGTTGCCGCGCCACAACACATAGCCGTGCTGGGGCGGCTGGCAGCAAACGAGGTGGGTGTTTGCTGACGCGTAGACATACCCAAGCTGAAAAATATTCAATTTGTGCTCTGCGCCATCTGTCGTCATCGCGGCCAACCAATAGGAGAGTTGGTGGCAGAGTGATTTCAGAGTAACACCAGCAGAAGATTTTGGCAGGATTGCAATGTCCCAGTGTCCCGAGCTTTGGACACAGGACAAATGTTGTATTGTGATGTGGTTAAGAAGGCAGAGCGATAAACTGAGATCTCTTCTCACATTGGTTGAAAGTGATAAAACGTGTACAGGGTGTACCTGTTTGGCAGAATTTCTTGCTATTTCATGTTACTGAGATGGCAGGTATAACTTTATCTAGCGTACGAGGTTATGCTTGCTGGCTAACTAGCTTCCTGGCTATACTAAACGATAGTTTGAGGGGACCAAGTCATTGCTTTGCAAGTCACAAGTCTTTGCCCGCAAGTCCCGAGTCAAGTCCCGTCGAGACAGGCAAGTCCTGAGTCAAGCCTCAAGTCAAGACATGAAAGTCCCGAGTCAAGTCGCAAGTCCTACACTCAGAGTTCGAGTCCTTTTGAGTAATTTTACCAACAAAATAACATCCATCCATTCATCCATTTTCTTTACCGCTTATCCTCACGAGGGTCGCGGGGTACTGGAGCCTATCCCAGCTTTCTTCGGGCGGGAGGCGGGGTACACCCTGAACCGGTCACCAGCCAATCGCAGGGCAACAAACAACCATTCACACTCACATTCACACTCATGCAATTTAGAGTCTTCAATCAACCTACCATGCATGTTTTTAGGATGTGGGAGGAAACCGGAGTGCCCGCAGAAAACCCACGCAGGCACGGGGAGAACATGCAAACTCCACACAGGCGGGGCCGGGGATTGAACCCCGGTCCCCAGAACCGTGAGGCAGATGCTATAACCAGTCTACCACCGTGCCGGCAACAAAATAACAATATATTTTAATAAATATATTTATATTTAATTAATATATATGCATTATATACTGCATTTATATATTTTAAAGTCCATTTTTTTATCAAAACAAATTTGATAAACAAGTGCATTGAACCTTTGTAAGAAAACTAGCGGGCTGATCAAAATTTTGCACCTTCAAAGCCAATCGTCAAGGGGGGGGCTTAGTTTATTGCACCTTCAAAACCAATGGATAGTAGGTGTTCATTTATCTTATGAAAATGCTATGCTATGACTTACTTTTTCTCACTGTATTTCTGAAGTGACATTAAACAGACCTGTCATAAGTATTTGCATCGAATAGCGCTGCAATTATTCATTTAGTATTCTACTGACAATTCTATTAGAATAATCAAGTATAACGATAAAATATATTTTTGCTTGGTTAAAGAGCAATTATGAATACACAAGAGAAAATGAGACATTTCACTTAATAATGAATGACAAAGTAGTTTCTTCTTTTAGATAATCAACAGTATTCTTCTTAAATTCAATGGAGGCAATATTAAACACAAATATACATAGATATCAGTTTAAACTTGGAATTTGTCATGAGCTGCCCCGCAGTACTATTGTTGGAGCCTGGGTGGCCCTTTGCACCCTCTCGCCCTCTATCTCCGTGTCCCTCACCAAGTGGATTTCTGCCACCTTGCCGCCAAGCCAGCCGCCTGTCCCCGTCACTACCTGCCATGCATTCTCTGCCTCAACAACCCGTCAGCGCATCTCAAAGACAATCTACATTTCCCTTTGTTTCAATAAACTCTTTGGTCCACTCTCCATCCGTTCGTGACAGAAATTCTTGTGAGTATCAACAATATAAGAAATTAATTTAAAATAAGAGGAACGCAAGTTTGTCATCAAACATTCATTTGATCAAATTGTGTTATCTCAGGCAGAACACAAGGGGGCACAATGTAAAAATATTCCATTTAAAAGAGGCGAAAAAAATCATACTCACGGTAACTCAATGTGCTTTACATGATTAAAAGCATTTAAAAAGAGAGCGAAAAAGAGCTTAAACATTTAAAACAAAAATAAAAATAAAAGAAACAGCAAAAATAAATAAAACAGCATACAGTGCAAGAAATGTAATTTAAAAGTGGAAATGCTCAAAAAAGCATGAGAAAAAACAAGAGTTTTTAACCTGGACTTAAAAACATTAACACTTGGGGCAACTTATTCCATTTGTGTGCTGCATAATAGCTAAATGCTGCTTCACCTTGTTTTCTTTGGACTCTGTGTTCCACTATTTGACCAGAGTCTGTCGATATCAGAGCCCTACTGGGTTAATATTCCATTAGCGTTTCTTTCATGTATTCAGGGCCTAAACCATTTTGTGATTTATAGGCCAGTAGCAGAGCTTTAAAATCTATTCTAAAGCTGACTGAAACCCAGTGTAAAGACATTCTGAATGAGCTGCAGCTGTTTAATGCTCTTTTGGGGAGTCCAGTCAGAAGACCATTACAATGGTCAAGTCTACTTGAGATAAAAGCATGGATGAGCTTCTCCTGGTCTGCTTGACACATGCAAGCCTTCACTCTGGATATGTTCTTCAGATGGTAGAAGGCAGTTTTAGTAATTGATTTGATTTAATTGTTGAAAGTTAAAAGTTAAAGGTCAAAAGGTTAAAGGTCAGAATGTATCAGCACATTCTAATCTGTTGAGCAGTATATTATGATCTACCATATCAAAAGCCACACTGAGGTCCAACAAGACCAGAATTGACACCTTTCCCGAGTCTTGTATCATTTAGCACTTTAAGAGCATATTCTGTACTGTGATGAGTTCAGAAACCTGATTGAAATTTGTCAAAAAGTCCATTTATGTTCAAGAAATGGCTGAGTTGATGATAAAAAAGTTAATGAAAATAACTTACTCAACAATCTTTGCTATGAAAGGCAGATTTGAGATGGGTCTATAGCAGAGCAAGCGCTGCCACACAATAAAACATTATAAAATACTGTTGCAAAATATGTGGCAATAAACCGTGTGCTAACACCGAATTAAAAGAGGATGTCACATTTGTTATGTCACAGCCGAAAAGAGCTGACGGGAAGGGGTAGATCAGGGGTGGGCCACCTTTTTGGCTCAGGAGCCACATTGACTTTAATAATTTGACAGGTGGCCCAAGCCAGGACCAGATGCTGACATATAAAACATAAACCAAAAAAAGGCATTGTAGTGTTAATACTTAGATTTACTTTTAATGGGAACAATGTTGTTTTGTTGATCACCTTTTTTTCCTAGTGCATCAAAGTCTGGTGTTAGTTTTGTTGTGGCAATTCTCAGAACACATCTGAGCTGTTCATCACACAGCTGGGATCTGTAGGATGTTTTGTTGGTGTTCATCACACAAAAGGTCTGTTCACACGCATATGTAGAAGCAAACACCACCAGCATCCTCTGTGTCATCTTCTGGATTTTTGGAAATTTGTCTGCGCTTAATGAAGCATAAAACTCATCCAGTTAGAGAGTTCAACTTCCCTTTTAAGACAGTATCACAGTGGAGATCAATCAGTTGCATCTGCAGCTCCCATGACGCTGTTTCAACCACAGCAAACAGAGTGCGAGTATTGTTGAAGTTCTTCCTGATGATTTCAGAAAGTTGTTGCTGTCTAGTCCTGACTAACTCTTGGTTAAAATTACAAAGACTTTGTCTGTAAAGGTCATATTCAATTTGGAGTTTAGTTTTTTTGCCACTTACGTTCTGCTTTCCTACACTTAGATTTAGAGGTCTTTACCATCATAGTGCTCCTCTATGGTGTTCTAGGTCACCTCAAGATTGTCTTAGTTTTAATAGGAGTGACAGTATTAATGACATTTTAGATTTTCCAGGTAAAATTATCCAACAGTTCATCAACTGTCTCAGCATTCACAGTTTGTGGCAGAGCAATGGTCTCTATAAACTTAGTGGCGGTACTCTCATTTATGTAAGTTTTCTTAATAGACATCGAGGTTGTTTGAACTTTTGGAAGAATCTGTAATTCAAAAAATGCACAAAAATGCTCAGAAATAGCCATATCCTCAATGTCAATTGATAAAATTTCAACATCCTTAGAGATGACCAGGTCTAAGATGTGACCTTGAATGTGGGTTGGACTCTTAATATATTGAGAGAGGTCAAATGTGTCTAGTATAGCAGAGAGTTCTTTAGATTTTTTTCCCATGTTATTGTCAACCTGAATGTTAAAGTCTCCCGTTATGACAAAGTAGTTGTCGTCAGTACAAATAACTGACAGCAGTTCTGAAAAAATCTCCATAATTTTTATATTTTATCTTGGAGTTCTATAAATTATTAAAACAATAACCTTTGGGTCACCTTTGACTAAAAAACAGAGATATTCAAAAGAGCTAAAATCACCCAGTATCATTTCTTTACACTGAAATAATGACTTTAAAATACCAGCAATACCAGTCCTTTTTTCACTCTTCGACACTTGTTCATAAAATTATAATTTGCTGGTGTTGCCTCATTTAAAATGGTATTACACGTTTCATTTGCTGGTGTTGCCTCATTTAAAATGGTATTACATGTTTCATTTCGTAACAAAAAGTCCAGATCATAGGTTGTAATGATGTCATTAATCAACATTGACCCAGTGACCTGATATTGAAAAGAGCTAGTCTCGCAGAGATAACTGGAGACAATGGTTTGATAGATTCACATTTTATCCTCACTAAGTGTGTAGTTCTACTTATTTTGTGCCATATTTCTTTGACCAACTTTCTGTCCCTTGTAATTACAGGGATGAAAAATGCCTGATCTCCATAGGAGTCTGACGTATTCTGGAAAAGACCCCACAGCTATCAGTCAGATTCACAGATAAGATTCTTCATGGGTGGAGGAGGGACCCTTTGCATCTTAGTGAACTGTGGTTTCAGGCGAGGGGGGATGGGAGGAAGATCTTGGCGTGGTGTGGGCTGGACTCCAATATTGACAAGAGCCTTCACCCTGTCCATCAGAGCTAACATGGCGTTTAGGCTTTTAGAGAGTGAGTTTTGGGTTGGGCTTTGCTCCAATGGGGCAGGGAGGGGTGCCTCCTGAAAGTGCCTCCTCATCTTATTTCGTTCCTCCGATTGGTTGAGTGACGCTGATAAATCCATCTGCGCCTCGTGTCGCCTTATCTCTTGTTCCTCCTTGTTTGTGAACTGCATCTTTTTGTCCTTCAGCCGTGTCAATAAAGCCAGTGTTTTCCTTTCGGGCCGCTGAATGACGTACACAGTAAAAAAAAATGTTGTCAGCCAGCAACTTAACCCCTTGTCTATTTAGACAGAAACCGTCTGCCTTGTAAAGATGTCTGCGCTGCAAAAAAAAAAAAGTGGAAATTGACAGTGAAATTCACGGATAGTGCAGTACACACTACTTTGAGCAACTTACTTATTTGACTGAGCCTACTGAAATGTTCATCTCCAACTCATACCATTCATACCTCATACCCTGTGTGTGTAATGACAGATTTCACAGTTGGGTGCTGATTAGTGATCTCCAGGATTTGTTTACAGACACCATGTCATTGGTAAAACAGTACTTTGGTGTTCTTCTCACTGCAAAAACATTTCACATCCTAGACAGCTCCATCACCAACTATTAACGTTTGGGGTGCCATTGCTTTCTTGTATCATTTAGCTTCATACCTTTCAGTAGTGGTGGGGGATGAACATTATTGGCCAGCATCTTGTAAAAGTGGCTCAAATCTATTTGTAAGTCTGATGTCAATGTTTGGCATTGACTCTCGTCCTTTTTACTTACCCTTCGCAATACCGTTCCATTATTACAGTCCCAAACATGAAATAATAAAATAGGTCCACTCCATACAAATACAGACATCAATGCAAAAATAGATAATCTTTGATACTCGCCTCTCTTCAAATGAAATGTACACATTTCAAATTAAAACATATTACAGAGGCTGCTCAGACAAATAAATCATCTTACCATATCAACTAGCAGAGTGAGCGAAACTAACCAGTATTCCCATGGTATACTTGGCTGTCCATACTGTGCCTGCGTTGCCTTAAAGAGTGTTCCTGTGTTCTTTGACTTGAATTTTTGCACTATAGCAAAGGAATTACTGTTAGTATATAGTATAACAAGTTAAATAAACAAGAATAATGAGTCTGGAGACAAGTAATGAGACAAAATAATGTTAGGAGAATGATAGCTGTCCTCAGCATTGAAAGCCAGCATGCAAAGAAAATGGATCTCGATATTTTTGGTAAACGTTTTCCTAGCCACCATAAAAATATCACATCGGATAAATGTCCCTGAACTCCTTTCAACCAAGCTTCTCCAGCTCAGCGTCTCACCTGCCATCTGCCAGTGGATTTATAGCTTTCTGATGGGCAGGACACAGCAGGTCAGGCTAGGGGAGGCCACCTCATCCACACGCAGCATCAGCACTGGGGCGCCCCAAGGTTGTGTCCTCTCTCCGCTTCTCTTCTCTCTCTACACGAACGACTGCACCTCAGCGAACCCGACTGTCAAACTCCTGAAGTTTGCAGATGACACCACTGTCATCGGCCTCATCAAGGACGGTGACAAGTCTGCATATCGACAGGAAGCGGAGCGGCTGGAGCTGTGGTGCGGCCGACACAACCTGGAGCTGAACACGCTCAAGACTGTAGAGATGATCGTGGACTTCAGGAGGCATCCTTCGCCACAGCTGCCCCTCACGTTGTCCAGCTGCCTTGTGTCAACCGTCGAGACCTTCAAGTTCCTGGGAATTACAATCTCTCAGGACCTGAAGTGGCCGACCAACATCAACTCCATCCTCAAAAAGGCCCAGCAAAGGATGTACTTCCTGCGGCTTCTGAGAAAGCACGGCCTGCCACCGGAGCTGCTGAGACAGTTCTACACAGCGGTCATCGAATCAGTCCTGTGTTCTTCCATCACAGTCTGGTTTGGTGCCGCTACAAAAAAGGACAAACTCCGACTGCAACGGACAATCAAAACTGCTGAAAGGATTGTCGGTACCCCCCTACCCACCATTGAGGACTTGCACGCTGCCAGAACTAAGACAAGGGCGTGCAAAATCCTCTCGGACCCTCCGCACCCGGTCACCAGCTCTTCCAGCTCCTTCCCTCAGGTAGCCGCTACCGATCAACGCAAACTAGAACTAGTCGACATTCCAACAGCTTCTTCCCTCTTGCGATCAACTTCTTAAACACCTAACCTAGAATTCCATTACAACAAGCTGGAAATGTTTTGACTTGAGTTCGTTGTCACATTTCTGTGGGGCCAATTATGTATTACTCGTGCACTCACTGTAGTTGTCTCGCCATGCTGCACTATTTGCATATACTGGCCACTCATGCCAGAGTAGCATCTGCTCCATTTGCACACTGATTGAGGAGTATCTGTAACATTTATAATAACCAACATTGTCCCAGATGATCGCACTACTCGTCACTTTAAATCGCATACACTCCTTGAAGTCTGAGCGCCCTTTGCACAATGGTCATTGCACCGGACTACTGCAATATTAGTCATTGTTGTACAAGAGCGGCTCCAACTACCGGAGACAAATTCCTTGTGTGTTTTGGACATACTTGGCAAATAAAGATGATTCTGATTCTGATTCTGATTTAGATTGTGTGAAAGACTGTGAATAAATGTATACTGTCAAATAACTAATAAAAACTTTGTTAACTGTGATTGCATAGGCTACAAGGAGTAGGGTAGTGTTCAACATTAAGCTATGTTATTCATGTGAAATGTATAAACCTTGCCAGGGTATGCAGAAAATTAAATCTGAACTTGAAACGTGTGTATTAGTGTGTGTTTGTGTATGTGTGTGTTGGGGGGGGGGGGGGGGGTTATAACCTTCGAAGTGCAGGCGCATTCTATATTCTAAATGGAATTTGATCATTTAATTTGAATAAATTACTGCTTGAATTATCCTCACTGTTTAAAAAAAAAAAAAAACATCATTGCAGTCAATAATCTGGAATAGGACACTAAAACCAAGCTTCTGTGTTTGGCCCTAACAAAATATTGTAGTTATTATTTCACATATATTTGGGGTCAAGATTCCCTCAATTACTGCATGAAGCTCAGAATTCAAATCACTGCTAAGGATGCTTGTTATTA
The DNA here is from genome assembly GCF_024500275.1 of Phycodurus eques. NCBI lineage: Eukaryota > Metazoa > Chordata > Actinopteri > Syngnathiformes > Syngnathidae > Phycodurus > Phycodurus eques. The sequence goes on from NC_084527.1 coordinate 28,950,920, forward strand.
CACCTTTACCACAGCTGCTGCCTGCCACCTGGGGTTTTTGTTTCAAAATTGCACACTCACTGCTGCAAAGTGGTCACTTAATGCTTGTCCTACCGTGAGCTTCTATGCAATGTATGATAAGTGCCTATCCAATTAGTTTGTGCAGTGGTGGCAGAGGCTTTTCTAATTGGGTGCATTTAAACAAACCAAGTTCAGATGGTGTCCAACTAATCCTAGAGTTATACCAAGATCTTCACACAATATGCAGGAAGCAGGCACCAAATGTCTGTGCTGATGCCCAATACTTTCAGCTGCTTGTTTCAGCATTGTGATTGACCAGTTCGCACCAGTTTGTAAAATGTAAAAGAAAAAAAAATGTTCATGCATTGAGACTGAGGTGTCTTCAAGATAACATTTTTACTTGTTTTTTTAATAATTATTAGCATTGACATACTTCTTCATCTCAATTTATTTTCTTTTTTTTTTGTATTTTATCACTGATGTCTATGTCTGGGGAGGGAGTGCGCCTGTTACATGAGGCAAAAGATAACTATCTGTTCATGTTTGTCCAGCATATATGACATTTGCTTAAGAAAAAATAGTCAGGCACTTCTTAACAACTGCCAACCTCATTGTATTTCAACTGTCGCCTTGTATGCAAGTTTTTATTAAATTATATCTCTCATTTCTCACAAAGTGCTTGTCCTGTCTCTTGTCTATTAAGGGATCACATTTTGCCCATGACAATGTACACTGTATGTCAAGTTCATGATTGAGTTTGTGTTTTGTGTTCCAGTTGCCATGGTAAGCATTGGTGGGTTAAGTCTCCTAGTGCCACACTGCCTTTTCATTTGCCAAACAGCTGGTTTTTGGATGCAGCTGTGGTGGAAAAAATGGTCGGACAAATCCTATTGCTTACTTCCTTGGAGTAGTTTTCCTGCGCTCAGACCATGCGTGAAACAGATATCCTACACTTGCCTCACACAAGATGAGGCTAAATTGCTTTTATAATGAGTCTCCTAACAAAGAAAGCAGCAGCTTGGGCGTTTCAGAATTCGAAACCAGTTTTAGGTATGTCCCTATCGGCATTCCTCATGAAATTATGGTTTTTGATCAGCAAATAAAAGGCAAGGGGAGTCGTTTGCTCGATTTAACCCAGGCAGATTCATCTGTGGTTGAAATCTCCATTTCCTACCAAGTTTTGGCAGCAGAGAGCAGATTTGACGATGTTGCGCTATGTGGAATTTTTCGGCATGGATTAAATCCACAAGTTAAAGATAAACTGGGCGCTCTAGGAGTTGATCGCCATAGCCATTTAGGTAGAAAATGCCGGAACGACAAGGAGACTGGAGAATAGAGGTGCATGAACAACCATTAGGTACAGCTCAGATGGAGAGCTGGACAGCAGCTGGGTAGGACACCGTCATCGATAATTCAGATGAAATGATGTTCACGAACGTGCCCTGCGACTGACTGACGACCAGTTCAGGGTGTGGTCTGCCTTTCGCCCAAAGTCAGCTGGGATAGGCTCCAGCGCCCCGCAACCCTGAGCAGGATAAGCGGTGTTGAAAATGGATGGCTGGATGGATGGATGTTCACGAGCGAACCAATGATTGCAGTGGAGGATACCATGCAACTTTACGGTGGGCATCTCACCCCAGCAGAATGCCATAGATGGATGCTATGTCTCTACTCTGTAAATTTACTCCTTGGTTCACAGATGAAACCAGAAAACTAAAACAAGCATGAGCGTAAATGACGTGCGACTAAACTTGAGGTCTTCCGTCAGGCATGAGGGGATAGTTTACTGAAATACAAACAAGCTCTTGTTTCAGCTAAAACTAATTCTGTTTCCAAGATAATTTGTCTTAATAAAAATAACCATAAATACTTATTTGATACAATGCTAACCCAAAGCAGTCTACTTCCTACAGCTCCTTTTCAGATGAATGAGATTGAGGAATGAGATTTCTCAAGCCCGGTTGAATTCTTAAATTATGAGACTAATATGAACACTATTGCCGATACCCGTACGGCTATACTCTCTCATTTTGAGGAAGTATCCCTTGACAGACTCACAAACCCCATTAGTGTGGCAAAACAAACAACATGCGTGCTCGACCCTCTTCCTGGGAAACTCGGTAAAGGGCTGTTTTTAATCTTAGGACGTTCAATCCTAAATATTATAAATGCATCACTCTCCTCCGGTGCTGTACCTGCAGCTTTCAAGACAGCTGTTATTTGACCCTTACTCAAAAGACCCAACCTTGACCCTGAAAGTCTGTATAGTTATAGTTATGTCTCCCATTTCTTAAAACAAATTATTGAAAAATTGTAGTAGAACAGCTTAATGATTACAAGGCCTATTGCAATCTATTTGAACTTCTTTAGTCTCGATTCTGGGCAGACCACTTCACTGAAACGGCCATTGAAAAGTGACGAATGATGTTTTACTAGCTATGGATTGCGACAACTCATCAATACTATTATTACTCAACTTCAGCGCTGCCTTTGATACCGTTGATCACAATATACTACTAGATCATCTTGACACACGTATCGATATTGCCCAGAGAAAACCCATGCAGGCATGGGAAGAACATGCAAACTCCACACAGGCGGGGCCGGGGAATGAACCCCGGTCCTCAGATATGTGAGGCTGACGCTCTAACCATATATATATATATATATATATATATATATATATATATATATAATATTATTTAAAAATCATTAAAAAAAAAATCATTAAAATCATATACAGTACAGCAGTTAGTGATTTGCGGCGGTTAGAGAGCTTAAAATGTCACACAATTTTCTATTAAATTGTTTTGATGTCGTAATGAACAATTAGGCAGAGCTCTTCCACACAGAAGGGTCAAACCAGGCATGAAGCCACAGTGGGACATTCAAGTCCTCCAGTGTACAACCTGGCAAAGCCAAGATTCTATGATGCTATTCAGTGGCCGCCACTTTCACTCATATCAAACACCTCACATTACGCTTTATCCGTCCTCATGCCTTTTGTCTTTTAGCATCACCCTTTATTCAATGCAACAGCCTTGCATCTTGGCGATGAGAATGTCACAAATGAACATGGACTTCACATGGTCAGATTTTGCCAGGGATGTACACGCAGCAATCCTCTCATGATGACTTACTGCCTCCCTGTCTTGCAATACGCCTCTGCTGCATCCTCCTTTAGCACAGCGAGAAAGTTCAAGAGGGTGCAGCTGTATACAGATCTAAAACTATACCACCAAAATGCCTCTGAGGCATATGTTCATGCATTCTCCAGGGTTTGCCCCCTGTACTTGGCAAGGAATAATTTTAGTCACTACACACAGTTATACATGATGCTATATTTTAAAGCTAATGTACCCAGAATCACTGCACTGTTAGCAAATGTGCGCTCATGCAACATTAATGGGCAATGTTTTTCCAGCTACTTTTGGAGTGTGTTCAAGCTTCACCTTAGGGGGATGACCAGATGTTCATTTCAGTCCAATCTGTCTCAGTTGATGTGAGACTTGAGATCGTTGTACTGTCTGTTGAGGAAAGAGACACTATTTCAACTATATTAATATCATCCATCCATCCATCCATCCATTTTCTGAGCCGCTTCTCCTCACTAGGGTCGCGGGCGTACTGGATCCTATCCCACCTATCATCGGGCAGGAGGCGGGGTACACCCTGAACTGGTCGCCAGCCAATCGCAGGGCACACATAGACAAACAACCATTCGCACGCATAGTCACACCTACGGGCAATTTTGAGTCTTCAATTTATCTTCAATTAATGCATGTTTTTGGATGTGGGAGGAAACCGGAGTGCCCGGAGAAAACCCACGCAGGCACGGGGAGAACATGAAAACTCCACACAGGCGGGGTCGGGGATTGAACCCGGGTCCTCAGAACTGTCAGGCTGACGCTCTCAACAGTCGTCCACCGTGCCGCCATATATTAATTTTATTTTATTATTTTACACACAAGATGATACTTTAGATAAATGTGTTTTATGTTTTCATGACTGAGTGAAGCTCCTGACAATATATTTTGTTGTCAATGTATCAATTTAATACAAATCAATGGAACTGTTGCAGCATATGCACATGTGGAGCTGTCTGTCAAGGTCAGGAGTTATTTTTTGTTCTGTATTCTGCACATGCACTCATAGACATCAAAGGGGCTTGATACATCCCTTGAAACTATTACATCGTGCCATTCTGGTTTTTGTCTTTGGATCAGGTTCAATCCCCGGCCCCGCCTGTGTGGAGTTTGCATGTTCTCCCCGTGCCTGCGTGGGTTTTCTCCAGATACTTTCCTGCCACATCCCAAAAACATGCATGGTCGGTTAATTGAAAACTCTAAATTTCCCGTAGGTGTGAATGTGAGTGTGAATGGTTGTTTGTTTGTATGTGCTCTGCGATTGGCTGGCAAACAGTTCAGGGTGTACCCTGCCTCCTGCCCAATGATAGCTGGAATATGCTCCAGCGTGCCCGCGACCCTCGTGAGGAGAAGTGGCTCAGAAAATGGATGGATGGATGGATCTGTCTCCTTTCATTCTATGCTGACAAATATAACAAACTCTATATGAATGTCACCACGCTTAGCTCTACAATACACTTCAAACACATAAAACTGAACCATTATCATACTGTCCTCTGAGTCAGTTAACTTCACATAAAACTGGTCAACGGCAGTGTTGTATTCAAAACTACACTAAGACATAAACTGAAACAAATTCAAGATTTTGATTTTGAGGAGTAAAGAAAAAAAGAGATAAACTGTATGAAAAATAAAAAAATTCTATAACTGAAACCCAAGCAAGGCAGCACGGTGAACGACTGGTTAGCACATCTGCCTCACAGTTCTGAGGACCGGGGTTAAAATGCCGGTTCCGCCTGTGTGGAGTTTGCATGTTCTCCCCGGGCCAGCGTGAGTTTTCTCCGGGTACCCCGGTTTCCTCCCACCTCTCAAATACATGCATGGTAGGTTAATTGTAGACTATAAATTGCCCGTAGATGTGAAAGTGAGTGCGAAAGGTTGTGTGTTTATATGTGCCCTGCGATTGGCTGGCGACCAGTTCAGGGTGTACCCCGCCTCTCGCTCGAATATAACTGGGATAGGCTCCAACACGCCCGCGACCCTAATGACCATTATCCTCCACAGCAGCATCCGCAGCGTTACGAGGGCAGAGTTGGAAGGGTTAAATGTATTCCGATAGTCACTAATTACCTGTTAAAAAATGTAGTTATTAACGTAATCCATGTACCATAATATCAAAGTAATGTAAGTTGATGCTTTCAGTTACTTTTGGATAACTCCAATATCAAATATGCTAATAAATACTCTATTTACAGTATATAGTATATACAACCCCAATTCCAATGAAGTTGGGACGTTGTGTTAAACATACATAAAAAAAGAATACAATGATTTGCAAATCATGTTCAACCTATATTTAATTGAATACACTACAAAGACAAGATATTTAATGTTCAAACTGATCAACTTGATTGTTTTTAGCAAATAATCATTAACTTAGAATTTTATGGCTGCAACACGTTCCAAAAAAGCAGGGACAGGTGGCAAAAAAGACTGAGAAAGTTGAGGAATGCTCATCAAACACCTGTTTGGAACATCCCACAGGTGTACAGGCTAATTGGGAACAGGTGGGTGCCATGATTGGGTATAAAAGGAGCTTCCCTGAATTGCTCAGTCATTCACAAACAAAGATGGGGAGAGGTTCACCTCTTTGTGAACAAGTGCGTGAGTAAATAGTCAAACAGTTTAAGGACAATGTTCCTCAAAGTACAATTGCAAGGAATTTAGTGAAAGTTCAAAAGCCAGCATCTGTGATGGTATGGGGCCAATGGCATGGGTAACTTGTACATCTGTGAAGGCACCATTAATGCTGAAAGGTACATACAGGTTTTGGAGAAACATATGCTGCCATCCAAGCAACGTCTTTTTCATGGACGCCCCTGCTTATTTCACCAAGACAATGCCAAACCACATTCTGCACGTGTTACAAGCAGCGTGGCTTCGTAGTAAAAGAGTGCAGGTACTAGACTGGCCTGCCTGCAATCCAGACCTGTCTCCCATTGAAAATGTGTGGTGCATTATGAAGCGTAAAATACGACAACGGAGACCCCGGACTGTTGAACAGCTGAAGCTGTAGATCAAGCAAGAATGGGAAAGAATTCCACCTACAAAGCTTCAACAATTAGTGTCCTCAGTTCCCAAACGTTTATTGAATGTTGTTAAAAGAAAAGGTGATGTAACACAGCGGTAAACATGACCCTGTCCCAGCTTTTTTGGAACATGTTGCAGCCATAAAATTCTAAGTTAATGATTATTTGCTAAAACAATAACATTTATCAGTTTGAACATTAAATATCTTGTCTTTGTAGTGTATTCAATTACCGCATTTTCAGGACCATAAGGCGCACCGTATTAAAAGGTGCAGTCTCATTTACGGGGTCTATTTCTGTATTTAACACATACATAAGGCACACCGTATTGCAGGGTGCAGGCATTGTAGAGCATACGCTATCTTAAAACATACGGTAGCATGCATGCACGCTAAAACATACGCTCGCATGAATGCGAGCGTATGTTTTTAAAAAGGCAACGGGAGCAAAACTGAGTTCGGTTGTACTTTATTGAAGTATTTAACAATGTACAATGTTATTTTTTTATCAATTCTCATCCACAAATCCATCAAAGTCCTCATCTTCTGTATCCGAAATGAACAGCTGGGCAAGTTCTCCATCAAACATGCCGGGTTCCCTCTTGTCATTGTCGGAGTCAGTCTCGTTGCTGGAGGGCTGTTCAGCAATGATGTCGGCTTTCGCGAAAGCTCGGACAACAGTCAAAACAGATACCTTAGCCCAGCCATCCACAATCCATTCACATATGGTGGCGTAACTCGCCCGGCATTTCGTCTTCTTGACTTGGCGAAGCTTGTTTTCCTGCTTCCTCCACTTGCGAACCATGGATTTGTTGGTCTTGAATTCTCTTGCGGCTGCTCGATTCCCATGTTCCTCCGCGTAACTGATAGGTTGCAGTTTAATCTGTGCTTCGTAAGCGTGTCTCTTCGTAGGTGCCATTTTCGGGGGTCCTTAGTCAAACCGATGTTTTGCACAATGCGCATACCAGTGCCTTTAGCGTCCTCTTTCATGCGCACCCTTCTATATAAGCAATGTGTCGGCAGGAATTGCTCCCAGTCAGTCAAGCAGAGCGCTCATCAAAGTCACACAACAACATTTACAGATTTTGGAACTCAGTGCACACATAAGGCGCACAGCATTGTAAGGCGCCCCGTCCATTTTGGAGAAAATTTAAGACTTTTAAGTGCGCCTTATGGTCGTGAAAATACGGTAAATATAGGTTGCACATGATTTGCAAATCCTTGTATTCTGTTTTTATTTGTGTTTAACACAACGTCCCACCTTTATTGGAATTGGGGTTGTACTTGTCTGGGCTTTCATGTTGTCAGATGTATACCATTATCCCCCAAGCCTGAGCATCTGTTTCCACAAGATAGGGTTGCACTTCCTCCAGGCGACAGCATTATAGTGGTGCTTCCCGTGCAAAACCACAGCATAATCTTTTTATGTTTTTGTTTTTTTCAACAGTCCCGTTGGCTGCTTCATCATGCAATGTGGTGGATCTGTATGCCTTATCATTTCAGGTGAAAAGTAATGATATGTCTTAAGAGGTCCAAACTACTAACTTGCCTTTGGCGCAGGATACCCAGGCTAATTTTTAAGTTATAGTTCATTTTTACTTGGTAACTAGGTGTCTTTTAGCTTGAAAAATAAAACACCTTAAGCCGTGTTGTTTGTTGTATGGCTGGCTTTAGAGTTTTCAATTAACTTACTGTGCATGTTTTTGAGGAAGCCAAGCTGGAGTTGTGGAGGAAGCCAAGCTAGAGTTATTCAAGTTATAAATCTGTAACATTAGAGTCTATATTTTTGTTCTTTACATTAAAAAAATATCCAATCGGAAAGTGTTAAGAAAACATAGTATTTTGACCATTCTGAGGGATTCTTGTAGAGCAACTCTAAAGCAACTTTAAATCTAGATTCTAGGATATTGGAGATGCCTGTGCAGTAATCTGTCAGTATGAAAATAGCTAAATCATGTTCTTTGGAAAAAATAATGTCAATATTTTTCTGGAGATTGGTGTGTATTTACAACCCATTGCCTCATGAGAGTCTTTAAAATGTTTTTTCTGCAATTGACAGGGGCAAACTACATTTAAGAATGAAGGACTTGATAATGGCTTTACTGATAATTGTTGCCTTGGCAAGTGTAGTCTGCAGAACTGCTTCTGGGTAATTGGTGCAATAGCTGTCTGTTTGACACCTGTCACCCACTGACAGGAGCCCCTTTTCTTCTACCACTGCATAATGAAACTCAAAGCTTATGATAAAGCAATATCAATAGTGTGCATAGTAAGAATTCTAATTTTCAATTAAGTGGCAGAATATGATTGTATCGCCACCTTCCGCTATCAAACTTCCCTCAAGTGAGCGAGACCTCAACGTGTACTCATTTTTTCACAGTTAACAAGTAGATGGGTATTTTCTGAATAGCTTCACATGGCAGTTTCACATTTCCTTATCCCAAGCTAAAATGTAATTTTGGAAAAAACATGTTGTCAGCATGTCTCTGTCTCCCAAAATACTGCCATTATTTGGGACTACATTTGGTAAGAAACAAATAGCCAGTACATGCATCATTAACTAGCGGTCCGAGGCTCGCTGTTACAGAGATGCAGACCACTGAAACCTATGAAGCTTGCTAGTTTACGTACAGGTAAATGTTTCCTCTCTCGGTGGCAATGATGGGCTCCTTGTAATAACAGCAAGTTGCGCTGGATATTTTTGACACAGCTGTGTGGTTTCTTTGAGATGTTCATTTGGAAATAATTTTTTTTATAGTTTAGTGAGATTAATTTTATTAAAGAACGTGGTGGACATCTTCTCCAGCATGCCACAGCCCCTCATAAGGTAAGTACCTCACCAATATGTTAATTACACACTTGCCCACCTTTCTTAGCATAATTTCATATAGTTTGTTGTGTTGTGTGGGTCTTTATGTTCGCACATGAGTCATACACTGCTTGGGTGAAACGTTGCAGTTTTGGTCTTGACTGGTTTTGAGAATAATTCAAAATAATTGTCTTTGAAGTCCGGCAGGAAGTCGAATAGGTTTCCGGTGAGAGTTGGTGTCCGCCATGGCTGCCCTTTGTCACAGATTCTGTTCATTACCTTCATGGACAGAAATTCGAGGCACAGCCAAGGCATTGAGGGGTTCCGGCTTGGTGACATCAGTATTATGTCTGCTTTGTGCAGATGATGCAGTTCCGAAAAATTCATGGAGCCGTGATCTTCAATTCTTGCTGGAGCGGTTCGATTGTGAAGCGACTGGGATGAAAATCAGGACCTCCAAATCTGAGACCAGGGTCCAAAGGTCGCAAAAAGGTGGAGTACCCTCTCCGGGTCGAGGAAAATATCCTACCCCAAGTGGTGGAGTTCAAGTATCTTGGGGTTTTGTTCACGAGTGAAGGAAGAATGGAGCGGGATATCAACAGGCAGATCGGTCCAGGGTCTGCCGTGATGCGCACTCTGTATTGGTCCATTGTTGTGTCTTGATTTGTCGCTTCTGGGTCGGCTGATGCCCATCTGGTGGGTCGCAGTCTCGGCCTGCGCCCGCTGTCTTTCTGCACCCCAGGCCACCCTCCTCAGAAGAGGGTGGTCAAATGATGGACTGGGTTTTAATTTAAACAAAGTTATCAGGAAGCAAACTTATACTGAGACTTGAATACTTAAATAAACCAAAAGACATTGATCATTGATCACTGAATGTTTATTCGAGGCCTCAAACAAACAGAGTAATTTGCCAAGATGACAAAGAACTGAATAAGCACAATGGAAACATCTCTTTATATGTAGTCTTCTGGGACTCACCCACCTTGTTCTGAATCCACCTCTTGGTCCTGATTGGCTAGAACCAAGATTTCCTAAGATGGCATGGTTTTTAATTGTGTCTCAGCAGGCTTGGTATTTTATATTACCCATAATGTTGGTTTTCAATCATGTCTCAGCATATTTTATGGACTTTTTATATATAACCGAGTCATGCAATATAACTTAATGTATTTTAGTTGTTAATGGGGTCTGGTGTTTTCTAATATAACTAAATACTACATATTTACTTTATAATGGTGTCTTGAGGTTATTTGGTGCTTATGCCATTTATCTTGCTCTTGGGGGCGCCATTGGTTCATTCGGGTCCTTTTTTAATAAATAAATGAGTGTCAGTGGTTAGCTTCCAGTTGACAGTCTTAAAACATCTGGGTGTCAGGCTTGTACCAAGTTGGGCCCACGTAATCGACCCTGTCGGCTACTTTCAGCTACAGAACGAACAATATCGCGGATACAATCGGCCGAAATGAGATTCGTCTGCAGAGTGTCCGCACGCACTCTTAGAGATAAGGTGAGATCCTCCGCATTGAGAGGAGCTACATGAGGCGGAAATGCCCCCGGACGCCGCCATCGTGAGGTGTTCCGGGCATGGAGGAGGCCCCACGGACGACTCAGGACATGCTGGAAAGTTTACGTCTCTCGGCTGGCCTGGGAACGCCTCAGGCTCCCGCCGGAAGAGCTGGACGAAGTGGCTGGGGAGAGAGAAGTCTGGGCTTCCCTGCTTAAGCTGCTGTCCCTGCGACCCAACCTTGGATAAGCAGAAGAAAATGGATGAATAATAATACATAAAAGTAATCATGTATTGTTAATATTAATTATTATTAACAAAATGGTTATCGATGACACGGGGAGTGGGGGGGTGGCAGGGATACGGCTGGAGGGCTAAGGGGACTGGTGGAGACCGGTTTAAGCAGAGACACGTGGAATGTTGGATGGATCTTGAGGGAGCTTAAATTGGACAGAGGTGGCATTGATGAGTTTGGTGATAGGAAATGGACCAATGTACCGAGGAGTGAGCTTACAGGATTCCATTTGGAGTGGGAAGTCACGGGAGGAGAGACAAACCATTTAACCTGGAGTGGGGGATCAGTGAAGATCTGTCAGCCGCTTATTTTTCTCCGTAGACCGAGTTTGAGCAGCCTTGACATCCTTCCACATATATTGGACCCGTCGAAGATGCTCCCTCACCGCGGGAAACGCCACTGTATGCTCCTGATACTTAAACAAAGGAGGTTGTAAACCATAACATGCTATAAAGGGAATGATACTAGTGGCGGAGCTGGTGAGGGAGTTGTGGGCATATTCCCCCCATGGGAGGAAGGTGCACCAGGAGGCAGTATGGCGAGCAACGACGCAGCAAAGAGCGGATTCTAGGTTTTGATTTGCCCGCTGCGTCTGGCCGCTGGTTTGGGGGTGGTAACCGGAAGACAAACTGGCTGCTGCCCCCACCGCCTTGCAGTAGGCCGGTGACGAAGTCCAGTAAAATGTGGGACCAAGGGCGGCTCGGAATGGGTAAAGGGCACAGCAGACCAGCTGGGGGTTGATGAGAGGTCTTACCTCGGTCACAGACGGAGAAGGCTAGGATGAACTCTCGGATGTCTTTAGCTAGACTGGGCCACCAGACGTGTGGCTCGGGAAGACTACTCACGGGACAGGAGGGAGGACAGGAGAGAAAATTGCTGCATGAGAGAATTCAGGGAGTCCATGATCTCACAGAGGGCTTTATCTTATATGGGATATGGATATGGGCGCCCTGGTGGGTGAGAGTTTCTCTCAACTCTTGTGTAGTTGCTGGGTCCATCGTGGCCTGAGTATTCTGTCACGATTCGAAATCGTATGTGAATTGGATTGGACCCAAGAGCAGACTGAGTTGGAGGGAGTAGATTTAGAATGATTTATTACGGATTGGCCCAAGGCGAGATGGTGGACCGTCGGGACCAGGAGCGAGCAGGAAACGGGAACGTGAGCAGGTGGGGTAGCTTGGCAGGGTGGCTGGAGTAGAAAGCGAGGCAGGGGAAGGAACAGAGGGAACACTGGAGACAGAAGACAGACTTAAATGCAGGCAGTAATGAGTGCTGCTTGAAGACAGGTGCGCGGCCCAGGTGATCCTGATTGCTGGGGGGAGAGAGGGGGCGAGTGAGAGACAAGGTGCAAGGCGTCACCCAAGCTCCAAAGGAGGAACTGCAGGGCATGGATCATGACAAGTGCCTTGAGATATGTGTTACCCGATGCGCGGGTTTTTCGAGATTTGAGACCATCGATCGTCTGAGTTCTTGCTTTGCGAGCCCAAACTTGAGATATGAGTGCTGTATGGCAGTAGGTGGCACCACTCACTTCATAAAAAGTAGCAGTTCTGCTGATATTAGAATCAGAATCATCTTTATTTGCCAAGTATGTCCGAAAAAACACACGAGGAATTTGTCTCCGGTAGTTGGGGCTCTAGTACGACAACAGACAACACTTTTGAGACAAAAAGACATTGACCAAAAAAACAGTCACTGAGCAATAAAGGGTTGCTAGTTGTCTGGTAATGCCGGTACATTTTTTATTTTTTTTTGACAATTGTGCAAAAGATGCAGAGTCCTCTAGCACTTAGAGCAGTTCGAATGACTAATATTGCAATAGTCCGGTGCAATGACCATTGTAAAAAGGGCGCCGAGACTTCAAGGAGTTTATGCGGTTTAAAGTGACGAGTAGTGCGATAATCTGGGACAATGTTGGTTGTGCAAATGTTGCAGATACTCCTCAATCAGTGTGCAAATAGGGGCAGATGCTACTCTGGCATGAGTGGCCAGTATATGCAAATAGTGCAGCGTGGTGAGACAACTACAGTGAGTGCACGAGTAATGTATAATTGGCCCCACATAAATGTGACAACGAACTCTCGTCAAAAAATTGCCAGAATGTTGTAATGGAATTGTAGGTCTATAATTGGCAAATATTCTTCAAAAAAGAGGCTTCAAGCCATTAATTGCCACTATCAGCTAGCGTTTACTGTCAAACTAACCCAGGCATTATTGGAAACAACCACATAGTCTCCATCGAGCATACAGTGAAAAAAACCACAGTCACACAGGATAACAATAAACATAACACACACAAAAAAAAAAGATCACATGCGATCCTATACACCGGATAAGTTATACGGTGACAAAGAGTATTCTTCAAAAGCAGCAGAACAGCAGCACACAACAGCAGAGTCTTTAAGTCGCATAACATGCAGGTTATGTGGGGGTACAAATCTTGTTACTGTGTGATTGAGTGGAGGGAGAGAGAGAGAGAGAGAGGGAGAGAGAGAGAGAGAGAGAGAGAGAGAGAGAGAGAGAGAGAGCATTTAAAGGCAAAGCACATGAATGTACTACATTGTATGTGTGAGAGACCTTGAGAGAGAGAGACTTTTGGCTTGTTTACACTACATAAAACCAGTTAGTATATTTACATTCTCTTCTATTATATTTTATGACTATATTTTACAATATACTCCTTCTTTTCTTTATTAAAAACATTTGAAAAATGGTGGTGTTTTTCGGGGGACTGGAATGGATTACCGTAATTTCTCTTGTATAATGCGCATTTTGCCCAGTCGCGGTTCTTGGGGGAGGTAAGTGCCTTTTCCACAGCTTTCTCCCATCTCCTTAGTGCATCTCTGGAGCTCAGCCACAGGGATGTTTGGGTTCTTCTTTACCTCTCTCACCAAGGATTGTCTCCCCCGATTGTTAAGTTTGGCCGGACGGCCAGCTCTAGGAAGGGTTCTGATCGTCCCAAACGTCTTCCATTTCAGGATTATGGAGGCCACTGTGCTCTTAGGAACCTTTAGTGTAGCAGAAATCATTTTTGTAACCGTGGCCAGATCTGTGCCTTGCCGCAATTCTGTCTCTGAGCTCTTCAGGCAGTTCCTTCGACCTCATGATTCTCATTTGCTCTGACATGGACTGTGAGTTGTACGGTCTTATATAGACAGGTGTGTGGCTTTCCTAATCAAGTCCAATCAGTGTAATCAAACACAGCTGGACTCCAATGAAGGTGGAGAACCATCTTCAGGATGATCAGAAGAAATTGACAGCACCCAAGTTAAATATATGAGTGTCACAGCAAAGGGTCTGAATACTTATGGCTGTGTGATATTTCAGTTTTTCTTTTTTAATAAATCAGCAAAGATTTCAACAATTCCGTTTTTATTTTTCTGTCAATATGGGGTGCTGTGTGTACATTGAGGGAAAAAATGAACTTAAATTATTTTAACAAATGGCTCCAATATAAAAAAAAATGTCTCACCAATGTCTGAGCTTTACATGGACAATAACTGTCAAGCTGTCAAGAGCTGTCAAGAGCTGCTGACTGGAGTATTCTAAAGCATTATATTGCAGAGGCTTTTTTCAGACAATAAACAGCTATACAAATTCCAAATGGCAGGAAATATACTGCATGCATAGAGTTTGAAAAGTACAGTAATGAGTTGCATGAATCTGCCTCCTTTTTCTTGAGAAGGATGTCACATTTTGAAAGGTTTTTAATTTCTCAAGCTGTGTGTGAAATTGTCATTCTATCCAAGGTTGTTCACACACAATACAGAGAATGGCTATCAAGCGTTGAGGTCGGGGGGTTGCTTTTTTGTTGTTGCGGATATTACTGTTTGGCGTAACATAACTTGAATTTAAAGGAAATCATATAAAATAATTGGCAAATTATATAAAATATCTGAGCAAGGAAACATTCTGAGAAAAACAATTTGGATGAAAAAAGAAGAAACCTTGGGATGGACTCACAGATGGATGGATCCCCCTTCCAGAATGACAAGGCTGCAATGGATGCTGAGTAGGCAACATCTAGCGAGCCAGCTGGTGCAGAGCAAGTTAGTTTAGCACCTAGCCTATCCCCAGTAGTTTCCGAGCAGCTGGTAAAGCTGGTTGAATGGGCAAATGGGTGACTGTTCGACGTAGATGCACATATGGTTGGCAGGTCTTCCAGGGTCAGATGTGCTTGGAGCCATTTTCACACTTGAGCAAATATGATGACAACATTAACAAGTGTAATAACGACTGGTCAGTAGAGTCTAAATCTATAGTGTCGGCTAGATTTATACCGTCTATTGCACAAACCACATACACTGCAGACAGCATAGTGAACCACCACATCGCCTGACAATCGAGGTAAAGGACGATGATATTAATACTACTATTAATACTACGGTATTCCTGTTGCCCACTTTAAAAGATTATTCTTGAATCATCTTTGTGAAATAAAACACTTTCCTTAGAATGATCAGTCATCTAAAATTAATATAAAAATATGTTAAACATACTGAAACTGGTGACCATTTCCGAGTGTTCTCCACCTCTCGCCCAAAGTCAGCTGCTACAGGCCCCAGCTCGCCTCCGACCCTAATGAGGACCAGAGCAATAGAAAATGGATGGATGTTTAATGTAATTAATGGATTGTTTAAATTTCTTCAATTAATTTGTGGGATCATAGGCTCAAATCCCCAGTCCTCGTTACAGTATGTAAAAGTCATTCATATTTTGCAATGTAAGCAAATAAATAAATAAATATTGCATACTCATGCAGCTCAAAATGAAGGAATCACTTTAGTGAAGTCCAAATAAGTGTTCACAAGCTGTTGTAACACCCTAACATCACAGCCTGGAGTGTGATATTGCTTTTTTTGAACAACAGTTCTACAAGCGCTATTTATTAGTTAATAGTAATAAATGACAATCAATTAAGATATGTTTGTTTATCTAATCAGTTTTTATGCTGCGCCAACACAAATAGTCCTACAAACAGCAGTGTTAGCTATGGACTTAGCTGTTAGCATAACATGCTAACTAGCCAAAGCTTCGGCATCTACACCGTTAAAAAATTTAAACAAATTAAGCTAGTTTTACTGTTTTACTTTCGCAGAGCCGTTTGGAGAATTAGTCCACTTTGCGTCAAGTCGCATCACACTATTACATCAGCTGGTGGGTGCTTCATGACAAGCAAGTTACACAAAGTACGTAGGCCAGAAATGTAAAATGAGGTGTGGTTAGACTCGAGTTACGTTCATAGAAGGCACACAAAAAACAGCACATTAATGATGCCTTCACTTACAATTCAGAAACATAAATGTTAGACAATAGAACATAAAACCTCGTGAAATCTTATTTTTTTAATAAATAAATGAATAAAGCAAGTTTTATTATTCGGTGGACTTCGAAATGCAGTTTTTGCTGACAAGCAAAGTAAAAAGAAAAAGAAAAGTTCTCATCAGGTACAAAAACATACTGAAAATGTTCTGAACTACGGCCCAATAATCGAGCTAGCCTACCTGTAGCCTACCGTCCCACGCCTACAGAGCACATTATGAAATAGATAACACGTTACACACTCGGTGCCTCCATCATAAATAGCATAATAAAGTCCTTTAGTGGGGACGTTTGCAATTTCAGTGAGCTCTCACAACATTTTCGTATTTGGAAAGAAGAGCTCAGACATGTCATTATTGCGTGAACTTTCTATTCTAATTGCATTTGTATAAATACATCAAGTTCATCACTGTGTTAATCTTATGGAAAATGCTTCAACTCAAGTCTCCCTTTCCCTTCGCATAATGAGCTGTGAACAAACAAAAGAGTTGAAAGTCTTCTGCTCTGCTCTAGTAATAACAGCGGTGTACAGTCAGGGGCTACAAGGCCTCTGCTGGCCTAAACACAATCAGAAGCACTGACCGACATTTACAACTTTAAATGACAAATGTTTTTTTTCCCCCCTATAGTCTATTATCCTCATTTCATAGCCATTCTCTTGGCTGCCCAGTTGCCAGTAGTGTGTATGTTAGATTATTTTTGTGTTGCCATGTTGCCGATGTAATCTGCCCGGGGCCTTCAGACTTGAAGACAAAACAAACAAAACATTAGGGGATTAGGGGATTAGGTCATTTAAGTCCCCACCGAAGGCCCGGGTCCGAAATGCATAATAATGATAATAAGAAGAAAATCAATGACACACTACACACATTATCACTCAAAGGTAATCAGTAAGATAAAGTAAAAAAGGGTTAAACCTCGCTATTTCCCTTTTATCAATTATTTGACATTAAATACTTAATGCCATAAGTGGTGAAAAAAATCTAAACAAAAATTCTTCCATTAATTATTTTTACTGATAGTGTGCAGGCAGCGTGGGTTCATTTCCAGCTTCGTGATGGTGTAAATGTGAGTGAAAGGTCATCTGTCTGCATATGTTCCCTGAGATTAACTGGCAACTACTCCAGGATGTAGTCTGCTTTTCACTCTAAATCAACTGGGATCAACTCAAGCATACCAGCAACACTGAACAGGATAATAGAAAATGGATGGATGAATTCCTTTTTTGCCCATGTTTGAATCCTGGGAATACCTCAGTCAAGTTCAATCAACTGAATTTACCACAGGTGGACTCCATTCCAGTTGTAGAAGGATGATCAGTGGAAATCAGATGCACCTGCGTTTAAATTTGAGTGTCGCAGCAAAGGGTGTGAATACGTATGTACTTACTGTATTTTGTTTGAATGTTTACATTTTTATCAATTTACACAAGTGTCTTAAAATATGTTTTTACTTTGTCATTATGGGATATTTTATGTCGATTTTTTTTTAAAGAAAAACTCAAATCAGCTTTAGAATAAGTCTGTAACACAGCAAAATGTGGAAAACGTGAAGGGGTGTAAATACATTCTGGTGGCACTGTAAATGGACTGCATTTATATAGCGCTTTATCTACACTATCACAGTGCCCAAAGCGCTTTACAACGCCTCAGATTCACCCATTCACACACACATTCATAGACCAATCGGCGACTGCTGCCATTCAAGGCGCTCCCAGGCCCACTGGAAGCAAACTAGGGTTCAGTCTCTTGCCCAAGGACACTTCGACATGCAGTTGGAGCCTGGGATTCAAACCAAGTAACCTTCCCTCACTGGACGACCTGCTCTACATACTGAGCCACAGCCTGTAAAAAAAATATTCTGCCAGGTATTAGGCTAGTGTACTTTTCTGCAGTCTAAATGACAGATAGTAATGGCTACCTCATTGTGACCTGCTAATCCATCACAAGGAAGCAGACCACACAATGTGAGATCTAATAACTCAGTTGCACAAAAACTTTGCAACCTAAAGCTATGCTTTAAAGATGATCAGATCAAGTTGCCACGGTGACTACGCCATTCTGCACTGTTTAGCCCCCACATCGTGTATGCTGTATATACTGTAGGTCCTGCTATGCAATGTCCTTCCTCAGTCCTCCAACCGCAGAGTCGACAGAGGATTCCATAAATACATACACATAAGTCTGTCATGTAAAAAAAAAATAAAAAAAATGTTTATTTTATTTTCTATGATCCCACAGTTTACTTGAAATGTAATTATATCTTGATGGCTTTCAAACTCGAGAAATTTAAAGGCATTCCCAGTTAAAGTTGAACCAAATAGACCAAAAACATGTTTAACAAATTTGACACGTCACAAAAAAAAGTCTTGTTAACAAGCCAGACAATGAATGACTGAATAAAAAAATGCAAAGTATGTGAAATCAGGCTTCAAAATTGTCAAGAATTGAAGAATTCGTTCAACTTGCTGTCGCTGTGGGCGTGTCGATGAACGCTCTGAAAACCTGGCTCCCTGGAACTTTTAGCTGTCAATCAAATAAGTGCCTTCTTTCACGGTTCCAAAGCGGGGAGAGGAGAATTCCCAGCGACAGACATTGCACACACTCTCACGTGCTGCAGAGAAGCAGCCTGAGCTGGCATAAAGACCATAAGCCATGCTGCCAGGACAATTTTGGCTCCTCTGAAATTCAGCGCGACAACGCCTTAACGTTGTTGTGCCAGACCTCCGGCAGCTACTTTAACCACTGTCAAGCTGGCAAGGGTTGGCGGAGCGACGGATCCCATCCGGTTCGCCGCTGCCTCGCAACACAACGTGCAAGGAGTCAGACAGGAGAGACACTGCAGCCCAAATAACACAAAACACAATTACACTTCAGGAAAGATGTATTGCATGCTATACTGGTAGTAATGAGTGCAGGTTAAAAGAAATGAAGAAGTGGCCCCTGCATGGAAATGGCCCCTTGCATGGAATAATGGCGCTTGATGTTTATGTAGTGGGGGAGGGCCTCATTCTAAAAAGTATATGTTTCAGTTTTTGGTCCAACTTAAAATTTTTCCTAAAGAACGTTTGCCTGCCTGCCACTTAGTTCTATCCTTGTCTTGAGCAAGGTTTCATCCATCCATTTTCTACCGCTTATCCGGATGGGGTCGCGGGGGCAGTAGCTTTAGCAGGGACGCCCAGACTTCCCTCTCACCAGCCACTTCATCCAGCTCTTCCGGGGGGATCCCGAGGCGTTCCCAGGCCAGCCGAAGGACGTAGTCTCTCCAGCGTGTCCCGGGTCGTCCCCAGGGGTCTCCTCCCGGTGGGACGTGCCCGGAACACCTCACCAGGGAGGCGTCCGGGAGGCATCCGAATCAGATGCCCCAGCCACCTCATCTGGCTCCTCTCAATGCGGAGGAGCAGCGGCTCTACTCTGAGATCCTCCCGGATGACCGAGCTTCTCACCCTATCTCTAAGGGAGAGCCCGGACACCCTGCGGAGGAAACTCATTTCGGCCGCTTGTATCCGGGATCTCGTTCTTTCGGTCACGACCCACAGCTCATGAGCATAGGTGAGGGTAGGAACGAAGATCGACCGGTAAATTGAGAGCTTCGCCTTTCGGCTTAGCTCCTTCTTTACCACAACGGACCGATACAAAGTCTGCATCACTGCAGACGCTGCACCGATCCGTCTGTCGATCTCCCGTTCCATTCTTCCCTCACTCGTGAACAAGACCCCAAGATACTTGAACTCCTCCACATGGGGCAGGATCTCATCCCCGACCTGGAGAGGGCATGCCACCCTTTTCCGACTGAGGACCATCGTCTCAGATTTGGAGGTGCTGATTCTCATCCCAGCCGCTTCGCACTCGGCTGCGAACTGCTCCAGTGAGAGTTGGAGCTCACTACTTGATGAAGCCAACAGAACCACATCATCAGCAAAAAGTAGAGATGCAATACTGAGGCCACCAAACCGGACCCCCTCTATGCCTTGGCTGCGCCTAGAAATTCTGTCCATAAAAGTTATGAACAGAATCGGCGACAAAGGGCAGCCTTGGCGGAGTCCAACCCTCACCGGGAACGAGTCCGACTTACTGCCGGATATGCGGACCAAACTCTGACTCCGGTCGTACAGGGACCGAACAGCCCGTATCAGGGGGTTCGGTACCCCGTACTCCTGAAGCACCCTCCACAGGACTCCCCGAGGGACACGGTCGAACGCCTTCTCCAAGTCCACAAAACACATGTAGACTGGTTGGGCGAACTCCCATGCACCCTCGAGGACCCTGCCGAGGGTATAGAGCTGGTCCACTGTTCCACGGCCAGGACGAAAACCACACTGCTCCTCCTGAATCTGAGATTCGACTTCCCGATGGACCCTCCTCTCCAGCACCCCTGAATAGACCTTACCAGGGAGGCTGAGCAGTGTGATCCCCCTGTAGTTGGAACACACCCTCCGGTCCCCCTTCTTTAAAAGGGGGACCACCACCCCAGTCTGCCAATCCAGAGGCACTGTCTCCGATGTCCACGCGATGTTGCAGAGGCGTGTCAACCAGGACAGCCCCACAACATCCAGAGCCTTTTGGAACTCCGGGCGAATCTCATACACCCCCGGGGCCCTGCCACCGAGGAGCTTTTTAACTACCTCGGTGACCTCAAACCCAGAGATAGGAGAGCCCGCCTCAGAGAACCCACACTCTGCTTCCTCATGGGAAGGCGTGTCGGATGGAATTGAGGAGGTCTTCGAAGTATTCTCCCCACCGACTCACAACGTCCCGAGTCGAGGTCAGCAGCGCCCCATCCCCACGATACACAGTGTTGGTGGTGCACTGCTTTCCTCTCCCGAGACGTCGGATGGTGGACCAGAATTTCCTCGAAGTCTTTCCGGAAGTCTTTCTCCATGGCCTCACCGAACTCCTCCCATACCCGAGTTTTTGCTTCAGCGACCACCAGAGCTGCATTCTGCTTGGCCAGCCGGTACCCATCAGCTGCCTCAGGAGTCCCACAGGCCAAAAAGGCCCAATAGGACTCCTTCTTCAGCTTGACGGCATCCCTCACCGTTGGTGTCCACCAACGGGTTCGGGGTTTGCCGCCACGACAGGCACCGACCACCTCACGGCCACAACTCCGGTCGGCCGCCTCAGCAATGGAGGCGTGGAACATGGTCCACTCGGACTCGATGTCCCCAGCCTCCCCTGGAACATGAGCAAAGTTTTGTCGGAGGTGGGAGTTGAAACTCCTTCTGACAGGGGATTCTGCCAGACGTTCCCAGCAGACCCTCACAATACGTTTGGGCCTGCCACGTCGGACCGGCATCTTCCCCCACCATCGGAGCCAACTCACCACCAGGTGGTGATCAGTTGACAGCTCCGCCCCTCTCTTCAACCCTTCAACCCTCTCTTGGTGCATAGGTACAAACAACAGTCAGGACCCGTCCCCCCACCCGAAGGCGGAGGGAGGCTACCCTCTCGTCCACCGGGGTGAACCCCAACGTACAGGTGCCGAGCCGGGGGGCAATAAGTATACCCACACCTGCTCGGCGCCTCACACCGTGGGCAACTCCAGAGTGGAAGAGAGTCCAACCCTTCTCGAGAGGACTGGTACCAGAGCCCAAGCTGTGTGTGGAGGCGAGTCCGACTATATCTAGTCGGAACTTCTCGACCTCACACACCAGCTCGGGCTCCTTCCCTGCCAGAGAGGTGACATTCCACGTCCCTCGAGCCAGTTTCTGTAGCCGGGGATCGGATCGCCAAGGTCCCCGCCTTCGGCCACCGCCCAGCTCACACTGCACCCGTCCCCTATGGCCCCTCCCACAGGTAGTGAGCCCAAGGGAAGGGGGACCCACGTTACCCTTTCGGGCTGTGCCCGACCGGGCCCCATGGGTGCAGGTCCGGCCACCAGGTGCTCGCCTTCGAGCTCCACCACCAGGCCTGGCTCCAGTGGGGGGCCCGGTGACCCGCGTCCGGGCAAGGGAAAACGAAGTCCATTGTATGTCGTCATCATTAGGGGTCTTTAAGCCGTGCTTTGTCTGGTCCCTCACCTAGGACCTGTTTGTCATGGGTTACCCTGCCAGGGGCATAAAGCCCCAGACAACTTAGCTCCTAGGATCACTGGTACACACAAACCCCTCCACCACGACAAGGTGACGGCTCAAGGAGGGGTTGAGCAAGGTTTAACGTTTTTAATCTATTGTACTCATTATAATCACACAATGGGAAATTCAAATCACACTCTGTTGTAAAAAAAACATTGTGATGCACACCACACAAAAGACCAGATCACACACATGCAGGCATACAAAGAGAGATTCAGAATAAAAGTGACGCGCAAACAATGCTGCAACTCTTGTGCTGCGGGTTGGGGATGGCGCCTTGCTCAAAGGAACCCCGACAGTAGCCAGCAAGCAGACTAGCACCTACAACAACTCGTTGAGATTTTTACATTTTTATCCATAGTGGGACTCCAACTGTTGCCCTCTACAGCCTAATGAACAGGAGAGAGTTTCAGGAAGTTGTGTGTCCAATTCCACCAGATAGTCTGTAGGAAGAGATGTAGGCACAGTCCCTATTAATGACTCTGTCATTTGGCTGCGTTTAGTGTCATTTGTTGAACATTTTCCACCTCTTACCAGAGAAAAAACTGGGGTGATTTGTGATATTCTTCTTGCAACCGCAAGTGTGAAAACTGAGGGTGTCAAACAGAGGTGTTATTTTTTTCCCTGTGACTGTGTGAGTCATTCTCTTTAGCATTTTAACACTATGTGCGCAGTCTGTGGAACCAGGATCAGTCAGCTGTTAGCAAGAGATCATAATTTGTAGCACCTACGTTTGTAGTAATCATGCACAACTTTTTAAAATTATAATAAATAATTATAGAATATAATAACATATTTAATTATAGTTGAATGTCCAAATTTGAATACCACAAAATATGTACAATTTAGCATTACACACACAAAACACAAACGATATGCTACAAAAGTGACACTTTAAAATGCGTGTTTATTTTTCTATTTTGGGCAAACACAACTGAGGGACCAGCCTCGACAAGAGGAGAACAACATACACCGGAATTTAAGTTGATAAGAAGACTCGTATCCAAGGTTACTGAATATTTTGCTGCTGTGCCAGCTGGACATGGTGACGCGCCAGTGAGCTGGTAAGCCGCTACCGATCGCCACAATGTACGCAGGAAGAGCACCAGTAAAGATCAGGCAGTAGTGCAGTGGGAAAGCGGATGCCCCGAAAACAGTTTGTCGACAGGGGGGGATAGGCGGGGGGGTTACGAGTGATGCACAGCCACCTTTGATGCCCCCTCCGGCCGATTGCTGGGTGGGGGGATCGATGCACAGCTGGTGTTGATGCTCCCAAAAGACGATCATCTGCATCTTTTATCAGAATCAGAATCAGCTTGGCCAAGTATGTTACAAGACCCACAAGGAATTTATCTCTGGTAGTTGGAGCCACTCAAGTATGACAACAAACAGCCACTATGACAAAATATTAATTTAGGACATTTAAAAAAGTCATTGAGCAATGAAAGTGTCCCACTAGTTTGGTGATGCTGATATAATGGCAATTGTGCAAATTATGCAAAGTCCTCAAGCAATTTAGAACAATTTAAAGTGACTACAAGTGCAATGATCTAGTACTGTGACGATTGTGCAAATGGTGCAGAGAATTCTCAAACACATTAAGTGGCCAGTAGTAATCAACAACAGTATGCAAATAGTGCAGCTTTATAAAACAGTAGAAGCTTCTTCTTTTATGCCCATGAAGCCATTCGTCAATGGGGGGGTGTTCTTTGATGACCTTCTCCGGGTGGATGTCCAGGGCCATCGCCCCCTCCGCCGCCCCCTTTGCCCACCACTGAAGTAGGATGTTGTCTGAATAGCTGTTTACTGATTAACGACTCAACTACTATATGCCGTTACTTACAAATTTAGCGTTATATTGGTTAAATTATTATTATACATATTATTATACATATTATACAACATATTATTTAGCGATATGGTTTAAATGTCTGCGATTGACTGATGCCAATCCAGGATGTACCCCGCTTCTCGCCTAAGGCAGCTCGGATAGGTTAATAAGAGGAAACAGTATAGAAAATTGATGGATGGATGATTTAAATGTGTTGAAAGCAATTTAAGTTGTGGCAGCTCTATCAGACTTTACTCTTGTGCTTGCTGATTTATAAAATAGTGTATCAGAAAATAAAGGTAATTATTTTGTATGTACAGTATGTATAATTATAGATACAGTTATTGTATGATTGCATATGATGTTTATAGTATTCTGTTTACAATGTCTCAGCAATAATTTATTTTTTTATGTATATTATGTTATGTTATGGGCGGCACGGTGGCCGACTGGTAAGATCGTCAGCCTCACAGTTCTGAGGACCCGGGTTTAATCCCCGGCCCCGACTGTGTGGAGTTGGCATGTTCTCCCCGTGCCTGCGTGGGTTTTCTCCGGGCACTCCAGGTTTCCTCCCACATCCCAAAAACATACATAAATTGGAGACTCTAAATTGCCCGTAGGTGTGCATGTGAGTGTGAATGGTTGTCTGTTTGTATGTGCCCTGCAATTGGCTGGCAACCAGTTCAGGGTGTACCCCGCCTCCTGCCCGATGACAGGTGGGATAGGCTCCAGCATGCCCTCGCGGGAATTATCCTAGTGAGGATAAGCGGCTCAGAAAATGGATGGATGGATGTTATGTTA
The DNA here is from genome assembly GCF_024500275.1 of Phycodurus eques. Lineage (NCBI taxonomy): Eukaryota > Metazoa > Chordata > Actinopteri > Syngnathiformes > Syngnathidae > Phycodurus > Phycodurus eques. Next base: position 28,975,729 of record NC_084527.1, read on the forward strand.
TGCCCATAACAGACGAGACAGACAGAGCAGTCCACCAAATACATTTGAGGTATTGCCTTCAAAGAGGCGGCACGGTGGTCGACTGGTTAGAGCGTCTACCTCACAGTTCTGAGGTCCGGGGTTCAATCCCATGGGTTTTCTCCGGGCACTCCGGTTTCCTCCCACATCCCAAAAACATGCACGGTAGGTTATTTGGATGATTCTAAATTCCCCGTAGGTGTGAATGTGAGCACGAATGGTTGTTTGTTTATTTGTGCCCTGCGATTGGCTGGCAACCACTTCAAGGTGTACCCTGCCTCCTGCCCGATGATGGCTGGGATTGGCTCCAGCACACCTGCGACCCTTGTGAGGATAAGCGGCTCAGAAAATGGATGGATGGATGTCTTCAAACAGCTCTTTTCAAGAAATTAATTAAACAAGTCATCTGGTGTATATAGTGTGAGATGTATAGCTAAATAATGGCCACTGTTTTATGGTGGACAGACAATTCAGGAAAGCTCTTTGCTTTTATTCGCGTAAGACAATATAGCTTCAAGCAATGTACAGTGTGCAGTTCTGTGTCCAATTCCATCAGATCATCTGTCGGAAGTACAATGTATGGACTTCACTTTCTAAAACCTGCTCGTATTTGTAGTTTACAAATAGACACGCTTCACAATATTCATTTTAAAGCATAGTAGGTGTCAAATATGTTATGTGTGATGCCAGCAGCAGCAAATAAATGTGCTATATTTTTAGTGCCACTCCATACAAGTAGTGATTCTCGCACTGAGATTTACCTCACTTAAAATGTAGTGTATGAACATTTGCAACGTGTGACTGAACACCAGATGTGAACTCATTACAGCTCCTTTTTTTATTTTGCTTTTTTTGACAGCACAGCAAGCACAAATATAAATAGTCAAATTGTGTCCACTATCAACACCACTAAAATTACCTCAATACATTCTATCATGATAGAACCCAAAGAAATCCAAACCTTTGTGTTTGTTGTGTCATGAGGGTCTCTTAATTGATCTGCTGTCAGTGATTTAATTGCTGCCCTCCAGTGAAGAGTCTCTGAGGAGAGTTGACATAAAAACACTCATTGATGCACATTTTGTTTAACAAAAGAAAAAAAAAAAGGCTTTGTTTGCTGCTTGTAACACAAAGGCAAAACCAAGACTGGACTGGAAGTAATGATTGTTTGGTCAATTACTTTCAATCTTAGCACAGCAAAGTGAGTACGAGAGGGTTTCACATCATCCATGTTCCCTTTTGGGTTGAGATAATGCTGAATTTTGATTAAAACAACAAAAATCAATCGTTGTTGCCTTGCCCTCGTACATTAGACTAGCAATAAAAAGCTTTGCGTGCAAACTCGACAGAGGTAAGAGGAACAGGAAGTGTGACGAGCGTAAATATCACTCTCAAGAGTAGATTATATCATGGACAGCTCAGATATTGGACAATAAGGTGCCAAGCTAAAGTTATTGCAAGTGGATATAGAATAACTGAATACCGTAATTTCTCGTATATAATGCACATTTTTTTACCCCAAAAAATTGTCAAAGGTCAAGAGTGCGCATTATACATAGCTATAGGGGGAAATGAAAAAGCTTTCACATTTTATAAATGTATGCCTCCATCTAGAGGTTATGAAAAACTTGTACACTTTCATATCAATGTCACCGCCACCTAGAGGTTATGAAAAAGGTGTAGCCTACACTTTCATTCCAATATGGCAGGTGTATTTATGACTGCATATACTGTATGTACAGTTGTGCTCATACGTTTACATACCCTGGCAGAATTGGTGAAATATATATATTTTTAAATATGACTGAACAACAACCATCATTCATTTCTTTATGGTTATGTTTTGTTTAATAATAATGTTTTTCTGAAATGCTTGACAGTTTAATTTGAATCCCATTAAAATAAAATTTAACGTGTTTTGTCTAGCCCTTCATGTTTTCATCTTTTGAATTGTATCTTACAAATTCTGCCTAGGTAATCAAACATATGAGCACAACTGTGTTTTTTCTCATTTACTAAATAAAAGTAAGGCTGTGAATTTCAAAATAAGAGCAAGTAAATAAAAAAGCATTACATGTTAAAGTAAAGTGCTTAACTTCAGAATAATTATTTGAAAAAAATTCTTCGTTTTGATCATATGGGTAGAAGCAAAATCATGCATTGTAAAAATGCATTTTACATAGGTAGAAGGGTTTTCCAGAATTTTGAGGTCAACTTTGGGGGTACGCGTTATACATGGGTGCGCATTATACACGAGAAATTACAGTACTTCTCTCAAACCTTGTTATTCCAATAGCTACCAATGCTGTGCAGACATGTGATAGAGATTATAATCCGATAATCATTGTTTAACTGCCAGCCTGATTCTAATGTCCATGTTACCAGCCTTTATTTGTGGTTTTAGACAGTCAAGTGTTTTTGACAGGCGGGTCTCCTTAGTAACAATTCAGACAAGTGCTTTGTGTTATATAGTGTCATCTATGATCAACTTCTCTGAATTCAGTAATAAACCAAGATAACTTGGCAAAGATAATTTGGCGAATGAGAGATCAAACCAGCATATGGTATTCAATAAATTATTAGAAAGTACATCTCGATGCACTTGCCACTGGTCTTATCCAATAAAGTGCTACTTTTTTCATCGAAACAAATAAAACATCAACATCATTCTAGTTTAGGGGACTGGGTCATTATACATTGCTCTCTGGAAAAGGTTTTTGGGTTGTCAAATGTTTACAATAATCATGTCACTTTAAATGAAGGTCGTGAACCGTTTTCATACAGGCTTTCACTTCGTCACCCTAAATACTAGGTGACATCTATAGGACACAATTTTAACTCTATAAGTGAATTTCAACTGAAATGGGAATGTGTGGTGTTTTGTCCATTGGCGCTTGAAAATAGCAAATATTTGAAAATGATAATCTATTGATTCTGAGCAGTTGATGCCATGATTGGCAATTGTTTTTGTTTTTGTCAACCAGCATTCAGTAAAAGAAATAAACTCACAGCAAACTAGAATGACACTAGAAAACATAACTCCATCAAGGCCCAACAGAATTTAATTTAATCAATAAACCACTTATAAATGATAAATGTACTCCCTCCTGCTGCAGCTCTCAAGGTGATAATGTGTGCGTAAAGTTAAAAATGCTGATGTTCACTGTGAACCAACCACATGTTCTAATTACACATCTGACAGTCAGGGCATACTGTAGCTTTGAACACACTGAAACATACATTTTATCCTACTGTACACAACACAAATGTTCTGTTGTTTGATGTCCACTCATGTTTCTCGGCATGTGCAGCTTCTTCCGACAATCTATATACCTGTATGTTAGGTTGATAATTGATCTCAATTGGCCAAAGGTGTAATGAGAATGTTCTTGAGTTAATTATTATTATATTATTTCAAGGCACTTTCAAAATGTAGCAGATGCAGAACCATACTTTTCCCACTTACACAGTACTATATGCAGTACAGTGATGCCTTACGACCAGTGGCGCTTCTCGGAGCGGGGTGGGGGTGGGGGGAACTGGGCTTGACCCTCCTCCTGTCCTGTCTATGAAATTGAATTGACTACAAACATTGGTAGCCAGCCGCCCCCCTTACACACACACACACACACACACACACACACACACACACACACACACACACACCAACCAAAACTGCTTAAGACATGAGTGACCTCACTTAAGAGTTTTGAGATATGAGCTGTCGTTCAGCCAAATTTTTGCTTTGAATTGCGAACCAACAATTTGAGATATGAACGCTATTTTCTATCCTCTATGAAGAACGACTAAATCTGTGGCTTACTGAGAGGTTTTGAACAGCGACATCTATAGCCATATGTCTATATTACACTGCCCTCACATGGCCAAGGGCTTCCACACCAGAAGGAGCAACACTATGTCTATTGAATTAACGCAACAAAAATGTGGCAAAAACTGTTTAATTCTTTACCTTCTATTTAGTTAAGACACTCAAGATAGTATGTGGTCGGCCATCTGTCTCTCCGAAAATTGATTGTCTGTATGCTGTTTTTTGTTGATTATCGTTCTAATGACGTTACACGGGAAGCCAGACAGGAATACAGGAGAGCTGAGAGCAAGTGGAAGAAAGACAAATTACAGGTGTCCGTTGAAATATTAAGAGACAGTTGGCGTGTTTATCAGAGAACAGTGAGAGCTGCTCAAATGAAGCGTTTTTCTGATATTATTACGTCTAACTGTAACAAGCGTTTTGTTCAGCACAATGAATCATGTCCTAAATGCGCCACAACCAGATTCCCTGGAGGCTTCAGAAGTAGTGTGTGAGGTTTTTTTTTAACTTTCTTCTTAGTAAGGTTGAGGCCACTTATGCCCTCGTTTGTACACCCTATGCTGTTTTTTTTTTAGTAGAAACTGTGCGCTTGTTTGTGTGTGTGTGTGTGTGTGTGTGTGTGTGTGTATACGGTGGAGTGAATGAGGAATGTGTGCAATTGTAAAGTTTCTTTGAGTGCCTTGAAGAGCGCTATCCAGTATAAATGCAATGCATCATTATTATTATGATACTATTAGGCCTTGAAGTTCTGAGCATTGCACTATACACATGATTCTGAGTTCAAGACATGGTTCACATTCCTTGAGAAAGAACAAGTCATCTGAGGGCATGTCTCCACAAGAACAATTGTATAAAAACAGTTGTTTTCTGAAAACCTTTGTGTACAGGTGACCTTAACATCATTTGCATCCTGTGCCCATGCGAGCATTAACTGCTTGCCCTCCCGATCTTATCCAAATTTTCAGAACTGTACTCAGTGTAAATTTAGGTTGAGAATTTAAGTTATGTGACTAATGTGTCTCTGTAAATGTACACTGGCTGCAACAACAACACGCAACTGCCATGTGTTGAGTTGGTGTGACTTTTAATGAGGCCGGCTCGAAGCAGACTAATCAGGTTTGCATGTGGGCGATAGCCAACTCATAGCAACTCTCTGTGCTGGATTTTTGGGCCAGCTGGGTCTTTTTTCTTCAACCACAGCCGACAGCGCTCAATGGTTTCCTTGAGGGCTTAAACAGGCATCCTGTTGCCCTTTTCCTTGACTCTTTGCTGCTTTGGGAGTGTCTGTATCATACCTTGACCGGATGCACCCAGCATTCTAACATCTATTGGGTTGGAAAAATGCTGCTTCATCTCAATCCACACCATCCTTCTGAAACTAAATAAGCCAAGAATTTGTACTTACTATACATGTACGAATGCAAATTCAATGGAAAAAAAGGCAGTATGAAAAACTACCACTGTAAAATGAAAGATCTGTGTTGAGTTTGTGATGGGTTAGGCATTTAGTGTAGAAAACCAGTGTCACCTCACAGGCTGTGTGAAGCACTTAAATGAAGAGGTGGTTATTTTTGGTCATAACTGCAACCCAAATAATTTTCCAAAAACACTTCAGGCAGTCACTGTGTTCCAGGTGGAGAACAGTTATTTGAGCTCTACTCTAAAGCCTAATGCTCAGTCATACAGTATAATTGCCCTTGCTGCTTCAGTGCTTTCAATTCTCATATATATAATTCTCACCTGATTGTGCCACATGAAGTTGAAGAAAAGAAGAGCAGCATCTTGCATCAGAGAGCATCGAAATCTCAAGATGAGAACAGTGTTGAACTATACCCTCTCTTGAAGCTGATTTGGACTGTCAAAGTTACATTCAGCATCTGCAAAGCTCTGCTACCCACGCAACGCGTCCAAACTGTAATACAAATATCACCGAGCGAGAATGTGTCATCATCAGTGCGTAAGCAAGAGGGTTTCAGGAAATCATCCATCCATCCATTTTTTGTACAACTTCTCCTCACTAGGGTCACAGGCGTGCTGGAGCCCATGCAAGCTGTCTTCGGGCGAGAGGCAGGGTACACTCTGAACTGGTCGCCAGCCAATTGCAGGGCACATAGAAACAAACAACCATTCGCACTCACATTCACACCTACGGGTAATTTAGTCTTCAATCAACCTACCACGCATGTTTTTGGGATGTGGGAGGAAACCGGAGTACCTGGAGAAAACCCACGCAAGCACGGGGAGAACATGCAAAATCCACACAGGCGGGGCCGGGATTTGAACCGAGGTCCTCAGAACTGTGAGGCGGATGTGGTAACCAGTCATCCACTGTGACGCCTTCAGGAAATCAATGATGAAAAAACAAAAATAACTGGAGTTTTTTTTTCTGCTGGAAAGTAAGTCACGCTCCCATTTGGATAGTGATAAATTGTGACTCATTTGTCTGAGCTGCATATGGAAGACATTTATTTAAATAAACTATAAGGTGTACTGCATGTTTGTCTCCATGTAAGAAAGTGTAATGTAAACACTGAACACATTTCTAATTTCTCAAGCTTATCTGCGTTACAAGCGAAGATCTCTGCCTACCTCTCCACTCCCAAGCCAGCACTCTCAACATAACACACACAAGTGCTCTCACAACTGGGTCTTTTACATGGAAACAACTAACCAGAGTAAAGGAAGAGGTTGTCGCCATATATGGGCTAGGCACATACAAAACTGGATCAAACAGAAGTAGCTGTCAGACAGGCCTTTCCTGGACACTCGTATGACAAAAGAAAAGGTGTTTTTTTTTTTTTTTTAAATGGAATTGACACTTTTATACTAACTCCATTATAGAGAGTGACTCTATGGAGGTCTAAATATCAAAATAAGGGACCTGTAATGGCTCATAGCTTACCGTAGGTGAGCGACCAAAGGACATCGTGTGGTGGGAATTACAGGACCCAATAGAGGTGAGATTTGTCAGCAGTCAGACAACATTCTGGGACGGCAACTTTTAGACAAGCTCAGCACCACGGATCAGGAATAATGTGGAGTGACGAGGCAGGTGCCGGCTGACTGCTGTTATAAGTGCTTTAGACAGCACAGAGCACCTGAGTGTACTCGAGTTTACACTTATAGACTGGTCGCTGTCAGTCCTCATCATGATGCACAGGCCGACCTGTAACATATTATTATGGGCAAGGTGAGCTAGTTCCTTCCTACCTCAGAAGCCTGTCCAGTGGTGCCGCCCACGCTTTCCAACCACTAGAAATGTGGTTATCCAGTGCCTAAATACCTGTAGGGACTTGCAAATGAGAGGACAGTCCAGGGAGTTTTACATAATCATGAGGAACTGATCACCTATCGTTCACACAACTGACACACAGAGCCAGAAAACTGCTCTTTTACCAAGAGGGAATTTAGAGTCTAATACAATAGTACTAAGCATTTAGGAACTTGTAACATTTCTGGGGGATGGTGCTCAAGCCAAAAGAGGGTACCCATCACCAAAATCCATCCATCCATTTTCTGAGCCGCTTCTCCTCACTAGGGTCGCGGGCGTGCTGGAGCCTATCCCAGCTATCATCGGGCAGAAGGCGGAGTACACCCTGAAGTGGTTGCCAGCCAATCGCAGGGCACATAGAAACAAACAACCATTCGCACTCACAGTCATGCCTACGGGCAATTTAGAGTCTCCAATTAATGCATGTTTTTGGGATGTGGGAGGAAACCGGAGTGCCCGGAGAAAACCCACGCAGGCACGGGGAGAACATGCAAACTCCACACAGGCGGGGCCGGCGATTGAACCCGGGTCCTCAGAACTGTGAGGCTGACGCTCTAACCAGTCGGCCACCGTGCCGCCTCACTAAAATTATTCATACAATTGAAAAAATATATATATTTTATGTATTTATTAGTGATGCACCGAAATGAAAATTCTTGACCGAAAACCAAAACTGGCGAGCTAAGGTCGGAAACTGAAAGCTGAAACACCAAGAGAAATGATCAATCAAACTGAATTTTTAAGCAATTTTCAACAACAAAAAATGCAATACAAAGTGCTTTACATTAATTAAAATATAAAAAGAAATCAAACCCGCCAATTATTAATTATAAAACTATGCCGACCATTAGTGAAATTGCATTTATGGCTATGACTGCAGAGCTGCCAACCTATGGAAATTCACTTCCAGAACAATATGTCTGAATTCCCATACTTTTTAAATTATGTCAAGAACATTACTGTGGGACAGTTATTGCAGTATGTTATGTAGTAGGTAGAAATCATTCTAAAAATGTATATAAATAATAATATAATAATAATGTCCCTGCAGCTGAAAAACAATATAAATGTCCTACAACATAATCATTACACTATAATCCTAATCGTTAATGAATAATTACGGCTTCAATATTTCTTATTTTACCGTATTTATTGCATCAACCTTGTAATGGCGGATGCATTTGCAGCCAAATGTCTTGAATGCTCTTTTTGTATTTCCTGTATCCATTGTGCTGCTGAAATGGTGCAAATTCACCATTGTGGGATTAATAAAGGTTATTTTATACTCTAAATATTTATTAATTTAAGGACTTAAACTTATACACCATTTTTCTCAAGTGAGGTAGCAACAGTGAAGTTCCATTTCATTTCCGGTTTGTGGTCCCGGTGTCATGTACTGTAGCAGTGGAGCGTTATCCCATTTAGACACGTATTAATTTGCCTACTATTTTGCTCTTCAAAGTTGGCTAATATCCACTGTAATGCGGTTCCAGCCAGATCTTTGTGACAAGTGTACTGTGCCACACAATCACTTAATTTGGTGTTTTGCGACTTCAGGCCTTGATAACTTAGCAACTGGCTTCTCTACCGTCTGTCTCCCGTTTTATCCACCCTCAGTCCTTCATCATAATGATACTTGTCAAATATAACCCTAAACCGAACCGCTGTCATGGAGGCGATGGTTAGTAACTTATGTTACTAGATATTTGAACTTGGTTGGTTAGTAACTTATGTTACTAGATATTTGAACACAATTCGTTGACAAAAAAACAAGATGGCTGCCGGGGTGCAGCCACACAGTTTGGCAGGTCCTGTGCGTTTGCTTAAAAAGTCATCCAAAGATCAAATAGGACCATGGATTATGCTATCAACGTATTCCTTTGCTGTTTGGATAACCTTCTATCTTCTGCTAAATTCAACATGTCCAAGAAAAAGGGGCACTCTAACCTAGTATCCAGCCAGATGGAGTCAGCACATGCTATTCACAAGGGTACTGGACTATGGCCATGCAAGGCCACCCCCAGGTGAGCAGGAACAGGCTGTCACAGGCAAACCACTCCTGGGTGTTTTTAATCTCTTGCTGATACTTCTTTTGGCTGGTGATGTTGAACTACACCCTGGGCCACTGCTAGCTGGGCCTCCACCTCTGCTACCTGGGCCAACATCATTGCCAACTGGGCCTTTACCTCGAGGAGCTGGGCTAACACCAATGTTAGATCACCTAACATCATTGCTAGCTAAGCCTCCACCTCTGCTTGCTGGGCCTCTACCACTGCCACCTGGGCCAACACCAATGCCACCTGGGCCAACACCACTGCTAGTTGGGCCAACACCACTGCTAGTTGGGCCTCCACCACTGCGAGCTGGGCCTCCACCATTGCCGGCTGGGCCTCCACCACTGCTAGCTGGGCCAACATCACTGCCAACTGGGCCTTTACCTCGAGGAGCTGGGCTAACACCAATGTTAGATCAGCTAACATCATTGCTAGCTAAGCCTCCATCTCTGCTTGCTGGGCCTCTACCACTGCCACCTGGGCCAACACCAATGCCACCTGGGCCAACACCACTGCTAGTTGGGCCAACACCACTGCTAGTTGGGCCTCCACCACTGCGAGCTGGGCCTCCACCATTGCCGGCTGGGCCTCCACCACTGCTAGCTGGGCCAACATCACTGCCAACTGGGCCTTTACCTCGAGGAGCTGGGCTAACACCAATGTTAGATCAGCTAACATCATTGCTAGCTAAGCCTCCATCTCTGCTTGCTGGGCCTCTACCACTGCCACCTGGGCCAACACCAATGCCACCTGGGCCAACACCACTGCTAGTTGGGCCAACACCACTGCTAGTTGGGCCTCCACCACTGCGAGCTGGGCCTCCACCATTGCCGGCTGGGCCTCCACCACTGCTAGCTGGGCCAACATCACTGCCAACTGGGCCTTTACCTCGAGGAGCTGCGCTAACACCAATGTTAGATCAGCTAACATCATTGCTAGCTAGGCCTCCACCTTTGCTAGCTGGGCCTCCACCACTGCTAGCTGGGCTTCCGCCTCTGCTGGTTGGGCCTCTGCCTCTGCTGGCTGGGCCTCCACCTCTGCTAGCTGGGCTTCTACCTCTTCTAGCTGGGCCTCCACCACTGCCGGCTGGGCCTCCACCACTGCCGGCTGGGCCACCACCACTGCCGGCTGGGCCTCCACCACTGCCGGTTGGGCCGCCACCACTGCCGGCTGGGCCTCCACCACTGCTGGCTGATGCGGAAGCTGGCAGCATAAAGCTATATGCAAACATTGCCAATAAAAGAAACAGGGGGCTTCCAAACCCCGCAATACTAAAGCACTGGAAATGCAGGGTGTTCCAAACCGTTAATAACGCTAAATTAATATGGGACTCAACACGTAAACCAAAAGGCATTATTTGTGCACACTTAAATATACGAAGCATTTTAACAAAAAGTGATCAGGTCAATCACCTTCTCACTGACTCAAATATTGACTTCCTCTGCCTATCTGAGACATGGCTCCATGAATCTTCGCCCTCAGCAATACTATCTGTACCTGGTTATAAAATGTTTAGAAACGACAGACAGGGTTGTAAGGGAGAAGGTGTTATGATTTATGCCTAGGACACTTTTAATTGTAATGAAATACATGTTACAGATTAGAATGGATTAGAATTTCTTGGACTAACTGTTTCTTTGTCACAGCAAATGTCTTTTATTCTTGTAGTTATTTATAGGCCTCCCTCATCAAATGCCGCTTTTTATGAAAAGCTGGAAATTTTACTGAAACAACTCAATCTTCCAAAATAGGTGATAATATTGGGTGACCTAAATGTTAATTGGGAAGTTAACAAAGTTAGGAAAAAATTGAAAAGGGTTATGAATGATATGGATATGACTGAGGTAATTAATGGCCCTATGAGAATTACAAACTCCACCCGAACTCAGATTGATCTAGCTTTTACTAATAGGCCAGAAAGGATCTTGAAGCCCTACAATATGCTCACAGGATTGTCTGATCACAATCTTATAATGGTCACAAGAAAATTAAATAAAAAGCGCTTCAAACCCTTGGCCACCACTGAATCCAATAGGATACCAAAACATGAACAACAAAATTTCCAAGATTCTATCCAAGAAGTAAACTGGGATGTATTACTTACTGGTAAAAATTTAGATGAGGATTTTTCTAAATTTACCAACAAAATACAATAAATTATTATACAATTTATACGGATAATTAAACTAAAAGCTAGAAAGAATGGCCTTCCTTGGTTAAACACATTTATTCTGAAACTGATGGAAGAACGCGATCATTACTTGAAGTTGTCGGTCAAATCAGGATACAATAGACACCACTTTATTTCACTGAGAAATAGGGTAGTGAAAGAAATAAGAAAATCTAAAGCTGACTTTTTCATTACTGCTTTGAATAGTGCAAAGGGAAATTCAAAAACAACCTGGAATTATATTAAAAAATTATTGGGTGATACACAAAATAACAAAACAAAACTAATGCAAATTAAATTAAATGGAAACATCCCGACGGAACCTCAAGTGATGGCTGATGCTTTTAACAACTACTTCATTGAATCTGTGTCAGAAATCTCTTCTAAGTTTGCACTAAAACAAAGGAAGGAATACCCTGCATTGTCTGCAACACAGTTCTTTACTATTACAAATATTACTAAGACCAAAGTTATCGATTTAATTCATTCACTCAAACCATCTAAGGCAAAGGATGTTTTTGGAATGGACACAAACATGCTCAAAGATCTAGGTTCAACTCTTGCTACTCCTATTGCCTCAATCATTAATCTTTCAATTTCATCTGGTCACTTTCCAAAGGCCTGGAAATCTGCTATTGTTACCCCTGTCTTTAAATCCGGTGACTCAACTTCTCTGAATAACTACCGACCTATAAGCATTCTTCCGACCATTTCCAAAGTTGCAGAAAAATGAGCGTCAGAGCAGATTGACCATTATTTAAACAGCAGCTCCCCCTCTCTCCACGCCATGCAGTTTGGTTTCAGATCCAAGCATTCCACTGAAATGGCTACATGCCTCTTCATTGAGAAAATAAAATCTTCTCTCGACAAGGGTGCAGTTGTAGGGGCGGTGTTCTTGGACTTCAGGAAAGCTTTTGATACAGTAAATCACTCTGTTCTTCTTACCAAGCTCTCAAAATTTAACTTCTCTCGCAAAGCTGTGAGCTGGATTGAATCATATCTGCATGACCGAACACAATCAGTATCAGTTAACAACTGCAGATCAGAGTCTCTTAGGCTAACCTCCGGAGTCCCTCAGGGATCAATATTAGGCCCCCTTTTATTTAGTCTTTTTATCAACGATTTGCCCACTGTTTGTTCTGAAGCAGAGTGCGTAATGTATGCAGACGACACGGTTTTCTTTGTTCATGGTCGCTCCAAAGATACTGTTGCTGCTAAACTCACTAATACAATGTCCTGTGTCACAACTTGGTTGCAGGAGTGCTGTCTACAGCTAAACGTTTCTAAAATTGTAGGCATGTATTTCACTAAAACAAAGTATCACCTGACCCCGACATACTTGTTAATGGAGAAAAAATGCAAATTGTCATCCAATACAAATATCTTGGGTTAATAATAGATTCACAGCTTTCCTTTAAAGCCCATATTGACAAATTGTGTAGAAATATAAAATTAAACCTCGCAAAATTTCGTGCAATTCGAAATTAAATGTCAACTGAAGCCGCAAAAATGTACTTATATTCAATTATTCTTAGTCACTTTAACTATTACATAACCTTTTGGTCCCAGGCTGGTCAGAATGCAAAAAAACCATTGGAATTTTTGTACAAACAAGTAATTAAAGTGATGGATAAAAAACCAAGGCACTATCATCACTGTGCAATTTAAAAAAAATACAGTCTTTTAAACTGGGACAGTCTTCACATATTTGCAGATTTAAATTTGATTTATAAAGTACTGCATGATTTGGCCCCAGCTCCTCTGGCTGAGTTCATCAGCCAAAGAAACAGCTCTGAGCGTGTCACTCGAGGCTCTGTCAGAGGTGACTGTCTCATTCCTCTGCGCAGGAGCACTTTCAGTAAGTCAGCCTGGTCAGTGAGGAGCGCTGGTGAGTGGAACTCAGTACCTGAGGAGGTTAAACTGCTTACAACATACAAGGCCTTCACGAAAAAACTGAAAATGTGGTTAGTTAACACCTATAGCTGCCAACAGTAAAAAACAAGTATGTTATGATGGTTTTTTTTTTTTGTTATGATCAAAATGATTTGTGGTTTTATTCTCTCTTAATAGTCTAGTAAGTCTTTGATTATGTATCCTGTATTCTATTGTCTTGTAGATGTATTTTACTGCTTTTTTACATCATGGCCAGGGGACTACAGATGAAAACTAGCCTTCTGGCTAATTCTGGCTTTTTTAACCATGTGTATTTCATGTGTTTTATGAAATTGCATTGTCCCCTTTCAAATAAACTGATTTAAAAAAAATAATAAAAAATGCAACAAGCATTCCACCTTAGTGGCCAAACAGCGGAAAGCAGCAAGCGTGGATGACAATAGGGACCCTGCAGTTTGGGCTAGCCGCTACCATAATGACCTTAAAGCCAGGTGGTTCCCACAATTCATTGTGACATGCAAATTGGAATTATTGCCATAATAAAGATGTTCATTTTTGTTGTAATGTGTATTTTTGTTACTACTAATTGAATGTGTGCCTAATTGAATTGCCACATTTATGGTTGATTTATGGTGCACGACTATGGCATTATGAAACCGTGACTGTAGGCTGTGTGTAAAATAATAACGTCCTAGTCAATTCAACTACATAGTCAGTGAAGTCCAATGTGCGTTGCTTGTTCATAGCAAACATTTCTTAACTGTGAAGTGTACAAGCTCATGCGTCGGTCGCGGCAAAGCTATGAGTTAGCAGCAGTAAACAAGGTACTATATTGGCTGTTTTATTTCAGTGATAAAAGTCTTTCACATCTGAAACCGAAAAGGCACTCTTAGGCTACATTCAGCCGAAACATTTTGGCCACTGAAATTCCAGTGCATCACTAGTATTAATTTCAGCGCCTGTCAATAATGCAACTATTAACAAAGGAGGTAAAGGAAAGCTACAGTGGAACTAAAATATCTACACCCCGCTGTTTAAATGGTAGATTTTTCATGATATACAAAAATGAAAACTCATTTTCACACTTTTTCCACTATTAGTTAATTTACGGTTTATGCCATACAACTCAATTGAAAGACAATACAACATTGTAAAGAGGGGAAGTTAAAAAAAAAAACTGAAATAATGTGGTTGCACAATTTTACACACCCTCTTATAAATGAAGTTGTGGCTGTGCTCAGAATGAAGCAATCACCTGGGAGTCACCGCAGAACTGCAACCATTTAAAGTGCCTCTGATTAACCCCAAATAAATCTCATCTGATCTAGCAGGCTTTTCCTGACATTTTTGTAGTCACATCTTCAAACACTAGCCATGGTCCACAGAGCACTTCCACAGCATCAGAGGGGTCTCATTGTTCAAAAATATTAGTCAGGAAAAAATGATACCCCAAAAATTCCAAAGCATTGATATATATCATATCATACAATATGTATAATTATCCAAAGGACTCAAATAAATGCCTGTCAGATATCAATTGATTGATTGATGGAATTGATGACACACAGGCTAATCTTTATATTTTTTAATATTGATGATTGAAGAAAAAGGGCTGCAGCAAAAAGGGCGCTATCTTCAGCCACGGCAAAGGGCAGGTTCTTGAGCATCACTGGGGTCTGTATGTGCCCGTGCCTGGTTCTTCGTGGGTGGAGGGGGTTACATGTTGGGTCAGGTGCATGCTGCAAATGGCAAAGGATCAGGATGCATGAGTATTATTATCTTTGTAAAGGTAGAACATTTGGTCGAGTTTTGTATTGGATCGTGTGAGTGTGCAGGGGTATCTTAAGAGTACTGGTTAAAATTGAAACGACATGTTCCACCTAAATTGTATATCATTTTATTCTTGAAATAACAAACGTGACATGCTCACCGAACTCTTTGTCCTTTATTCATTTTAAATCTTATTAGGAAGCCAGATTTCCTATTACATCACGATGCCCTCCACCCTCAGGAATTGTCCCCACACAACTTGTACCAAGGCACATACTCAGTCTGTACACACAATGCCAGTTCATTGGATGGATGGTAAATAAAAAAAATGGTGTAAATGTAAAAAGATGCTCAGTGTCCTGGTTGGATATGATAAATGGTTTGAGTAATGCGCACATTATTCGGCACTCTCTTTACATAAATGAGTGGGGGAAGCCTGAGGAAAGTAAGATGGGAATTGTTTGCTGTTGCGTGTAAAATATTATTCAAGAAGAGGTCAAAGTTGCTTTGTGTTTGGCTAACAAGCATTCAAAATGTAAATGAAGTTAAAGTTGGATACATACATTAAATACTATAGAAAGAAGAGGAAAAACTCATTTAAATGCCATCGTAAATAATGTAGTGATGAGAAAGTGCATCATACTAGTCTGCTCTGTGCTGCATGTCAAATGAACGTCCAAGCTCCTGTGAGCTGAGTTATGAAGGATTAAATCTCCTATCATGTCTTACACTTGTCATTGGTTTTAACAATGCAATAAGCAGTTTTTGCATTATACAACCTGATGTGTTTTGACTTTTCCTCTGCATTGCTAACATCGCCATCTAGTCTGGCAGACAGTTACTTATGAGGAATTATTTACAACATATAATATTCATGTTTCACTCTTTTCTTAAGCAGTGGATTGAGGCTGCTGAGTGCAAAAGGTCATCTATTATCCATGAACTCAACACGTATGCATTTGCTTTCCCAGCTCCAGAAACGCAAGCAAGATAGATTTAAAAACAAAAAAACAAAACGTAGATTAAAAATATGATGTTCTCTCCTGGGGGGGGGATAAGCCACTTACAGTATGACCAGATAGTAACCTTAAACACAGATATTTGGAGCATTACAGTATTTACATGTCTTACTCTGTGATAATGTTTTTTTAATATTACTTTTCTTCTTTAGTTGAGGGTTATGTGTTGTACTGAAGTTGCCCAAACACTGAATCACAACATTGCCTCAAAAGTGATTCAAAGGGCCTCTTTGTGGATTCATTTGACAGTTATTCTGTTTGGGCCTTGATTCATACCTGTAGGTTAAAAAATGATAAATCGACCGAGTATATTGGTTGCTCTCTACATCCTGCACCTACTCTCTACAACGTTTTTGTTTAGGTTTATTTTGTACGCAAAGGAAATATGCCATATACAGAATTTGGTTGCCAACAACCAAATTCAGTGGGTACAGTGGGTACGGAAAGTATTCAGAGTATTCAGAATTTTTTCACTCTGTTATATTGCAGCCATTTGCTAAAATCGCTTAAGTTTGGGTTTTTCCCTCATTAATGTACAGACAGCACCCCATATTGACAGAAAAAACAGAATTGTTGAAGTTTTTGCAGATTTATTAAAAAAGAAAAATTGAAATATCACACAGCCATAAGTATTCAGACCCTGTGCTCAGTATTTAGTAGAAGCACGCTTTTGAGCTAATACAGCCATGATTCTTTTTAGGAATGATGCAACAAGTTTTTCACACCTGGATTTGGGAATCCTCTACCATTCCGCCTTGCAGATCCTCTCCAATTCTGTCAGGTTGGATGGTGACTGCTGGTGGACAGCCATTTTCAGGTCTCTCCAGAGATGCTCAATTTGGTTTAAGTCAGGGCTCTGGCTGGGCCATTCAAGAACAGTCACGGAGTTGTTCTGAAGCCACTCCTTCGGTATTTTAGCTGTGTGCTGAGGGTCATTGTCTTTTTGGAAGGTAAACCTTCGGCCCAGTCTGATGTCCTGAGCTCTCTGGAGAAGGTTTTCGTACAGGATATCCCTGTACTTGGACGCATTCATCTTTCCTTCAATGTCAACTAGTCGTCCTGTCCCTGCAGCTGAAAAATACACCCACAGCATGATGCTTATTTCTCACCATCTTGGAGTCCTTCAGGTGTTTTTTTTAGCAAACGCCATGCGGGCTTTCATGTGTCTTGCACTGACCAAAGCTCTTCTCCCCCGATTGTTCAGTTTGGCTGGACGGCCAGCTCTCCGAAGGGTTCTGGTCGTCCCAAACGTCTTCCATTTAAGGATCATGGAGGCCACTGAGCTCTTAGTGCAGAAGATATTTTTTTTAACCATGGCCAGATCTGTGCCATCCATCCATCCATTTTCTGAGCCGCTTCTCCTCACTAGGGTCACAGACGTGCTGGAGCCTGTCCCAGCTGTCTTCGGGCAGGAGGGGGGGTACACCCTGAACTGGTTGCCAGCCAATCACAGGGCACATAGAAACGAACAACCATTCGCACTCACAGTCATGCCTACGGGCAATTTAGAGTCTCCAATTAATGTATGTTTTTGGGATGTGGGAGGAAACCGGAGTGCCCGGAGAAAACCCACGCAGGCACGGGGAGAACATGCAAACTCCACACAGGCAGGGCCGGGGATTTAACCCGGGTCCTCAGAACTGTGTGGCTGATGCTCTAACCAGTCGGCCGCCGTGCCGCGCAGATCTGTGCCTTGCCACAATTCTGTTTCTGAGCTCTTCAGGCAGTTCCTTTGACCTCATGATTCTCATTTGCTCTGACATGCACTGTCTTATATAGACAGGTGTGTGGCTTTCCTAATCAAGTCCACTCAGTATAATCAAACACAGCTGTACTCCAATGAAGGTGTAGAACCATCTCAAGGATGATCAGAAGAAATGGATAGCACCCGAGTTAAATATATGAGTGTCACAGAAAAGGGTCTGAATACTTATGGGATGATATTTAAGTTTTTCTTTTTTAGTAAATCTGCAAAGATTTCAACAATTCTGTTCTTTTCCTGTCAATATGGGTTGCTGTGTGTACATTAATGAGGAAAAAATGAACTTAAATGATTTCAACAAATGGTTGCAATATAACAAAGAGTGAAAAATTCAAGGGGGTCTCAATACTTTCCGTACCCACTGTACGTTGTGTCGTCAGGGACATAATTCAGGATTAATTCACACACGCACAACTGAAACTCTCTCATTACCGTGAGCATCTCACGCACATGAGTTACTTAAGGCACGAATCCTACATATACCAGTAACTTATGCGCAAGTGCTTCATAAGGTGGCGGTGCAACTAACTAAATTGTGAACTTACTGTCTATCTCTTGCAAGTGTGAGTTATAAAGGACAATAATTCTGAATGCTGCTGGAATGTTTTAACACAATAAATTTGACCACTTATACAACAAATTTTCATGAGGGTAATGAGAGCCACAGATGAAGTAACACGTGTTTGATTACTGGTCTTATTTTTTGTCATGGGCTAACAAAGTGTAATTAAATACAAAAATATTATTATTATTAAGTATTATTTTGATATTGTTTATTCAATAGTGAGTAGTCAAACACTCTTTTAAAAATAAGCCCAGTTGGCATGTGGATTCTTGAATTTACACAGTTCACAGCAGAGGTTTTTTTTTAAATGTTCACTGCATTTTCTTCACTATCTCAGATTCGCAAGGAACCCGGTTTCCTCTTCTTCTCCTGTGAATTAAATGTTGTAGTTGAAAGCCGGCTCTATTGTTTAATTGATGTATGTGTATACAACCCCAATTCCAATGAAGTTGGGACGTTGTGTTAAACATAAATAATAACAGAATACAATGATTTGCAAATCATGTTCAACCTATATTTAATTGAATACACTACAAAGACAAGATATTTAACGTTCAAACTTATGTTTAGCAAATAATCATAAACTTAGAATTTTATGGCTGCAACATGTTCCAAAAAAGCTGGGACAGGTGGCAAAAAAGACTGAGAAAGTTGAGGAATGCTCATCAAACACCTGTTTGGAACATCCCACAGGTGAACAGGTGGGTGCCATGATTGGGTACAAAAGGAGTGTCCCTGAATTGCTCAGTCATTCACAAGCAAAGATGGGGCGAGGTTCACCTCTTTGTGAACACGTGCGGGAGAAAATAGTTTAATGGCAATGTTCCTCAACGTATGAATTTAGGAATTTCATCATCTACGGTCCATAATATCATCAAAAGGTTCAGAGAATCTGGAGAAATCACTGCATGTAAGCGGCAAGGCCGAAAACCAACATTGAATGCCTGTGACCTTCGATCCCTCAGGCGGCACTGCATCAAAAACCAACATCAATGTGTAAAGGATATCACCACATGGGCTCAGGAACACTTCAGAAAATCAATGTTAGTAAATACAGTTCGGCGCTACAGCCGTAAGTGCAAGTTGAAACTACTATGCAACGCAAAAGCTATTTATCAATAACACCCAGAAATGCCGCTGGCTTCTCTGGGCCGAGCTCATCTAAGATGGACTGATGCAAAGTGGAAATGTGTTCTGTGGTCCGACGAGTCCACATTTAAAATAGTTTTGGGAAATTGTGGATGTCCTGTGCTCCGGGGTCAAAGAGGAAAAGAACCATCCGGACTGTTATTGACGCAAAGTTCAAAAGCCAGCATCTGTGATGGTATGGGGCTGTGTTAGTGCCAATGGCATGGGTAACTTACACATCTGTGACAGCACCATTA
This sequence comes from Phycodurus eques, assembly GCF_024500275.1. NCBI lineage: Eukaryota > Metazoa > Chordata > Actinopteri > Syngnathiformes > Syngnathidae > Phycodurus > Phycodurus eques. Next base: position 28,995,465 of record NC_084527.1, read on the forward strand.
ATGCTGAAAGGTACATACAGGTTTTGGAGAAACATATGCTGCCATCCAAGCAACGTCTTTTTCATGGATGCCCCTGCTTATTTCAGCAAGACAATGCCAAACCACCTTCTGCACGTGTTACAACAGCGTGGCTTCATAGTAAAAGAGTGCAGGTACGAGACAGGCCTGCCTACAATCCAGACCTGTCTCCAATTGAAAATGTGTGGCGCATTATGAAGTGTAACATACGAAAATGGAGACCCCGGACTGTTGAACAGCTGAAGCTGTACATCAAGCAAGAATGGGAAAGAATTCCACCTACAAAGCTTCAACAATTAGTGTCCTCAGTTCCCAAACGTTTATTGAATGTTGTTAAAAGAAAAGGTGATGTAACACAGTGGTAAACATGACCCTGTCCCAGCTTTTTTGGAACGTGTTACAGCCATAAAATTCTAAGTTCATGATTATTTGCTAAAAACAATCAAGTTTATCAGTTTGAACATTAAATACCTTGTCTTTGTAGTGTATTTGATTAAATATAGGTTGAACATGATTTGCAAATCATTGTATTTTGTTTTTATTTATGTTTAACACAACGTCCCAACTTCACTGGAATTGGGGTTGTACATCCGAGAGGAATTTGGTTTCTACTCAAAAATTCTTCGCAATATGATGATGGTTATCTTCTATGGCATATGTAATGCCTTGGCAATTCTTTTGTACCCTTCGCCTGGCCGATACCATTGAACAATGAGTTGCCTCTAATGCTGTGGAAGCTTTGCGGACCATGGCTTGTGTCAGGAAATTTCAGGAAAGACCTTCTCGCACATCTGAACTTTATTTGTTGATAATCAGAGGTACTTTAAATTGTGGCAGGTGAATTCAGACTCCAATTTAACATGAATATGAATGTGATTTGGTTAATCCTCAAAAAGCCACTCCACCAGTTACAGTATATGTGTATATGTACTGTATGTGTATGTAACTAGATAATCTCAGTTGTTTATTTTTACTTCTACTCTGAAAGATTTCTCTTTTTTTCAATTATTTTGCACGTTATATGTCATGTTAATGGTGTAATAAAGTACTGCAAATGATCTCGGTCTAATTTTTTTTTATATATATCACAAAAACCTGGCCTTTGAACAGGAGTGTGGAGACTTTTTTTTGGTTCAACCGTATATGGCGTTGAAGTGAATATAACACATGAGGAAATATACTCTGTTCACTTTGAAGTGTACAGGCCGCTTGGCCTCATGTGTCGCTCCTTTGATGCTGGCAACCTTAATAAGCATGCATACACCTTCCAGCAAACGCTAATTACAGAAAGCTGCTTCAAGAAAAAAGGTGGGAAAATAAATTATTTGGGTTGACACTTCTCTGCATATTAATTTGCTGCAGGAAGTGGTATGAGCTAAGTGAAGGAAGTGGTATGAGCTAAGAGCAGTCACTCAAGCTGTGATTGACCGCTTATAGTGGGCGTGGGAGGAAGTTGATATTTCAGAACATGAAACAAAAATTGGATTAGCACGTATATGACATGTTTACTAGGGTATTTATAGTTTCCGTTGGACTGAAAAGTGGGTAATGAGGTTACCTTCATTGTCATATGATATTTGAGGAAATAACTATTAGCTTGAAATGTGCCCACTCTGTCATGGTTTGAAACCAGATTTATTAAATTGCAGACTGAGATGGAGTAAGCAGTTGGTATGGGTTTTATTGGGGGTAGCGGGATGTCTAGAATTCCAAGGCGTGATGGTGGTCCGTAGGAGCAGGAAGCGTGCTGGAGACGGGACCGTGAGCAGGTGATGGAGCTAAGCGGTGTGGTTGGGGCAGGCGCCGGGTCAGGACGCACAGGAAGGGACACAGAGGTGCACTGAATACTCTGGCGCTGGAACACGGGCACTGCCAGGCTTAAGTGCAGGGTGTAATTAGTGCAGATAGGAGGCAGGTGCGCAGGCGAGGAGGCCATCAGTGCTGGAGAGGGAGGGAGAAAGAAGAACAGGGCGCCGCCCACACTCCGCAGAGGAGATTCGCTGATCATAACACACACCACCTTATCTGATTTTATTTGTGTTGTTCTGTGTTGAAATTAGTTCGATAAGGCAAAGCTAATTTTTCATGAAATGTTTCTCACAGATATGTTTGAATAAGTGACCTCTTAAAGCAAAGTATGAACAGATACAAATGCAAATAGACAATTATTTTTTTTTTAATCGTTCCTTTAAAGTGGAGTAAATAAAGGTCACTGATTGAGGTAACACAAGTAAGAATATATGAAAGAAAAAGCTCAACATGAATGAAAATCAGACATTTCTTTTTGTGGTCACGTGCGATTATTAAAAAATAATAATAATAATAATCAAATAATCAAGCTGGCCTGGATACAACTGATGTTAAGGTCTTTTGAGGCAATCACTGCAATCAAACGACTGGTATTTTGGCAAACCCCTCATCAGTAAACTGCTCCAGCTGTCTCAAGTTTGAAGGTGAAATCCACAATTTAGAGACGTCAGATAAATGTTGTTTTTTTTTACGTAGTTTTACTGTTGCCGGACACTTTAAACACATTGCCACGATGCCAAGAATGAGCCACAATACAGTGGGGGAACACGGTACTCTGCACAGATTCAAGAAACACTATAAAACACAAAGTACCCCCAAAAAATAATAGAGTGGAGTACAGCGTTCTTTTCTTGGTATGGTTCATTTTTCCATCTATAAGCAATAAGCTGATGTGACTTGCTTAAAAGCTGTAGTTTTATCTCATCTGTCCAAAGGACATTCTCTCAGAAGCATTGTAGCTTGCCTATATGTGTTTTGTAATGCTGATTTCAGTCCTGTTTGTTTCATGTTATTAAACGGAAACCATTTTCTTTCTTTAACAGAAGTGTACCAACAATATTGCCTCTGTGTGCACTCGGGCTTGTGGACAGCAGAGGAGGGCAGGTGCCTGCAAAAAGTACAATTGAGGGGATGCATGTGCGCCCAATAGTCTAAACGCTGTATTCTGATTGATATTGTGTTTGTGGAATAAGAATTAAACAGATTACTTAAGCAATTTTCCCAACTCAGGGGTCCGATTGGGCAATTACCGTCCTCTTCTGTCAACTAAAATTAACGTCACAACTGCTCTCGTGCTGGCGTTGCAAACGTCATGTGACCAAACCAGGAAAATAGGTAGTGGGCTCCCTTGTGTGTGCTGCGATAACTAAGAAAACTACCGGTTAATGACATGATGGTTTGAATGGGTTGTGAAGTTGTGATGGTAATTCGAGGTGACAGCAGAGGGCGATATTGCCAAACATGGTGTCCCCCTAAAATGGATGCAAATTGATGAATTAATCAGTTTAATTCTTATTCCACTAACACAATATCAATCAAAATACTGTGTTTAGACTTTTGGTGGCACATATAATGTATTCTTGCAACAACAACAACAACAACAACAACAAACACAAAAAAAATGGGGGTTTAATTCCACTTTAAGTAACACTACATTTCTATGCAGGTCTACAATTTCAGTTCCCATTTTTGAGACAAGCCAGGTAAAAATACCTACCTAAACCTATGTCTGCTCATACCACATCTAAGTTGTGGCACAGGGGATCTAACGCAAAATTGGTGAATCTGATCGTTGTACATATTGAGTTACCTTGTGTGTGAAATGCGCTATATAAATAAATTTTACATGCAGGCAAACAACCAGTCAGCACAGATTGCTCTCTCCATGCATTGGGCCTCACTTAAAGGGAATGAATGAATTAAGAAGCTTTGTTCGGCGGCGAATAAAGTCGGATGTGTTTACACCCACCGGCGCAGACACCAGCCTTTTGTTAAATATGCACGCGACTGAGAGATTATAAAAACCCTCTCCAACATGCCCACTTGCAAAGTTACGCCATGCGCTGTCCCATATTTGTGCTAGACAGGAAAATACAGCCTCAGGTGACCAAGGAGTTACAGGAGGCTTGAAAACAATTCAAACCATTTATTTGAGAACAACAAAATATATAAAAAAATATTTGTAGTGTAGCTCAGTCCACAATAACTACCTAAATGGTGCATGGATAAAAATGATCTAAAATTCACTTTAAAATAGATGGAATAGAGTTAAAGGGTAAAATAGTGATAAGAATAATGATAATAAATACAGTAGCGTATAGTGTTAATCAAAAACAAGGCAGAAATAGCAAAATAAAATAACTGTACTTAAATACTGACTTAATTTAAATGTATTTCACATAAAAGTTAAATAAAGATTGTACCTAAATTAACATTGGAAAACATTAAATACAAATGTATTGTCCCTAAAAGCTAAATCAAGATGAACTGTACTTAACAAATACTATACTATACAGGATTAAACAAAAGTTCGAGCTACTTTATTTATACTCATAACTCAGTGATTCTTTGATGTCCCACTCAACTAGAAGGAGACTGAGTAGTAAGTACCACTGGTGGTATACTCATACCACACTTTAAGAACCAATGCTCTATACTCGAGTTTTAAAATTCCTGAGATTCTTGATTCACCTTAGTGACAACGCCACGTCAAAAGCAGAACACCAAAAAACCAGAGGTAAGTGAGTCATTGATCACTCTCCTACGGCGACACTAAGCTAGTGGGGTCAAAGTGTCGGCGCAGTCCATGTTTGTGGATGGCACGGTCGGAAACCAAAATAACAAAGCTGCCTGCACATTGTGCTGCATAAAATTGCTCACAAGACATACCATCACAACAAGGGAACTCTGAACTGGGAATAACCTTCCATGGCTAATAATTTTTTTGGGGCTCTTTTTTCAAAAGTTCAAAGGTGCCTGCAATTAATGAACCACATTAGTTTTTTAGAAAGCACTCTTGTTGAAGTCTGGCTTGCTGGCAGTAAATTGTCATGTTTGAGCATTAATATATAATGCTTCCAATGCATTTGTCTATTGCCAAAACAAAACTGTAAAAAAATGTGAAAATAGCCATAATTTGCTTATTTTTGACTACCGTTTTTTCACGACAATAAGGCGCACTGTATTAAAAGGCACAGTCTCTGTTACGGGGTCTATTTCTGTATTTAAGACATACACAAGGCACACAGTATTATTGGGGGCAGGCATGGTAAAACATACGCTACCTTAAAACATATGGTAGCATGCATGGACGATAAAACAATGTTTTTAAAAAGGAGTTCGGTTGTACTTTATTGAAGTATTTAACAATGTACTCACGTTATTTTTTTTTATCAATCCTCATCCACAAATCCATCAAAGTCCTCATCTTCTGTATCCGAAATGAACAGCTAGGCAAGTTCTCAATCAAACAAGCCAGGTTCCCTCTCGTACTCGTCGTAGTCAGTCTCGTTGCCGTGCGGCTCCTCAGAAGCCGTGCGGTTCCTCAGAAATGATGCCGGCTTTTACGAAAGCTCGAACAACAGTGCAAGCAGACACGTTAGCCCAAGCATCCACAATCCACAAATTGTGGCATAACTCGGCCGGCGCTGCCTCCTAGTCTTAGTAAAGCTGTGTTCGTCATCCATCGCTCCCACGCCACTCGCAACTTCACTTTGAACGCCCTGTTTACACCGATGTCCAGCGGTTGGAGTTCCTTCGTCAGGCCTCCCGGAATGACGGCAAACTCCGAGTCAGAAAAACTTCGACTCAGTCGAATGGTGACTGTAGAGACGCTTCTCCCGGCTGTTCTTTGCTCATTAATCCATTGCTCGAGTTGGTCTTCCAACTCGGGCCACCTTGCCTTGCTTCCGCGGAAACTCAGCTGCATCTTCTTGACGAGGATGAGCGGCTCAGAAAATGGATAGGATGGATGTATATAACTATACTGTATTTCAATAGTACAAATAAATGTTCGTCTTTTCATTTAAGCCTACCTGTTTTAATTTGTGCTTGTTTTGTCTATTGTTGCCCCCAGTGAAATCATGCCAATCATCTGGAGAGGTACAAAAATCTCACTATATGCATTTTATTACTGGGTTGAAAAATATCAATTTACAGTTTCCTTATTTACTTAAGTACACTTATGAGTGTGTACTTTTTACTTTTACTTAGGTAAGGGAGTGGCTTCAGTACTTTTACCAGTTGTTTTTTGGCATGACTATCAGTACTTTTACTTAAAGTAAGTATTGAATGCCAGTACTTTTGACATCTCTAAATTTATTGTTGATTTATGTTGTGCAGCACGGTGACCAACTGGTTAGAGCGTCAGCCTCACAGTTCTGAGGACCCGGGTTCAATCCCCGGCCCCGCCTGTGTGGAGTTTGCATGCTTCTCTCTGTGCCTGCGTGGGTTTTCTCCGGGCACTCCGGTTTCCTCCCACATCCCAAAAACATGCATTAATTGGAGACTCTAAATTGTCCGTAGGCATGACTGTGAGTGTGAATGGTTGTTTGTTTGTATGTGCCCTGCGATTGGCTGGCAACCAGTTCAGGGTGTACCCCGCCTCCTGCCCGATGACAGCTGGGATGGGCTCCAGCACGCCCGCGACCCTAGTGAGGAGAAACGGCTCAGAAAATGGATGGATGGATTTATGTTGCGCTGTGTCTTTTATTTGAATGAAACCTTTACTTTAGATAGTGTGTGAAACAGTGACCTCCTGCTCAATGCATCTACATTAGTGAGCTTATTGGGGTGTAGGATGTTACAATAAAATAAGCCTCATGAGGGTATTAATACCTATAACATGGGACATTTCCACCTGGGTGGACACAGTGAGAACATAATTGTCATGGTTATGAAATGTGTAATTTCTTGTCATCGAAATTAAGTGGCAAGTAGAGTGTACGTTTCTCTCTGCTTTGGTAAAAAGTCTTTTTTAGCCAAAGGGCTCAAGTCCAAGTGAAGTCACGATCCAAGTGCACACACCGAGAGATGAACCCGAGAACTCAGCGTATTGCGATGGGTCGTTAACGAGCTCGTGTAACGATGTCTTGTGTCTTGCTACCAAGTGTCCCTGACTTGCCAACGCGTGGCGAAAAGAGTCTGAGTCTGTGGGATCCATTTTGGTCGGAATATTCTGTCATGGACGGCAATGCCGTAAGGGCAGATCCTAAAAAATAGACTGTAGGTAAGAAGTCTGAAAAATGTTAATTCAACGACAGAGCATGTGATGGCGAAATTACTAAAGGGACTCACAACCAGAGATAATAAAAAAAACATATAACCCAGGGAGACACGACAAAAGGTCCGTGTGGTATAATCGTAGAGAACCTAAATTGGGACAGAGGACAGATATCGGCAGCAAACGAGGCAAAAACGAGTGAATATTCCGTCCGATGCCCACACACTGTCACGGTGCCCCCTAAAAAGGCTGATGATTACAATTCATGACAGGTGCGTCACCGATGTCAACGCCCACCTTCGCTCACCCAGACACTGCAACACAATGAAAAACAATTGGAAACACAGGGCCATGACTACTACGGACTGTCGAGTTTAGTTACGTTCACCCCGTTATACTACGCCCGACTAGGTTCCTCATCTGCAACTGCAGTGGCAATTTATTTGACAAATTCTCGCCAGAAATCCACAGCAATCATGGTCAGTCACGTTTTCCCATCCCGTCTACCCTGCATTCTTTCCACAGCGGCCTCAAACAGGGCTGCCGTGGCTGCCAGGGACATAGTATAAACGTAGCATCGCTATTGGCTGTGTAAGTGGGATGTGCGTGTGGTCAACAAACAGAATACAGGAGACAAATGCATTTTTGTTTGTTGCCAAACATGACGCCACCTTTAAAACTGCAGCAGGATGGAATACATATATAAAATATGAGTGGTGTATTTGACGCGGGGCGTTGGGCCGTGGGAGGGATATATGTTCTACAGAGTGCCATTTTGATTGCATTGTTGTTGTTGGTTGTTCTGGATGCTTGTTGTAAGAATCACGTTTACCCCCAAGCTTTGTGTACCTAATTACCCCATCATACTGGACAATTTTGAATACCCCAACAGATCTTCAAATCAAATGGCTGATTGAGACAGTAAATTAATTTTATTCTATTTTTGTAACACTCCAAGAATGAGCTATACTCAATATAGGACTGCTTCAACTATGACAGTTCCATGAGCAGAAATTCTTTAAGGTAATCTGTTTCTACACGGCACTGTAGTTTCAGCGTGTATCACTGCATGTTCTGTCTTTTTCATGTTCCTTCATTCGTATTCAGTCCTTTTTTCCAGGTTTGTCTGAGATTTTACAAGATGCGAATATGTCTTCACTGAAAACAATGTGCATCCTTTGTTGTGTAAGATCCTACTGATTCTTCTGTGATATACTCTGTAGTACAGCATTGCTCGGAGTTCCCTTCTCAACACTTAAAATTCTTGAACGATCTCCTCAGAATATCTTTTATATTTTAAGACTAAGTGATCTGAGAGAATAGATATATTGTTTAGTTTCCCCAATTTACAATCACAAACAATAGATGCACCTGCCTGACAAGCAAGTCCAATGGAAACAAGCACAAAGTCTCTGCCGAAGACTATTAAAATTAAGTGTTGCAGCAGAGCTGTACCGTATTTTTGTTTTGTTGAATTTTGTTTATTAATAATTTATCACTTATTAAAGTGATTTTTCAATGGAACTGAGAGAACTCAGTTTTGTTTTCCTTCACAATAAAAACCCTTTTTTAATCCGATCTAGCTTTGCGTGCAACTTGATGATGCTACAGAATGGGAGAATATTTTTTTTAAAACGCTGTGGACTACAACAATGATTTAAAGATGTCGGTGTTTCTAGATATCCGCACACTCCACACTACAGTGTTTATTCTTTTTTTGTTTAATTTACTGGCCGGGTACACTTTGTCCTACAGCCATGATGTCACATTATTTACAGATCCTATGCAGCAATCAACGTTCTGCCTACAAACCCGGGATGGAATCATTAACTCCATCAGAGTGTAGTATACCTCTCTATGTTCATGCAAACTAAATTGTAACCCTTAGTGGCATCTAACAATATGTATCTTATGTATTGAAAAAATAAGCAACGCAATATTTTTTATAACATACAACATACTTTATTTCTTTATCAGTGCAAAACTTCGTATTCTACAATATTACACACACACACACACACAAAACATTATTTTACAAGTTGAGGTTAACAATGCAGGCAACCAATGCAAAGGCTTTAAGACAAGAAAATTGTGGGCCGAGAACATGTGCTGCTGCGGCAGTCTGTGTGGGCTGGAAGTGACCAACAGCAAAGAGAAAAGAAAAAAAAACAGAAGACTGTTACAACAATCCAACCTCAGACAAAGGTGTGCATCAACTTTTCTATGTCTTCTGGGAAGTGAAACAGTCAGGCTGACAATATAATCTGCATTAGGAGACATTTCAAAGCAGAATAGAATCTGTTATAACAACATTTTGACCTGTCTCGTCAAATTCAGAGAGAGAGTGACTCAAGATGGTCTAAGCGAATATGATCAGGATCTACAATAAGTACATCAGTCCTTTTTTAACACTGTATTGACCACTAGGATTAATACATTGTGCTGTTTCAGGGGAAATGAATGCAGCCCTATGGGGGGCACAAGCCAGTGCAAACTGTAGGGCGGTCCCAAGCACGGACAAATGCAGAGGGTTGCGTCAGGAAGGGCATCCGGCTTAAAACTTTGCTCAACAAATATAAGCCTTCATCTAAAGAATTCCATATCGGATCGGTCGTGTCCCGGGTTAACAACATCCGTTAACCTGCAGGGCGCCGGTGTAAATTCACCTACTGTAGGTCAAAGATAAAGGAGAGGTGGAAAGTGGGTTCTTAGGCAGATAGAGAAGAGGAAAGCACAGAGCCTAGAATTGAATGTGGGGACTTTGAATGTTGGAACTATTAAAGGAAAGTCTCGGGAGTTGGTTGAGATGGTGATTAGGAGAAAGGTTGATATATTGTGTGTCAAGGAGACCAGGTGGAAAGGCAGTAAGGCTAGAAGTTTAGAGGCAGGGTTAAAATTATTTTACCATGGTGTAGATGGGAAGAGAAATGGAGTAGGTGTTATTTTAAAAGAAGAGGTAGCTAAGAATGTCTTGGAAGGGAAAAGAGTATCAGATCGAGTGATGAGGCTGAAACTTGAAATTGAGGGTGTTATGTATAATGTGATTAGCGGTTATGCCCCAGAGGTAGGATGTGACCTCGCGGTGAAAGATAAATTCTGGAAGGAGATAGATGAAGTAGTTCTGAGCATCCCAGACAGAGAGAGAGTCGTGGTTTGTGCAGATTGTAATGGACATGTTGGTGAAGGAAGTAGAGGTGATGAAGAAGTGATGGGTAAGTACGGCATCCAGGAAAGGAACTTGGAGGGACAGATGGTGGTAGACGTTGCAAAAAGGATGGAAATGGCTGTAGTGAACACCTTTTTCCAGAAGAGACAGGAACATAGGGTGACCTACAAGAGCAGAGGTTGAAGCACCCAGGTGGATTACATCCTGTGCAGACAATGTAATCTGAAGGAGGTTACCGATTGTAAGGTAGTGGTAGGGGAGAGTGACGGGACCACTACAGCCAAGGTGATCAGAGAGACAGGCAGTAGAGTACTTGGTATATCCTCTGGCAGGAAAGGAGAGAAGGAGACTGGGTGGTGGAAGCTCAAAGTACAGGAAATCATACAAGGAAAGAGGTAAGCTCAGAAGAAGTTGGACACTGAGAGGACCGAGGAGAGGAGAGGAGAGGAGAGAGGAATACATTGAGATGTGACGGAGGGCAAAGGTAGAGGTGGGAAAGGCCAAACAAGAGGCATATGATGACATGTATGCCAGGTTGGACACTAAAGAAAGAGAAAATGATCTCGACAGGGTGGCCAGACAGAGGGATAGAAATGGGAAGGATGTGCAGCAGGTTAGGGTGATTAAGGATAGAGATGGAAATGCGTTGACTGGTGCCAGTAGTGTGCTGGACAGATGGAAAGAATACTTTGGTGAATTGGTGAATGTGGAAAATGAGAGAGAAGGAAGACTAGAAGAGGCAAGTGTGGTGGACCAGGAAGCGGCAATGATTAGTAAGGGGGAACTTAGAAAGGCATTAAAGAGGATGAAAAATGGAAAGGCAGTTGGTCCTGATGACATTCCTGTGGAAGTATGGACGCATCTAGGAGGGGTGGCTGTGGAATTTTTGATCAGTTTGTTCAACAGAATTCTAGCGGGTGAGAAGATGCCTGAGGAATGGAGGAAAAGCGTGCTGGTGCCCATTTTTAAGAACAAGGGTGATGTGCAGAGCTGTGGGAACTATAGAGGAATAATGTTGATGAGCCAGACAATGGAATTATGGGAAAGAGTAGTGGAGGCTAGACTCAGGACAGAAGTGAGTATTTTCGAGCAACAGTCTTGTTCCATGCCTAGAAAGAGTACCACAGATGCATTATTTGCTTTGAGGATGTTGATTGAAAAGTAGTGGGTCACTGATGGTGTAGTGGTACACTGGCCTGACTTTGGTACGGGGCAGCGTGGGTTCAGTTCCCACTCAGTGACGGTGTGAATGTGACTGGGAATGGTTGTCTGTGTCTATATGTGCCCTGCGACTGACTGGCGACCAGTTCAGGGTGTAGTCCGCCTTTCGCCCGAAGCTAGCTGGGATGGGCTCCAGCGCCCCATGACCCTAACCAGGATAAGCGGTGTTGCGAATGGATGGATGGATTGAAAAGTACAGAGAAGGTCAGAAGGAGCTACATTTTGTCTTTGTGGGTCTAGAGAAAGTGTATGACAGAGTACCCAGAGAGGAACTGTCCAACTGGAAGTCTGGAGTGCCGGAGAAGTATGTTAGAATAATACAAGACATGTACGAGGGCAGCAGAACAGTGGTGCGGTGTGCTGTAGGTGTGACAGAATTTAAGGTGGAGGTGGGACTGCATCAGGGCTCAGCTCTGAGTCCCTTCCTGTTTGCAGTGGTGATGGATACGCTGACAGATGAGGTTAGCCTGGAATCCCCGTGGACCATGATGTTTTCAGATGACATTGTGATCTGCAGTGAAAGCAGGGAGCAGGTGTAGGAACAGTTAGAAAGATGGAGGCATGCACTGGAAAGCAGAGGAATGAAGATTAGCCGAAGTAAGAAAGAATATATGTGCATGAATGAGAGGGATGGAGGGGGGAAGAGTGAGGCTGTAGGGAGAAGAGATAGCAACGGTGGAGGACTTTAAATACTTGGGGTCAACCGTCCAGAACAATGGTGAGTGTGGTCAGGAAGTGAAGAAACGGGTCCAAGCAGGTTGGAACCGGTGGAGGAAGGTGTCAGGTGTGTTACGTGACAGAAGAGTCTCTGCTAGGATGAAGGCCAGCCATGTACGGATTAGAGACAGTGGCACTGAAGAGACAGCAGGAAGCAGAGCTGGAGGTGGTGGAAATGAAGATGTTGAGGTTCGCTGTCGGCGTGACCAGGTTGGATAAAATTAGAAATGAGCTCATCAGAGGGACAGCCAAGGTTAGATGTGTTGGAGACAAAGTTAGAGAGAGCAGACTTCAATGCTTTGGACACGTCCAAAGGAGAAACAGTGAGTATATTTGTAGAAGGATGATGAGGATGGAGCTGCCAGGCAAGAGAGTGAGAGGAAGACCAAAGAGAAGGTTGATGGATGTAGTGAGGGACGACATGAGGGCAGTTGGTGTTCGAGAGGAGGACGCAGGAGACAAGCTTACATGGAAAAGGATGACACGCTGTGGCGACCCCTAACGGGACATGATGAAAGGAAAAGAAGAAGAAGCTGTTTCAGGGGAAAATATCCAGCCATTTAAAAATTCAAAAGGCTGTGCTGTGTAGACAGGGTAAGAAACGACTATGTGTTGTCATTGCTGTGGGACAGATTTATTTTTCCAAGGTTTGATTGATTGCCGTTTAAACCACAAGTACAGAACTGCAAACCAAAAACAGTAACTGTTTTTGGTTTGCAGTTCACACCAACATCATTCAATCCACTCCTTCTCATTCATGGTTTTGCAAACATCACTTTTGATTGTCACTACTTTCAGATGAAGTGCAAGATGACTTACGTGTTAGCCTCTATGAGTTTTGGTTCTGGTTGAGTTAATTTAAATATTCTATCTATTCAACAGCAAAAAACATTTTGTCTTCCTTATTTCATGCCTAAACTTGATCTGCTTTTAAGATCATTCAATGTTTTAATGAGAGACAAGTTGACAAATGGGCGGCACTGTGGCCGACTGGTTAGTGCATCTGCCTCACAGTTCTGAGGTCCCGGGTTCAATCCCCGGCCTCGCCTGTGTGGAGTTTGCATGTTCTCCCCGTGCCTGCGTGGGTTTTCTCCGGGCACTCCGGTTTCCTCCCACATCCCAAAAACATGCATTAATTGGAGACTCTAAATTGCCCGTAGGTGTGACTGTGTGTACAAATGGTTGTTTGTTTGTATGTGCCCTGCGATTGGCTGGCAACCAGTTCAGGGTATACCCCGCCTCCTGCCCGATGATAGCTGCGATAGGCTCCAGCACACCCGCGACCCGAGTGAGGAGAAGCGGCTCAGAAAATGGATGGATGGAAGTTGACAAATGCACTCCAAATTCAGCTCATATGCCCTTTCACTCTGAAATCTTTGCATGTTTTCATTATTAATTTGGAATAGTGAACGCAAAAATGTATAAAAGTTTACCAAATATTATCATTATTGTTGTTGTTCCGACACAAAATCATTCGATCAAATTACCCTTACTGCATACTTTCTTATCACAACAGTCTAAATCTAAATGCTTCTTCTTATTTTGCCCTGTGTCCCAGTGCAAGATAGTCAACTAACAGAGCTCTCTTTTCCCCCAAAAAATAATAAAATCTTCCTCACTTAATTACAGGAGCATATTAAAAATAGCAAAAAGTGAGTATGAGCATTCTCTTGTCAGCATGTCAGCACTGTCAGTAATGCCTCTGGGCAGCATCCAGTGGGTGCAAGAATCATCTGCTACTTTTCTGCTCCTCTACGCTGAATATACATCATCACATCCACTTTTTCCCACAATAACACACACTGCACTGAGAGCTGGCTCAGGATACAAACCACATTCACCGCAAGTCAAATGCAGTGTCGCTCATTCGCCGAAGTGTAATGCCTGTTGACATGGATGCTTGGAGATTAGACATTGTCACGGGACTGCACAAGGTGCATTGAGGCAGCCTGCTATTTCATGTACCCAAGCAAAATGTCAACATGTTGGCAGAAGACATGTTGGCAGAAGAAGTCCCTAATTTACACTTCAGGGACTTTCAAATATTTCCATGTCAGTCTGCCCCAAATAGTCAAGCATCAAACTAGACGCTAGTCTTTTAAGTACTGCCCATAAAAACTCTGATAGGGATTTTATAAATGTGTTCCCTGGAATTGGACAGATTCTCACTGTGAAGCAGAAAATTATAACTTGATAAGTTCTTATTTCCTCATTTAAAACACAAAAATTGGCAACCCAAAACAACACTTTTAGAACATTTATCATATGTATCACATTTATGCATTTATTACATCCCCAAGACCACTCTGGCAGTAGAGCAGTGGTTCCTAAACAGGGTGCGAAATAATTACATTTAAAATAAATTGTCCGAAAATTATTATTTATTACTTACAAATATAACTTTGTCCATCTATCTATGCCAGCGACATAACAGGCAGAAAAAATGGATGCTCTTCCGTTAGATGGCAGAATGTACAATAAACCTGTTGCGAGTATATCAGCTTTGCATTCGATTAAACAGGCCAACATTTCACATTGAGCATGTCAATTTGTGAAGTACATTGAGACGACATCCTCATCATCCTCATCAGTAGTCATACTTTTTGTGACATTTTTGTCTGGTGGGTTGCTGTGAATTTTTTACTCATGAACAGTAAACTGGATGCCTTGGCTCAATAAAGGTTGGGAAGCACTGCAGGAGAAAGTCATTGTGGAAAAAAAACCCTCTAACCCTCCTTTACGTATTTGTTAGTTAACTGACAGGGAAGGGTCATATTCCAGCAACTAAGGTTTCTGACACTGCAGCTATGTCCAAACAAAGCTGAGCAACATTGCTTTTTGTTTGTATGTTTCATAATCCTCACACTAAACATGCAAGTCAGCAGGATTACACCTGAGTGATGCGCTGAAGACAGTATTTGAAGTTTAGTGTGACATTTTCCCCGCTTGCTGGAGGTTTTGAAAAGCACTTCTGCACAAATCAAACCGCAATACATATCAAACCACTTCCTTTTACTGCATGCACTGCAAAATAGTTTCATCAAAAAACTAGCAGACAGCTGTCACCCATAAAATATAAATATTTAGTTGCACGCAAACCAAATAATAAGGGCGGTTGTTTTGGGTGAATATTGTCAAACACATCAAACAAGCCTTTAGGTGTGCCTTTGTCTGTACGAATCCATCAATCTCATCTAGAAGAGTGATTAAGTTTATATGAAGGTAATCTTGATCAAGATAACGACAAGCTCCTGTGGGAATAACAACAGAGGATAGATATCCCCTCTGTGGAGTGTGTCTGGAGTTTGACTGTGCGTGTGGGGGGGGGTGAGATGCACTAATCAAAATAACAAGAAAATTGGTCGGGAGCACAGTGACATTATGACCAGGGAATTTCTTTATTTACAAAGTTAACAGATGCTATGCCACATTAGCTGATGTCAAAGCATTGAACGAGGGCAATTACAGAGCAGTTGGAGATCCACTTGACATGACTGAAAAACAGCTGTTGATTACAAAAAGAAGAATATTGAGTCACATCAGCCTGGAGGTAATGTACAGAAAAGTACCTCAAAAGTCGAGGTAGAATCAGCACACACTGGTTGACTGATGGCATGTGACACAAGTTTGTATAAGTCACCAAAGACTTGAAATGGGAGTGTTGTCCGGTGACTGTTCATCTCACACACACAAGCCAGAGACACTGTTGACTACCAGTGGAGCAGTCTCTGGATCATATTATGTCTTACAGCGAAAAGTTTACTTTCTGTTTTATCAAGGTCAACAAGACAATTGTGGTGTGAAAAATAACAGCAGTGAACAAACTCAAGACAGACAGAATTCAAGTGTGTGACAGTGTGAAACATGGGACACTTATGGTGACGTTTGGGCATTTAAAATCTAAAAGTAGCATGTGGGACAAATCTTTCAGGCACGCACCCAACAGACCACAAGACATTTTCACAGGTAAAATCTATTTCATCCTTCATCACCACAGTTTCAACAAATGTGAAACATTTATCATGTTCTTTCATTAATTCAGTGATACAACCACTTTGAAACTAGGACTTGATGCAGCTGATACTTAAGTGCACAGTAAAATATACAGGATTTGTTCAACAGAAGAACTTAGTATGCCTTGTGCTCGACCAAGGTTCCTTATTGAACATGATTTTTGTATTATACAGAAATTGATTAGCCTCAATTATCTTTGAAATCCACAAGATGATTGATTGGGTAACCCAACTTGTGCCCCACAACAACAAATGCACAAAAGCAGTGTCGACTTGAACATTTCACAAAATTCAGTCTATGATTTTCTTTCCAAAAATAGCATAACTGAGTCTCACTCGCTCTTACAAACACACATGCACACACAGACAGAAATGATAACGCTGTCGATCTGCCTTTGCAGTGGGACCAGAGAGCTACCAACAGTGACTCACATTCTGTCAGAATGTGTTGAATCTACAGGCCTGCTGCATACACGCCACAATCCACGAGGTGCGCGAGTACTAGCGCAGGGCCAACACGTCTCAGTCTGTGAGTCAATGTCAGCTGTAAAACGTCTTTAAACCTTGAGGGCTTCGTGCACGCCCACCGCCGACAGACGGCGGTTGATGTTCCGATACCTGCAGCGAAGAAGGTCACGATATGTGGAGCGCAGGTCTCGATTGAAGAAGGCATAGATGAAGGGGTTCATTAGGGAGTTGGCGTAACCTAACCAGAGCAGCGTGCGCTCCAGCCAGATGGGCACACAGCTGCACACTACCCCACAGATAAAGGGCCTTGCAGTGGACAGGATAAAGAATGGCAGCCAGCACACAGTGAAGACCCCCACAATAACCCCCAGTGTTGTGGCCGCTTTCTGCTCTCGTTTGAAAATGGAGATGTTTCGCCGTTCACGGTTCAGCAGTCGGGACAGGGCAGCGCACTCCTCTGCCACACCAGGGGGCTTTAGGCCCTGCATTCGTAGCGCCTCTTTAGCCACTGTTTCGAGGCGCTCGCGGCGGGAAAGGTCAGTGAAGCGATGTTTGGCACCACTCTTGCGGGCTGCCCGGAATATTTTGTAATACATAAACAGCATTACCAGCATAGGGATGTAGAAGGCTACGGCTGTGGAATAGATGGTGTAGCCAAAGTCTTGGCTGATGAGGCACACGCCGGCTGTGTGGACGTTTTTGGCCCAGCCGCAGAAGGGGGGCAAAGTGATGGATGCTGACACCAACCACACGCCCAAGATCATCTTTGCCATCAGCTGACCATTCTGTCGGGCAGGGTAGGTTAGGGGCCGTGTGATCCCAAGATACCTGTGAGAGGGACACAAAAACAGCATTACAAATTGACTCTGCTCAGAAAAAAAGGACCTTATGAAGTACAATGACATGTCCCTGGGGTGGTGCCCTTAAATGTTTTGTACCCATGCACACCATGTTTTGAACTCCACATTCGAGGCTAGTACTTCAATTGTTAATACTGAGTAGGGATTACAAACTTCGTACAGTGGATTTCAAACACCCCAGAAGCATTTTTATTTTGAACATAATACATTACAAAAAAAGAAGTTACGAAATTTACAATATAAATATCCCATATTAAAACACCGTGTACTGCCCATCAGAAAAGGATAAGGATTATTTAAATCCTACCCCTTTCATCATTACCTAAGGTAAATTATCCATCATGAAGTGCAATCTGAAATACAAAAATACAATACCACAATATATGCAATATAGAGCAAGAATGGGAAAGAATTCCACCTACAAAGCTTCAACAATTAGTGTCCTCAGTTCCCAAACTTTTATTGAATGTTGTTAAAAGAGGAGGTGATGTAACACAGTGATAAACATGACCCTGTCCCAGCTTTTTTGGAACGTGTTGCAGCCATAAAATTAAATACAGTTTATCAGTTTGAACATTCAATATCTTGTCTTTGTAGTGTATTCAATTAAATATAGGTCGAACATGATTTGCAAATCATTGTATTCTGTTTTTATTTATGTTTAACACAATGTCCCAACTTCAATGGAATTGGGGTTGTACCTTACTACATTGTCTTCATTATGTGGGTCAAACCAATCTCTCACCTTTAATTTTTTTAAGAAAAATGCTGAAAGTGCAGCGTCAAACACACATGTACATTCAAGACATCATGCAATCTAGAATTGCTATGAGGACTATTAGCAGTAGTTCTATGACTGAATGAATGCGCATTGCTGTTAAAGAGGGAGCTATCAATCAAGTAAGCAGCTCTGCGGTTAAAAAAAAAAAAGCAGTGTGTGTACTAAACAGTCAGTACTTTCTAAAAATTCCTGCAGCTCCTTCAATGTTGCTTTCTGCCTATTGGTAGCCTGCGTGACCAGATTTCCTCTCGTCTTTTCAGCAAGTTACAAGGGATGGCGAGTTCTTGATAATGTCAAAGTGTTGCCAAATTTTCAAAATGTGATGAAGACCATTTTCCATGGTATATTTAATGCCTTGGAAATCATTTTGTAACCTTCTCCTGACTGATACCTTTGAACAATGAGATTCCTCTGATACTGTGGAAGTTCTCTTGGGACCATGCCTTGTCCTCTAAGATGTGACAAAAAAAATGACAGGAAAAGCCTACCACAACTTTTATGTACAGTTTTAAAGTTATTTATCTCAGTCTCCTTTTTTTATATCACAAAAATTGCATAAGGAAGCTGAAAGCACCCAATTAAGAGCCCCCCGCCCCATCCTACAAAGAGCGTAAGTTTCCTGATCAGTTTCATATTCTACAAAGATCTCTTCTGGATCAGACCTTTTCCTGCAACGTGACCAAATCATCATCACAATCATCATTATCATTATTAAAAGCGCATGCAAATCTCAATTTTTGACACAGCCTATACAGGGATTTTCAATATTTATTTTTTTTACTTTGATTTGATCAAATGACAAGCAAATTAACAGTACACGGAATACAAACATTATCACATTGAAAAACACAAACCTACAAGTTGGAATATTTTGTATTTGTTTTCAGACACAATCTTTTGTTAATTGCTATTTAAATGCATTTGTGGAAAAAGTTTGATCAGGTCTAAGGATTAAATCATTTGTCAAGAAAAAATACTGATCGTTATAACGATTTCCTGAAAATATGATTCTAACATTTTGAGCAAGTGTGTATTCACTCGCAGCTTCAAATGATATTATTAACGTGTCTCCAAGACATCTTGATTGAAATTAGTTCACCTAATCTCACATAACAAACACTGTATTCATCTAATGCCTGTACAGAAGGTTTTCAGTGGGTACAGAAAGTTTTCAGACCCCATTAAATTTTTCACTCTTTGTTATATTGCAGCCATTTGTTAAAACCCATCCATCCATTCTCTGAGCCACATATCCTCACTAGGGTCACGGGAGTGCTGGAGCCTATCCCAGCCATCATCGGGCAGGAGGTGGGGTACTCCCTGAACTGGTTGCCAGTCAATCGCAGGGCACATAGAAACAAACAACCATTCACACTCACATTCACACCTACGGCCAATTCAGAGTCTTCAACTAACCTACCATCCATGTTTTTGGGGATGCGGGGGGAAACCGGAATGCCCCGAGAAAACCCATGCAGGCACGGGGAGAACATGCAAACTCCACACAGGCGAGGTCAGGAATCGAATCCCGGTCCTCAGAACTATGAGGTCGACGCTCTAACCAGTCGCCCACCAGCAATCAATCTAAAAGGCAACACCTGAGCAACTAGAAACGCCCATCAGTCACATGTTCCAATTCATTTGCACACTTGAAATGTGGGTGGCTTCAAACAAAAGGTGCTCTGTCCTGAGTTGTTTAACATCTAGATGTAAATAGCATGAAATAAAAGCTGGAATTCTGAACTTTTGTGTCATATTCAACTTTTGATATGAATCCCAAATGTCTTCACTATTCAACAAAAACAAAGGTATTCATGTCGCCCTTCCAATACATTTGGAGGGGACTGTACTTTATAATCTTGTGAAAAATATTTCATGTTATTTTTATCTACTTTTTATTATAAATCACGTTTAGACTAATCTAATTTTTATTAGCAATCTACTCGGAAGTTTCTTTTTTTTTGTGGTTGTGCCACCCATCTCTGCCATCAACAATGATGAGGAGGATGAAGATATTCAGTTGGAGGCGCCATTGAGGGGTTTCTTTCCGAGTTAGCCTTTTATTACCACAAGTAACCATACAAGACGGTGAGTTAATTTCAATGAGTGTGGCTGTCTGAACCAATTAGTAACATAATTTGTTCACAGATTTATGGAGGCACAAAGCATGAGTCAATTAGTTGGTTTTGTATCAAACACTGAATGCAAGAGCTTGAGGTGAGGACTTCTGGTCACTCGTGAGTGGAGATAAATGTCCACTGATTGTGTCGTTTATGTTATTTCATTTTTACATTTGAGCATGTTTCTGAATACACTTGAACATTGAACCATTCACAATTTGCAACTTTTTGAAAATGTTAAGTGGCGGTTCCCCGTGTAAAGCAAGAAATGCTCTCTGCTTCTGATGGGCATCCAACAATGACGTCATTTCCAAAATGGCTGACCGGAAGCGGAAAGGTTTAAACCAAACTCTTTTGAATGAACCTTCAAAAACGTAAACTACAAACCGGGAATATTTCTGAGGGGAATCAGTCATTAGTAGCTTAAGTTAAAATTGGTCTTATTCTTCATAAATGATTTGGGTAGCTGTGGGTCAGTAGGTAGACCAGGGCGACCAGTGACCGAAGGGTAACTGGTTCAAATTCCTAAAATATCAAATGTTGATCTTCTGTCCGCATACTCATCATTTGATCCATCCATCCATCCATTTTCAACACCGTCTATCCTGGTTAGGGTCACGGGGTGCTGGAACCTATCCCAGCTGACTCCGGGCGAAAGGCGGACGAGAAAGAGAAAACCATTCTTCATCCTGAGCCAAGCTTCCCCCAGAGTGACACACATTGGCAGTCTGGACCAAAAGAAGTTTGTTTTTTTAGATGTATCACAAAGATTTGGGACATATTCATGCAGAAGCCACAGGGATTCTCCTGTCACAGAACAAAAGTGTAGCTAAACTAATGGAGAATTTCATTACTTCCATTGGACTACCAGCGAGGGCACAGTGAAGTAAATTATTTTCTGCGGCATAACACTGTAATCGGCCATAGCGTGTTACAGCCTCCTTTCTCTCGGGGTATCTCTCAAACCTTTTATGTCTGAGAGGGAATACTCAGTGAAATATTTACAGAGCTGCGGTTGGTTTGGGTGGCAGTGTGGTAAATTTAGAACAGCAAAAAGAGGATAAGGGCAGAGAGAAAGTCCATTTACTTACACAGAAACCTTCGACTCATATTTTCACTTCAGACTTATAATGGCAACTGGGGAGAGCTAAATGTGCTTTTGAAAATGAGAAGTGGCCAACATTTTCTCATGCTTGGTTTTATTTAACAATAAATGTTTTGTGATAGATGTCATTGACACTACTTATTTTAGATTGAAGATCCTTACTGAGCCGGCACGGTGAACGACTGGTTAGCACATCTGCTTCAAGTTCTGAGGACCGGGGTTCAAATACCGGCCCCACCTGTGTGGAGTTTGCATGTTTAGCCCGTGCCTGGGTGGGTTTTCTCCGGGCACTCCGCTTTCTTTCCACATCCCAATACCACGCGTGGTAGGTTGATTGAAGACTCTAAATTGGCCATAGGTGTGAATGTGAGTGTGAATGGTTGTTTGTTTCTATGTGCCTTGCGATTGGCTGGCGACCAGTTCAAGGTGTACCCCACCTCCCGCCCGAAGATAGCTGGGATAAGCTCCGGCACGCCCGCGACCATAGTGAAGATAAGCGGTAAAGATAATGGATGGATGAATGGATCCTTACTGATATTTGTTCCACAGTCATAAAGTTGTACTACCCAGACTATGTCCGAGTATAAGATTACCCTTTAGTGTTGTATAGTAGTTAGTTTCATACTGTTTTTACACTGTGTATTTGCTATAAACTGTCCTTGACAGCAGACACTGCATGATGACAACATATTGCATATTGCTCTTCTTATTTTATTTTGCTTCATTGATTCCTCTTCTTAGCTGAAAGGAGTAAGTGTATGTATTTGAGAGTCTTTGTAGTAAAGCTCACTACCTGTCCTGTAAACCATCCTATCAGCATTTTACTGGCTCCCATAGTAATAGAGATGACAACTATTAGAGCTACAATGACTGACATCACTGTCAGCCTGGTCTCCATGGTGTACAAAGCAAACATTGTGCTGGAACCGCAACATTTTCAAATTAGAGTGAAATAGAAAAGAATGAATAGGGCAAACTAGAAAGCTATAAATAAATCCAAAATGATTTAAGATATAAAGGTCAAGATGATATATTGTAGGTACACACTCATCCAGTGTTGGGCAGTTGTGGCAATACAAGTAGCAGCATACTAGTTTAAAGGTGAAAGAGCAAAGCTTTTAAAAAATAAATAAATATCTTGATACCTCCAGAACCCCTTTGGCAATTTGGCAGTTAAGGTTTACAACTGCCATTTGGAGGTGATTTTATAGCAGTTATGCAGCAGTTTATTTGATAAATGTAACTTGGAATGTGCCGACATGGTAATGGGAAAAGCAGCACGTGCATGACGCAAGTAAGGACTTCTTTGCATGTACTACAACTACGGTAGTGATTATGCACTGAGCATTAGAAATGTATTAAAATGATTTGCAGTTACAGTTTAAACCAAATCGGACTACTCATGTCTCGATGGCTTTTTATGTCCTGACATCCTGCTGGAGCATATATATGTATATATATATATATATATATGCAGTGGGTACAGAAAGTATTCAGACCCCCTTAATTTTTTCACTCTTTGTTATATTGCAGCCATTTGCTAAAATCATTTAGGTTGATTTTTTCCTCATTAATGTACACACAGCAACCCATATTGACAGAAAAAAATGGAATTGTTTGATTAGGAAAGCCACACAGCTGTCCATATAAGACCTTACAGCTCACATTGCATGTCAGAGCCAACACCCATAATTATAACATATGTTTGAATCTACTAGCGACCTGCAATGTGCATTGATTTTCTAAGATCAAGTGACCCCCCCCCCCCCCCCCCCGTGTTTTGCTTTATATTCTGAATCAGAGATGACAACATGATTACATGTTCATGTTCATGTACAAAATCACTTTTGCTATTCTACCTTCATAGTCCTTTTTGACTGTCACCTCATTCACATATGTCGCCGCTTTGGCATTGAAAAGTTCTGTCACAGAACGTCTGTAGTATGGCGTTCGAGAGAGCAGGCCAGTGTCAGATGGTGGCAGCTTCTGGGATGGGGTTTAGGAATTGAGAGCAATTATGTGTGGTGGGGCAAAGCAAGGAGGGATTTTTATGTTAAGTAGGACTAAACTTTTATAAACTTATCATAAACAGTCAGTACATATCCATACATGCAAACATTTAGGTATAGACATAGTTCTCTAATAATTTGTTAGCCTGATGTAGTGACGACGCCCAATGTCCCAGTTGACATTCGTTCTCAAGAACTGAAACTGTTGCATTCCTGCATCCTGAACCTCAACCAGCCAGTTTGCTTCAACAAAAGACAGGAAACCTGGTTTGTATCATTTGGAGCTATAAATGTCTCCTCAATGACTGGCACAGCATGGGTGAGGGAGGGGAAGGAAGTGATTGATGACTGCTGGACAAGTGCTGGAACACGCTCACCCCCCAGTGGAGGTTAGAGACACTGCCTGTGGACATTGTTTGTAACAAACAAACCTCTGGAAATATTCTAAATGTATGCCTTGAGGTCTGTGTCAATCTTACAGGTCCAGCTGTGAGACTGTTCCTCTTGATTTGAACGCAAAGTATGAAATGATGTATTGAACAATTAGTTGATTTGCCAAGACTAAAGTTTAGACAATCATTCTATATGCTTGGTCTACAGTATGAGTAAGAGTGTAAAGGTGGGAGTGTTTTAGATATATATATGATTTTTAAACCCATTTTATGGGTCAAAATTGTAGACTAAATTCAAGCTGATGGGTGTGGTCTTCTCTACTTCCTGTCCCTTAGATATAACCCTTAACCTTCACCTTCTCTCGCTTTTGGTCTCTTGGCTCTTCTTCCTGGCTAACATCTCTTCAGCTACGGGGTGGCTTCGTCCCCGGATCAAGATGGCGACGTTTTCCAATCGAGGAAGCCAGTCATGTGGCTTTGCCCGTTTTCCCAGTCTAGATCTGTTGGCGGAGCCTCAATAAGTAACTACTGACATTCCGTACCGGTCATGCCCCCAGTTGAGAGCAAGAGTGGGGCCCGCAAAAGTTCAAAATGCCAGGAAAAGATACAAGCGTGCCCCAACAGGACAACAACTTTCCCTTTTGCATTTTTTGCGTTTTTCTTTTTTGTGCATCTTCTTCTTCAACTAAACCTGCCCCCTTTCCTCCTGAAATGCTCAGCGAAAGACCTTCACCAGGGCCAACTGATCTATGGTCGTGAGTAATGCATGACAATCGTTGCCAGAATGTACAAAATTAGTGCCTATTAATTTGGGGTAAAATACCAGCTTCACACAAGTTCTAACTTTGTACTTGCTCAACACGCTGTAACCTATTCATTTTTAGTCCAACAACACACATTGTCCTATTTTTCTTTACATATGCCTATTTTATTTCTATTACCATAATTATTTTCTTTTTGTGGTAGAGTGCCTCTATATGTTACCCAGTAGTTTCCCCTTTTAAATTTAACTCAATTTTCTGTAAAATTCCATTTCCTGTTGTGTTTTTTGTGTGTGTTTGAGTTTAATAGTAAAACCGCTGAAATCAAGAACTCATATTTCATTCCCGTAGCAAACTTCAGATTATGAGACAGAGGTTTTTTGTCACTTTTCCTAAAATCTACAAGAAAAAGAGCTTGATTCTAATGTTAAAACGTAAATCGAACTAAACCGGAAGTGAGGCAGGAGTTTATTTCTGGCGTGTTCTTTGTCCAAAATTAATTACGTTTTTATCCAAAACCAATATACGCTACATTGATTTCCCAGTTTACATGTAGTGCCTCAAATTAATGTCGTTAACCTCTGGTCAAACTTCACTTTCCTCTTTGTGTTTCTTTTTCCAAAGGAAGATGCTGTAAATATACTATGGACGTTAATATTGAGATTTTTGTCCAAATAGGCTCCGCCTTGCCTGTTGTGGCTATAATGACACAAAGGCATAGAAAAATTGTTGAATGCGTTAGAGACTCCATCAATTCCACAAGATCCTCACTCATTTGTTGTATCAGGGTCATTCTTCACTAAATAAAGTTTGATTTAACAGACTACTGTACTTAAAGGAGCCATTTTCTTAAAAAAATATTCATATATAATGGTCATGGACATGGTAGGGACTATTTTCTGTCTGTTTTGTTTAAAAATGCCGTTTTGGTGTTTCGTTCATTTCCATCTAACATGCTGCTCCGCCACATCAAGAGGAGGAAGATGAGGTGGCTGGGGCATCTGATTCGGATGCCTCCGAGACGCCTCCCTGGTGAGGTGTTCCGGGCACATCAGGGGACGACCCAGGACACGCTGGAGTGACTATGCCTCTCGGCTGGCTTGGGAACGACTCGGGATCCCCTCGGAAGAGCTGGATGAAGTGGCTGGGGAGAGGGATGTCTGGGCGTCCCTGCCAAAGCTACTGCCCCCGTGACCCAACCTCGGATAAGCGGTAGAAAATGGATGGATGGATATTTGCTTGGTGTCCGTTTAAAAACTGAGTTTTTCTCAAAGTTCCACCACACTTTAAACAAGTCTCGTTTCCTTCCACATCGGTGATAGTGGAGTGGTACAAAGAGCTGACTTTGGGGCAGCCAGTGTGGAAATGATTACCACTCTGTGACTGTATAATTAAATGTCCTGCCACAGAAACTGGGACATGTGAAAGACTAATCCGATTTCCAATTGATCCAAGTGTAACTTGCAAAATTAATTTGATTCCCAATTGAATAGTCTGGTTGTGTTAATCCACGTCTAATCGTTGATCAAGGTCACAATAAAGTGTTGGCATGTACAGTATTCTGAAATCTGTTTTCAATCGATTTAATCCGATAGTTTGGTTTTCTGAAGTGCATAGGAAATATTGTGTTGAGTGTCTGTATTTGTCATTACACCTTGTGGTCACCAAGACAAATCACATGTTGAAACATACTGCTCTATTTGTCATGATGTTAATATACAGCAAAAACAGATGCCCAAAATCAGCTAAGAAAGGCTCAAGCTCACCTCTGACACTAATGAGAGGCCACACCTTTTAGGAAATTGATGGATAAAGAAAAGGGCAATGATAATTCCCATCACACACGTTATTTAACTTTTTGTTGTTCGTTTTGTGTCGCTCTTCAGAATTCCTGTCCCAGTGGACTCTGACAACATCCTCAGACCTTGATACTTCACTGAGGTCTTGATCCTTCTATTTTAATAATGGCAGCCTGAGAGAGCATCTCTGAACTCTTCTCAACATCATGATATTTTAAATGCAGTCACACAAACCGCATGATCAGTGATCCATGGATCATTGGTCTAGCTAGCATTCATCTGAACTGCTGTATCTACAGTATGAACAACTGCTTTGCGTTAGGTTGTATTTATCCTATTACGAGAGGATTTAGATATGAAATACTACAACACAGCTGGTGATCTTCTTATCTTCGGGTTTAATACCACTTATTTTGTATGCACTACTTCATCCGTGTATGATTTATGGAACACTGTAGCTCACATAAACTGTGTGATTTGGCCATTCAGGTCTTGAGCACTGTCTGTTAAAACTGGGTCAGCGTATTTTAGTGCATTTGAAAAAAAGCAAGAGAGCATGTTTCCTGCATCACTCAGGTCTACAAGAGTAAAGAACGCAATCTAACGCTTAAAATTTACTTTCACTTTTAGGACTTATGTATTCAACCATAGTCTTAATTTCTTACTGGACATTAAAGGTCCCGTATTTTGGCTATTTAGAACTCCCATAGAGTGACTTAGTATAAACGTGTCAATTTCATTTTAAAAAAAACACTGGTTTTGTCATATGGCCCCTCTAACAACTTCTGTTTGACCCAGTTTTGTACCTACTTTGTCCATATCTCCATATATCCAACTTCTTCACATAACTACTCAAGTAAAAGTAAAATGTATGGTGCATTTTAACTACGCTGACAAGTACTATTTATCCAAAATGTTACTTGAGTAAATGTAATGGAGTAAATGTAGAGCGTTACGACCCACCTCTGCTCAAGAGTATCCATCCATCCATTATCTGAACCGCTTCTCCTCACTAGGGTCGCGGGCGTGCTGGAGACTATCCCAGCTGTCATCGGGCAGCACCCTGAACTGGTTGCCAGCCAATCGCAGGGCACATACAAACAAACAACCATTCGCACTCACATTCACACCTACGGGCAATTTAGAGTCTCCAATCCATGCATGTTTTTGGGATGTGGGAGGAATCCGGAGTGCTCGGAGAAAACCCACACACCCACGGGGAGAACATGCAAACTCCACACAGGCGGGGCCGGGGATTGAACCCAGGTCCTCAGAACTGTGAGGCTGACGCTCTAACCAGTCGTCCACCGTGCCGCCTGCTCAAGAGTGTGGCTTAAAGGTGGCATCGAGGCACCTTTCCTAAGATTTTTGTAGAAGACGCTCTCGTACAGTGCAAACACTTTTCTATTCGCTCTGCTTGCTTCGCCTCTGTTTCTTGCTGATAAGCTTGTTATTCTTCTTCCAAAGAAATTAGAAGCAGCGACTCCTGGATATGGTTAAACCTGTGGGACTGTCCTTTTTTGTAGATACAGTCTGTTGTTGCCATATTCCAATATTTTTTTATACCCCCTTACCATTACGTGAACGTGGCATGCTTATTAGCACAAGCCTGCTATTAGCAACGAGACCAGCAACAAGATGCCTCCTTTTTCCACTGAAGACTATCACAAACTGCTACATAAGATGGCAGTCCTGGAGACTGACTGTCCCTGACTGTCCATTTATATGTGAATATAAATGGACAGTCAGGGAATGAAACCACTCCACCGATCTCTCAAAATGATGAGCAGAAGCATGCTAACAGACAGCCACTTAGCTCCACAAAGAGGATGGATGTGGACCGTGGAAACTAATGGATCCTCCAGTAGTTCTCAATGGAATTTACTGGGAGCATAGCCTACATATATGTAACAACATCAAAAAGGCAGAGCAGAACACCAGCAGCATTACCGAGGAATCCGGCTGGCCTGCGTTGCGTTCTTCCTCAACCCCCGAGACGGTCACTACAGCAAAGGGCAAGAAAAGAGGACGTGAGTCAATGCAAAAGATTGACATCACTTAAAAATAGATTCGAGCCACTTTTACAAGACCCTGGCCATGAATGCTCATCCCCACCACTGAAAGGCATGAAACTAAATCATATAAGAAGAAAATGGCACCCCAAAGATTAATAGTTGGTGATGGAGCTGCCAAGGATGTATAACTTTTTGCAGTGAGAAGAACACCAAAGTACTAGGTTTTACCAATGATATGGTGTCTTCTTCTTTCTTCTTCTTTTCCTTTCGGCTTGTCCCGTTAGGGGTCGCCACAGCGTGTCATCCTTTTCCATGTAAGCCTATCTCCTGCATCCTCCTCTCGAACACCAACTGCCATCATGTCTTCCCTCACGACATCCATCAACCTTCTCTTTGGTCTTCCTCTCACTCTCTTGCCTGGCAGCTCCATCCTCATCATCCTTCTACCAATATACTCACTATTTCTCCTTTGGATGTGTCCAAAGCATTGAAGTCTGCTCTCTCTAACTTTATCTCCAAAACATCGAACCTTAGCTGTCCCTCTGATGAGCTCATTTCTAATTTTATCCAACCTGGTCACTCCGAGAGCGAACCTCAACATCTTCATTTCTGCCACCTCCAACTCTGCTTCCTGTTGTCTCTTCAGTGCCAGTGTCTCTAATCCGTACATCGTGGCTGGCCTCACCACTGTTTTATAAACTTTGCCCTTCATCCTAGCAGAGACTCTTCTGTCACATAACACATCTGAGACCTTCCTCCACCCGTTCCAAACTGCTTGGACCCGTTTCTTCACTTCCTGACTACACTCACCATTGCTCTGGACGGTTAACCCCAAGTATTTAAAGTCTTCCACCCTTGCTATCTCTTCTCCCTGTAGCCTCACTCTTCCCCTACCACCCCTCTCATTCATGCATATGTATTCTGTTTTACTTCGGCTAATCTTCATCCCTCTTCTTTCCAGTGCATGCCTCCATCTTTCTCACTGTTCTTCCAGCTGCTCCCTGCTTTGACTGCAGATCACAATGTCATCTGCAAACATCATGGTCCACGGGGATTCCAGTCTAACCTCATCTGTTAGCCTATCCATCACCACTGCAAAAAGGAAGGGGCTCACGGCTGATCCCTGATGCAGTCCCACGTCCACCTTAAATTCATCTGTCACACCTACAGCACACCTCACCGCTGTTCTGCTGCCCTCGTACATGTCCTGTATTATTCTAACATACTTCTCCCCCACTCCAGACGTCTGCATGCAGTACCACAGTTCCTCTCTGGGTACTCTGTCATAGGCTTTCTCTAGATCTACAAAGACACAATGTAGCTCCTTCTGACCTTCTCTGTACTTTTCAATCAACATCCTCAAGGCAAATAATGCATCTGTGGTACTCTTTTTAGGCATGAAACCATACTGTTGCTCGCAAATACTCACTTCTGTCCAACGTCTAGCCTCCACTACTCTTTCCCATAACTTCATTGTGTGGCTCATCAACTTTATTCCTCTATAGTTGCCACAGCTCTTCACATCACCTTTGTTCTTAAAAATGGGCACCAGTACACTTTTCCTCCATTCCTCAGGCATCTTCTCACGCACTAGAATTCTATTGAACAAGCTGGTCAAAAACTCCACAGCCACCTCTCCGAGATGCTTCCATACCTCCACAGGAATGTCATCAGGACCAACTGCCTTTCCATTTTTCATCCTCTTTAATGCCTTTCTAACTTCCCCCTTACTAATCATTGCCACTTCCTGGTCCACCACACTTGCCTCTTCTACTCTCCCTTCTCTCTCATTTTCCTCATTCATCAACTCCTCGATGTATTCTTTCCATCTAGCTACCACACTGCTGTCACCAGTCAACATATTTCCATCTCTATCCTTAATCACCCTAACCTGCTGCACATCCTTCCCATCTCTATCCCTCTGTCTGGCCAGCCTATATAGATCATTTTCTCCTTCTTTAGTGTCCAACCTGCCATACATGTCATCATATGCCTCTTATTTGGCCTTTGCCACCTCTACCTTTGCCCTGTGTCGCATCTCAATGTATTCCTTTCGCCTCTCCTCGGTCCTCTCGGTGTCCCACTTCTTCTTAGCCAACCTTTTTCCTTGTATGATTTCCTGTACTGTGGGGTTCCACCACCAAGTCTCCTTCTCTCCTTTCCTGCCAGAAGATACACCAAGTACTCTCCTGCCTGCCTCTATGATCACCTTGGCTGCAGTGGTCCAGTCTTCTAGAAGCTCCTCCCATCCACCGAGAGCCTGTCTCACCTCTTCCCGAAAAGCTGCACAACACTCGTCCTGTCTCAGCTTCCACCACATGGTTCTCTTCTCTGCCTTTGTCTTCCTAATCTTCCTCCCCACCACCAGAGTCATCTTACACACCACCATCCTATGCTGTCTAACCACACTCTCCCCTACCACTACCTTACAGTTGGTAACCACCTTCAGATTACATCGTCTGCACAAGATGTAATCCACCTGCGTGCTTCTACCTCCGCTCTTGTAGGTCACCCAATGTTCGTGCCTCTTCTGGAAAAAAGTGTTCACTACAGCCATTTGCATCCTTGTTGCAAAGTCTACCACCATCTGTCCCTCCAAGTTCCTTTCCTGGATACCCATCACTTCTTCATCACCCCTATTACCTTCACCAACATGTCCATTACAATCTGCACCAATTACGACTCTCTCTCTGCCTGGGATGCTCAGAAGTACTTCGTCTAGCTCCTTCCAGAATTTCTCTTTCCCCTCTAGGTCACATCCTACCTGTGGGGCATAGCCACTAATCACATTACACATAACACCCTCAATTTCAAATTTCAGCCTCATCACTCACTCTGATACTCTTCACCTCCAAGACATTCTTAGCCAACTCTTCTTTCAAAATAACCCCGACTCCATTTCTCTTCCCATCTACACCATGGTAAAATAATTTAAACCCTGCCTCTAAACTTCTAGCCTAACTGCCTTTCCAGCTCTCCTGGACACACAATATATCAACCTTTCTCCTGATCATCATGTCAACCAACTCCTGAGATTTTCCTTTCATAGTCCCAACATTCAAAGTCCCCACATTCAGTTCTAGGCTCTGTGCGTTCCTCCTCTCTTTCTGATGAAGAACCCGCTTTCCACCTCTTCTTCTTCTTTGACTTCGACCCACAGTAGCTGAATTTCCAACGGCGCCCCGCAGGTTGACGGCGCCGCTGGCGGACGTTGTTAACCCGGGCCACGACCGATCAGGTATCGAATTCTTTGGATGAACGCTCATATTTGTTTGGCAAGGTTTTAAGCCGGATGCCCTTCCTGACGCAACCCTCTGCATTTATCCGGGCTTGGGACCGGCCTACAGTTTGCACTGACTTGTGCCCCCCATAGGGCTGCATTCAATGATATGGTGTCTGATATCTTTAAAAAATAAATAAATAAATAAAAAATCCTGGCGATCACTAATGAGAACCCAACTGTAAAATCTGTCATTATACACACAGGGGTTCTGGTTGTTGTCAAGCAGCGATCAGAGGTACTGAAGTGAGATTTCATTGATCTCCGAAAGAAAGTGCAATGTTTAGATGCTGAGGTTTACAAAAGTGCACCTCTCCCAATGGTATGATTTGGAGATGAACGTTTCAGGCGGCTCAGTCAATTAAATAAGTGGCTCAAAGAAGTGTGTACTGAGCTATCCGTGAGCTGCATTGACAATTCAGTGTTTTTTGGAACATCTTTACAAGGCAGACGGTTTCTGTCTAAATATCTTCTTCGAGACTTTTTGCTACTAAATGAAATGTGGTTAATAGAAACTAGCAGTAATACCATTTTAACACTAGAAAACCCAAGGTTTTCTTATACCTGCTGCAATGTCAAGAGGACAGCCCAAAGGCTCTGTGGTTTAAAATTAACAACTCAAAGGCATACAATTTGCCACCTTTCTTTTGTAAGGGTTTAGGGTTAGGGTTAGGGTTAACCAAAAAAAGAAAGGTGTATCAAAACAAGTTTTGGTCAACACTACCTTGTGTGATGTTGAAAATAGCATCGACAAGTTGATGATTATTTTTCACAAAATAATGGCAAAACAGTCAACAGGCCTCCTATTTCTTCCCTAGTCCATATTCAAGTGGCCTTGTGCAAAACTGTCATTGGCATTTTGATTTTTCAATATCC
Organism: Phycodurus eques; assembly: GCF_024500275.1. NCBI lineage: Eukaryota > Metazoa > Chordata > Actinopteri > Syngnathiformes > Syngnathidae > Phycodurus > Phycodurus eques. The sequence goes on from NC_084527.1 coordinate 29,028,096, forward strand.
ATCCATCCATTTTCTGAGCCGCTTCTGCTCACTAGGGTCGCGGGCGTGCTGGAGCCTATCCCAGCTGTCATCGGGCAGGAGGCGGGGTACACCCAGGACTGGTTGCCAGCCAATCGCAGGGCACATACAAACAAACAACCATTCGCACGCACAGTTACACCTACGGGCAATTTTAGAGTCTCCAATTAATGCATGTTTTGGGGATGTGGGAGGAAACCGGAGTGCCCAGAGAAAACCCACACAGGCACGGAGAGAACATGCAAACTCCACACAGGTGAGGCCGGGGATTGAACCTGGGTCCACAGAACTGTGAGGCTGACGCTCTAACCAGTCGTCCACCGTGCCGCCATTTTTCAATATGGTTTTATTTAATTCTTTTTTTAAGTGTTTTATCGCGGTACACTTTTTATATTGTTCTTGATAGCACTACTTTCACGTGTATATGAATGGTATGTGTATGTTATATATTTTTATAGCCATGCATTACTTTGTGCGACTGTGGACATTGTAAGTGTGCTATATAAATAAGCAGAAAATCCTGGTGAAAACAATAAATTAAAACAATTATTACTGGCTACAATTACGGTAGTAAATAACTGGATGAGCCAAAATTTTCTTCACTGAATTAAATAAATGGCAATAAAGAAAATAGCAGACCAGGAGAAGGTCAACCATGCTTTTAGCTCAAGAAGACTCTTATTGTAACGGTCTTCTGACTGGCCTGCCCCAAAAGAGCATTAAACAGCTGCAGCTCATTTAGAATGTTGCAGCTTGGGTTCTGACCAGAACAAAAACGTCAGAACATATTTAATTTATGTTTTAAATGTTTATAATGTAATGATCTGTGCCCTGCAGTTACTATGCAGAGCATGGGTGGCACTTTGTGCTGCTTTTTTCCATCTCTCTCTCCAGCACTAATCACCTCCTCGTTTGTGCACCTGGTTCCAATCAGCACTCATCACTGCCTGCACTTAAGCCTGCCAGATCCAGAGTTCCAGCGCCAGAGTATTCTCGTTTCCACGTGGTACACCGGCTGACTTGTTACTTCTGCTAGTAAGAAAACATTCCCTGATTACCCGTTCCTGAACTTACTCTCTGTTTTCCTCCTCCAGTGCCTTGCTGTGCTTCCTACCACGACGCCTGCCCCAACGACATTGCCAAGCTCACTCACCTGCTCACGCTCCAGTCTCCCACACGCTCCCATCTCCTCCGGACCCAGTTCAAGCCTTGGAATTCTTGACCCTGCGCTCCACCCGAATAAACCCCTACCAACTGCTTCCTCAGTCTCAGTCTGCTTTTGGGTCCAGTCCAATATTGTTTGGTTACCAACCGTGACATATAAGCTGTTTTTTTTTCTTTGTTTTTCAATGCTTTTAATCATGTAAAGCACATTGAGTTACCTTGTGTATGAAATGCGTTATATAAATACCTTTGCTTTGCTTTGCTTTGTAGACTTCTTGTTCATCTCGTTCGGATAGGATCGGAAAGTTCTGAAGCAAAAAGGAGAATCTGAAGATGGCCACAGAGACACTTTCAAGTGACAGATCGATCCTGGCCGATGAAACACTATCATGCAAAAGCGCCAACATTCCCCATGCGTGTGATGCCCCTTCTATCTTGTCAAAGCCAAAAGGTAAGCAGAACTGCATTGAGCATTGTTGGATAAACAGATTAGTGTTAGCTAATAAGGTTATTTTTTGGATAATTGGCAAATACTTGATTGTGCTGTGAAGTTGTCGACACGTTGGTGTTGGGAGTTATTTGTGTTCGCTGATATGTCCATGGGGAACATACACACAGTGTAATGTATGAAGTGCTGCCTCTATAAAATGCAATGAAAAATGCCTTTATTTTCTTGCTGTGTGTTTCCTCTTAACCACTCTCTGGGCTTTGCTCCTCCAAATAAAAGCAACTCTTGTCACAAGGCTCAGACTCTTCCCCCAGTCATCATGGTTCAGCAGTATATAGGGTTTACAGTTGCTCATCTGAATGAGAAAAGGTGGGCCCCTGATTATGGGATAATTTGAGCAAAAGAAATAGGGTGTATAAAGTCTGCGTTAATTCTTGACCTTTGAGTTATTTTGATGAAAGCATGGCACAGACAGTTCAGTATTAAAATGTATAATAGAATCATTTTTACTGCCAATATGTTCAGTTTCATTACATCTTTTCAACAATGTCAACATTTACTTTTAATGTCATAACCTAATGACAGTGTTCTGGTTCCATACCTGCACTTTGCAAACGTCAGTCAAATTAGGGTATAATCATCCATCCATCCATCCATCCATCCATTTTCTTTACCGCTTATCCTCACTCGGGTCACGGGCTGCTGGAGCCTATCCCAGCTATCTTCGGGCGGGAGGGGGGGTACACCCTGAACCGGTCGCCAGCCAATCGCAGGGCACATATAAACAAACAACCATTCGTACTCACATTCACACCTACGGCCAATTTAGAGTCTTCAATCAACCCACCACACGTTTTTGGGCTGTGGGAGGAAACCAGAGTGCCCGGAGAAAACACACCCAGGCACGGGGAGAACATGCAAACTCCACACAGCCGGGTGCCAAACAGGTACGATGGACCGCATATTCAGCCATCACACTGAGCTTGTGTGTGTGTGACTTCTCTACAGAGCTGGCCCGCTCCTTCAATGGCTGGTAAATCATCTTGCTTCTTTCGTGACTTTCACATATGCATGGCTTCAACAGCACAGGACATGTGGGTTTTGTCTTTTCGCAGAGATCTCGGATTTTCCGTGCACTTCTTCTCTGGACCTTGCAAAGTGCACGTCAGTGCCATTTTACCAAACCTGCCCACCCGCTGCACACCGTAAGTAAGAAGTGGTCATGCACAACTGTTATAGCCATAAGGGGAGTGATATACACTAATGTTGTACTTTGGTAACTGCGTTTTTGTGTGTTCCTGCCAACCTGTGCCATCTTCCAAAGAGACGTCACCTAGATCTGCCATCGAGCCGGATCAAGCCGACGAAGGGGGGATAGGTAATAGACAGGCTCTCGCCAGATGGCACCATGACCCCCCAACCTCGGACTGGGACTGCTTTCCCTGTCTCCGCTCCACCGCCGAGACAGACGGCCACGGGGATGCCTGGTTTATCTCACACGGACGCTAAATGAATTACCAGCCAGTCAAAGTGGAGACGAGGAATCCTGAGTCTTCACCCGGACTATAAATCAATTACCAGCTACCCCAGAAACCTGGAGTCCCAGGTATCAGAAGACCCCTGTGTACAGGGCTCAAGATACTGACCCAAAAAGCTTGAAAATCTGCTGGTCCCGCATGCCAAGATAAAAGTTCAATGTAACTCGTTAAGACATCGGGGATAATGGATTGGACACGAGCAGATGTTCCGCCTACACACATGCTCATTTGCCCCGCTCCCAGCCCCCAACTCGCTCACTCAATCACAAATCTAACTGCAGCCCTGTTAGATTTGTGATTAACAGTCAGTGGAAGGCGATCAAACATAGATACCCATATTTGTTGTAGCTACTTTGATTCATAATAGTTTTGCCAAACTAAGACATTGTATCAAACCCAGTGAAATTTGTAAAAACAGCTCACCAATTTGTGTTGTCACTGTAAGTAAACGCCGAAGCTCTGACCATGCTAGCACTAACTGCTATGTCAGACCCAGCGGCCTACGAAACTGTCTAGTTTCCCACCAGCACAGGTTGCCCCAAGAACATCAGCACCATCGATGTAACCCTGGTGTTTGCGGTGCAGTCAAAATTGTCATTGTTTTACACGGGACCTCATCGCTACAGCAATTACTCATCATTGTCATGATCATCAGCAGCATAAGAATTGTTGACATGTACGTACAGGACGGCGGACAACTGGCTAGCACATCTGCCTCACAGTTTTGAGGACAGGGGTTCAAATCCCGGCTCCGCCTGTGTGGAGTTTGCATGTTCTTTCCGTGCCTGCGTGGGTTTTCTCCGGGTGATCCAGTTTCCTCCCACATCCCCAAAACATGCGTGGTGATTGATTTAAGCCTCAAAATTGCCCGTAGTTGTGAATGTGAGAGCACATGGTTGTTTGTATCTATGTGCCCTGCAATTGGCTGTCGACCACTTCAGGGTGTATCCCGCCTCTCGCACGAAGATAGCTGGGATAGGCTCCAGCACGCCCGCAACCCACGTCAGGAATACGCGGTACAGAAAATGGATGGATGGATGTACGTACAGGTACTGTACAATGTATATCTGCATCCTTATCTGTAAGCTGTTTACTGTAGGCCTACCGTATTTTTACACCTATGTGTGAAGATGCTTGTAACAGTTTTATTAAAGTGTTTTGGGGTCATAGTTTGTGCAAAGTTTATGGTTTAAACTATTGATGTAGGCAATTATAATCTCTTAGGTGAGCATCAATTATTCACGATAATTTGCTATTTGCGGTTGGGCTTGTCGCCTATTCCCACTGTATCCAAAGCTTTCTTTACACAACAGAAATCCACGCTGTCTCAGAGGAAAATGCAAAGAATGAATGTAAATGTTGATTCATCCATTAATACTGCATTTTCCTGCAAGAAACGAAATCCCCCTATTGCTTCAATTTTGCAAACTGATTGTAAATAACCAAATCCATTAAGGACACTCACATCATAGCTGAATAACGTGTCTTTCAATAAAGTATTTGCGCCACAGGCAAAAATGCAGAAGCCAGCAAGGACATCTTCCTCTGTTTCCCTGTCATATTAATGTGAGCGTGGGAGTGTGAAGCACCCCGCCATCATTGTCACCTTCCCTTCGGTTTCTTTCTCAAAGAAAAACTTGAACGTTAAATAAGCTTGGAGGAAAACTTCATGTCCACGCAATTTACTCCTGAGCTTTAAGGAAAAATGTTGAGCAAGGGATAGGAGACGCATCTACCCAGGCATTAATATGGTTGTAATAGTTGTGTAGCCTACAAGTCATCAATTTGTTGTTTATCATGACACTGATGATTGGAGTATAACTTCCTACTGAGTCTGAAAATCTGAAAAGTCTTGAAAGTCTGAAATATATCGACAAATGTAGAGCTTTGTGTTTTTTATTCAGCCTATTGCTTTTATGACCCTTTAAATTAAGACAAGAAAATATTGTTGATCTGGTGGTGAAAACAGTTCAGCCAAGACCAACAAATTATGCTAATAACTTTCACCTCGAAATGCTGCTGGAAATTCAGGCGCTGTCCTACTAATAATTGTAGTTGCTTGAATGAAATATTTACTGTAATGCTGATAAGTGAAACATTCACTTGGATATTTAAGGACTTCTGCAATCCAATGTGATCCACTACATCAGTTTTACAGTATTATTTTGACAATATTGTTTACTCTGGGCGGCACGGTTGGTGACTGGTTTAGCACATCCACCTCACAGTTCCGAGGTCCCGGGTTTAAATCCGGCGTTCCTCTGTGGGGTTTGCATGTTCTCCCTGTACCTGCATGTTTTTTTTTTGCTATATGACCAGTTCAGGGTGTACCCTGCAATTCACCCAAAGTCAGCTGAGGCAGGCACCAGTACATTCATGACCATAGTGAGGATAAGCAGTTCAGAGAATACATGGATCTTTATTGTGGTCATATTTTGTAGTGGTGTATCAATTCACCACATCATTATTTAAGACAACTAGACAACACTAGACAACTTTAAGTGCATTAAAATATCATTTTAAATGTGTTCATTTTTATTATTATTAAATTAAAAACATATATATTACAGTGGATATGGAAAGTATTCAGACCCCCTTACATTTTTCACTCTTTGTTATATTGCAGCCATTTGGAGAAATCTTGCAAGTTAATTTTTTTGCTCATTAATGTACACACAGCACCCCATATTGACAGAAAAGAATGGAATTGTTGTAATTTTTGCAGATTTATAAAAAAAGTAAAACTGAAATATCACAGGGCGGCGCGGTGGACGACTGGTTAGCACATCATCCTCACAGTTCTGAGGACCGGGGTTCAAATCCCGGTCTCGCCTGTGTGGAGTTTGCATGTTCTCCCCGTGCCTGTGTGGGTTTTCTCTGGGCACTCCGGTTTCCTCCCACATCCCAAAAACATACATCGTAGGTTAATTGAAGACTCTAAATTTCCCGCAGGTGTGAATGTGAGTGTGAATGGTTGTTTGTTTCTATGTGCCCTGTGATTGGCTGGCGACCAGTTCAGGGTATACCTCGCCTCTCGCCTGAAGATAGCTCGGATAGGCTCCAGCACGCCCACAACCCTTGTGAGGATAAGCGGTTCAGAAAATGGATGGATAGATGGACGGATGAAATATCACAGAGCCACAAGTATTCAGATCCTTTGTAGAAGCACCCTTTTGAGCTAATACAGCCATGAGTCTTTGGGAATGCAATAGGTTTTTCACACCTGGATTTGGGGATCCTCTGCCATTACTCCTTGCAGATCCTCTCCAGTTCTGTCAGGTTGGATGGTGTACTTTGGTGGACAGCCATTTTCAGGTCTCTCCAGAGATGCTCAATTGGGTTTAAGTTAGGGCTCTGGCTTGGCCATTCAAGATCAGTCAGTCAGTTGTTCTGAAGCCACTCCTTCGTTATTTTAGCTGTGTGCTTAGGGTCATTGTTTTATTGGAAGTGAACCCTTGGCCCCGTCTGAGGTCCTGAGCACTCTGGAGAAGGTTTTCATCCAGGATATCTTTGTACTTGGCCGCATTCATCTTTCCTTTGATTGCAACCAGTCGTCCTGTCCCTGAAACTGAAAAACACCCCCGCAGCATGATGCTGTCACCACCATGCTTCATTGTTGGGACTGTATTGTACAGGTGATGAGCAGTGCCTAGTTTACTCCACACATCGAATTATGGCCAAAAAGTTCTATCTTGGTCTCATCTGACCCGATAATCTTAATTCTCACCATTTTGGAGTCCTTCAGTTGTTTTTTAGCAATCTCCATGCAGGCTTTCATGTGTCTTGCACGGAGGAGAGGCCACTCTGTCATAAAGCCCCGACTGGTGGAGGGCTGCAGTGAAGGTTGACTTTCTAGAACTTTCTACCATCTCCCAACTGCATCTCTGGAGCTCCGCCACAGTGATCTTTGAGTTCTTCTTTACCTCTCTCACCAAGGCTCTTCCCCCCCCCGATTGCTCAGTTTGCCCAGACGGCCAGCTCTAGGAAGGGTTGTGATCGTCCCAAACGTCTTCCATTTCAGGATTATGGAGGCCACTGTGCACTTAGGAACCTTAAGTGCAGTAGAATTCTTTTTGTAACCTTGGCCAGATCTGTGCCTTGCCAAAATTCTGCCTCTGAGCTCTTCCGGCAGTTCCTTTGCTCTCATGATTCTCATTTGCTCTGACATGGTCTTATATAGAGAGGGGTGTGGCTTTCCTAATCAAGTCCAATCAGTATAATCAAACACAGCTGTACTCCAATGAAGTTGTAGAACCATCTCAAGGATGGTCAGAAGAAATGGACAGCACCCAAGTTAAATATATGAGTGTCACAGCAAAGGGTCTGAATACTTATGACTGTGTGATATTTCAGAAAGAAAGAAAGAGAAAGAAAGAAACAAACAATAAAGCAAACAGAAAAACCCATAGTTGTCACAGAAATAAATTGAATCTGATAAAAGTAATAATACAGTTAAAAAATAATGAAAGTTAACCAATGGAAATCACACATTACTTTCGAATTGCGGTTTAAAAGAAATAATTTATTATACTCATGAAACAGCCCTGGACAAAAATGATATCCCTAGAAAAGATTGAAAATAATTTGACCATAGATTCATGTACAAACAATCACTCAGTCGGCCTATTTAAAGAGTGATCACTGTGCTGTTTGGTGACATGGTGTGTACCACATTAATCATGGACCAGAAGAAGCGAAGGAGAGTTGTCTCAGGAGATTAGAAAGAAAATTATAGACAAAGACGTTAAAGGTAAAGGCTATAAGACCATCTCCAAGCAGCTTGATATTCTTGTGACCACAGTTGCACGGATCGACGGGACTGTAGCCAACCTCCCGTGATGTGGCCGCAGGAGGGAAATTGGTGAGAAATTGAAAAGATGGATAATGTTGTAAACATACATCAAATTTTTGTGTACTGTATTAAAAACAGATTTAAATACCTCTGCAAACCTAGCGGTGCCTTTGAACTTTTACCCAGTATTGTACTGTTTTTTCACTCACATCCTGTGCATCTTCTGGGGGGCTAAGCCCCCCTATCCATAAAACCTAGTGACACCCCTGAATCAACCAATAGATTTCCAAGGAGAACAAACTGTGACTCTTTCAGTCTCTCTGTACCTCTGTTGCAACCTGCAGATGACATTGGCACTCTAAGCTCAGTGACCACTTCCCTCTCAGAACATCCTGTTTGCAGCCAGAAGTACTGTTGATAAATTGTTGACCTGGTCTCGTTATGTCAAAACAGCAATATGAAGAAGACTGTTTAAATACCAATTCTAATTCATGGAACAAACACCTGTTGTGAATTCTGACGTTCAACTCCTTGTTAGTGAACAGCAAGTGGTGCAAAAAGGACTGAAACATTGATCAGTTGGACGTGCATTAAAAGTTCTCTAGAAGGTCAATTTAAATTCACCTATAAAGGTTATACTGCATGCTAGGTTCATCCTGATATTTAACCTGATATTTAACCCGAAAATCCCTAACCTTTTGTGAGAAGTGTTTATAACCAGAAGGCTACTAATACAAATACAGACCTCCACTCAGGCGGAACTAGTAATACAAATGAAAACAATTCATCGAGCTTAGTTTTTGGGTTTGCTTGTCCAGTTGTTTGTTAGTCATCCGGCTACTTACATCTGAATTAATGGAGGATGGAGAACAGACAGGGGATGCCAACATGATTCTGAGGGTTGAACGGGTCAAATGGATTGATATATAATTGGGTGTTTAAATGTAATTAGTTGTTTCTTCATGCACCATTCCTCTACAAAGTTTTGTTGACTTGACATTGATTTTGTATTTTTTATGCAAAACTACAAGTCATATTGATTGCGATGAAATCAGTCACATATAAACAAAGCTAGTGAGACTTTTAGACAGTACTGTATTTATAAATAATATAGAAGGGTTTAGAGTCACTGTAGTGGTACATTCACCTGACGTTGATACAGGCAGTGTGGGTTGAGCTCCCACTCAGTGACTGTGAATGTGAGAATGAATGGTTGTCTGTCTCTTTATGTGCTTGGCGACTGACTGCTGAGCAATCTGGGGTGAAATCCGTCTTTTTGCCCAACGTCAGCTGGGACAGGCTCTGAGCTGATAATGATGAACAAACAAGGACTTCAGTTTCCCTTGCCCAGATGTGGGTCACCGGGTCCTCCTCTAAAGCCAGGCCTGGAGGTGGAGCTCGAAGCCGAGCGCCTGGTGGCCGGGCCTGCACCCATGTGGCCCGGCCCGGGCACAGCCCTGTAGAGGCAACGTGGTTCCCCTTCCCATGAGCTCACCACCAGTGGGAGGGGCCAAGGGGGTCAGGGGTGTAGTGAGATGGGTGGCGGTCTGATCACCGGCCACAGAAGTTTGCTTAAAGGATGTGGAATGTCGCCTCTCTGACAAAGAAGGAGCGGCTGGGGGCTGGTGTGCGAGGTTGCCTCAGCCTCCCTGGTAAGATCTATTTCAGGGGTTCTGGAGAGGAGGGTCCGTCAGGAAGTCCAATCTCAGATTCAGGAGGAGCACTGTGGTTTTGGTCCTGGCTGTCGCTACAACCTCAGCGGGGTCCTCGAGGGTGCATGGGAGTTCGCCCAACCAGTCTACATCTGTTTTGTGGACTTGAAGAAGCCATTCAACCGTGTCCCTTTGGGAGTCCTCTAGGGGGTGCTCCAGGAGTATGGGGTACCGGACTCCCTGATACGTGCTGTTCAGTCCCTTTACGACCAGTGTCAGAGTTTTGTCTGCAATGCTGGCAGTAAGTATGATTAGTTTCCAGTGAGAGTTGGACTCCGCCAAGGCTTCCCTTTGTCATGATTCTGTTCATTACCTTTATGGATAGAATTTATAGCCGGGGTGTTGAGGGGGTTCGGTTTGATTACATCAGTATCATGTTACTACTTTTTGCAGATGATGTGGTATTTGTGGCTTCATTAACCCATGATCTCCAACTCTAGTTGCAACAGTTCGCAGATGAGTGTGAAGCGGCTTGGATAAAAATTAGCACCTCCAAATCTGAGGCCATGGTCCTCAGTTGGAAAGGACAGAGTGCCCTCTCGGGATTAAGGAAGAGCTCCTGCCCGTAGTGGAGGAGTTCAAGTATCTCTGGGTCTTGTTCACGAGTGAGGGAAGAATGGCGCGGGAGATTGACAGGCGGATCAGTTCAGCATCTGCAATGTTGCGGACTCTGTATCGGTCGGTCTGTTGTGGTAATGGAGGAGCTGAGCTGAAAGGCAAAGCTCTCAATTTACCCGTCAATCTACCTTCCTACCATCACCTATCATCACAGGTTGTGGGTCGTGACCGAAAGAAGAAGATTGCGGATACAAGCGGCCGAAATGAGTTTCCTCCGCGGGGTGTCCGGGCTCTCCCTTAGAGATAGGGTGAGAAGCTCAGTTATCCGGAAGGGGCTCAGAGTTGATTCGTTGCTTCTCTGCATCGATAGGAGACAGATGAGGTGGCTTGGGCATCTGATTAGTTAGAATGCCTCCCGGATTCCTCCCTGGTCAGGTGTTCCGGGCACGTCCCACCGGGAGGAGGCCCCGGGGATGACCCAGGACAAGCTGGGGAGACTACGTCTCTCAGATGGCCCCGGAACTCCTCGGGATGCCATCGGAAGAGCTGGATGAAGTGGCTGGGGAGAGGGAATTCTGGGCTTCCCTGCTGAAGCTGCTGCCCCTGCGACCTGACCTCGGATAAGCGAATGGATGGATGGATGGATGGATCGATGGATCAATGGTATTATTGCTTTTTTCTGACTTGGAAAAAAAGTCCAATACATAACAATTGAAGTCTGGCATGCATTTAAATGTCATCTGAACAGTCTAATTAGATCAGATGTGTCCAAAGAAGTCTGTATTTACAAAAAAATTAAATGATTAGTTTTGAATGGCTAAGTTTTGATTTTGTTATTCTTGTTACACTTTGCAGTGGAATGTATTATAATCACATGGATACTGGAACACGATTAATAGAGATGTTTCTCAGTACATTAAATATGGAGATGGAATCTATGTTCCTGTCTGAGCACTGTTTACTCACAAAACAATGACTGATGACGTGATTTTCATTACAACAGCATATTCTGATGTTTATCCCTGCTCTGTGTAGCAAAAAATGAAAATGATTCATAGTTACTCAGCTTGCAAAGCACATTTTAACACTCTATGTCACATTTATGCATTCTCCAGATTCATTTCCACATACACCAGTTTGAAAGATGGACTGGCAAATAGCACAGCATTACAGACATGTAAACACAGCTGTGAAGAGGGTCGAATACATTGATGATACAGATCCAGTGAAGTAAAGGCCTAGGCAGTCAACATAATGATGGATAAGCAGCTAAGATTCTAATAACGTATTGAACTCACTATGCACCGTTCCATATATAGTAAAGGAAACGGTACAATTTTTGGGCAGTGGTCAGGGGTGTCCAAGGAAGCAGCTTCCATACCTCAGCCCAGTTTTTGAAATGCGCCCTCTATGGGCCAAGCATTCCTTTTGTATGTATGCAAATACAGTAAATCAGCCCTGCCTTGCTTCCTGCAGAAGACTTTGGCTGAGGGGAAATTTGTTAAGGGACATTAAACCAAATTTGAGTTTGTAGTTTTCACCCGGTGTTGATCAGAAAGAAACTACGTGTTTTTATAACTAATTGAAAATGGATGTACTCTTGTGTTGTATTCATTTCGTGTTAAACAATTTGGTGTTCCCGGTTAGAAATAACTGTTCCACTAAAACTCACCATAAACACTGTATTAATCAGGCTCAAAATCAGAATGAGAATCAGCTTTATTGGCCAAGTACTGTATGTTCCAAGACACACAGGGAATTCGTCTCCGAAAGTTGGAGCCACTCTAGTATAACAACAAATATGAAGAAACATTAGGATATTTAAAAAAAATGCGTGTGGAGAGTCATTGAGCAATGAAAGTGCACCACTTGAGTGGTGATACTGATACAATGGCGATTGTGCAAATGATGCACAGTGCTCAAGCAATTTACAGCAGCTTAATGTGACGAATAGTGCAATGATCTGGTATAGCGACGATTGTGCAAATGCTGCAGAGTTCTCAAACACAGTGGCAAGCAGTAATCAACAACAGTATACAAATAGTGCAGTGATAGATATTGTACCAAAATGGCGCCTACCAGTGTGGTCGCCTCGGTTACGCGCTTTAGTATTGTTTTTGTGTTTATGTTTTTCGTTAGTCTTTGGAGACATTACACGACTCACTTACACAATGGGAGACTTGCTAACCATCAAGAAGGTTACTCCGGACTTTCTTTCACCAACTTTCGCAAATCCGCTCAGTTTTTTTCTGCGAGTTACTCACCGGAGCGGCGTCCGCGGTCTTCGGCGCATCAGAATCAGAATCATCTTTATTTGCCAAGTATATCCAAAAACACACAAGGAATTTGTCTCCGGTAGTTGGAGCCGCTCTAGTACGACAACAGACAGTCAATTTACAGAACACTTTGGAGAGAGAAAGACATTGACAAGAAAAAAAAAACAGTCACTGAGCAGTAAAGGGTTGCTAGTTATCTGGTAATGCCAGTACATTTTTTTTTTTTTTTTTACAATTGTCCTCAAGTCCTCTAGCACTTAGAGCAGTTCGAATGACTAATATTGCAATAGTCCAGTGCAATGACCATTGTGCAAATGGCGTCGAGACTTCAAGGACTGCATGCAGTTTAAAGTGACGAGTAGTGCGATAGTCTGGGACAATGTTGGTTGTGCAAATGTTGCAGATAGTCCTCAATCAGTGTGCAAATGGAGCAGATGCTACTCTGGCATGAGTGGTCAGTATATGCAAATAGTGCAGCATGGCGAGACAACTACAGTGGACGAGTAATACATAATTGGCCGCACAGAAATGTGACAACAAACTCAAGTCAAAAAATTGCCAGCATGTTGTAATGAAATTGTAGTTTAGGTGTTTAAGAAGTTGATTGCAAGAGGGAAGAAGCTGTTGGAATGTCTGCTAGTTCTAGTTTGCATTGATCGGTAGCGCCTACCTGAGGGAAGAAGCTGGAAGAGCCGGTGACCGGGATGCGGAGGGTCCGAGAGGATTTTGCACGCTCTTGTCTTAGTTCTGGCAGCGTGCAAGTCCTCAATGGTGGGAAGGGGGGTACCGACAATCCTTTCAGCAGTTTTGATTGTCCGTTGCAGTCGGAGTTCCTGGCGTTCCCGTCGATCCACCTCGCGAATGTACGCTCCCTACCCAACAAAATGGACGAGCTTCATCTTCTGATAAAGACCAGTAAAGACTTCGGACGTTCCGCCGCCATGTGCTTTACGGAGACCTGGCTTTGTGACGCTGTACCCGATGGCACCGTCATGCTTCCATCTTCACCGGGCAGACCGCGACATGGAATCATCGGGGAAAACAAAAGGCGGCGGGATATGCTTCTATATCAACGGAAAATGGTGTACGGACGTCACGGAGCTCAGCACACATTGCAGCCCGCATTTGAAGTCGCTGTTTTTGAACTGTAAGCCATTCTACTCGTTGCGTGAGTTCGCATCATTCATTCTCGCTGGCGCCTATACTCTGCCCCAAGCTAACACGAACGCCGCACTGCTAATGCTCCCCCAACAAGTTAATGAAATTGAAAAAAAACACCCGGGCTCACTTCTCAGGGACTTTAACAAAGCTAAACTCAACCACGAACTCCCTAAATACAAGCAGCACATCGACTGTCCTACCAGGGAAAACAACATTTTGGACCACTGCTATACTACGCTAAAAAACACATTCCATGCCAAACTTCATGCAGCCCTGGGCTCGTCTGATCACTGCTTAATTCACTTAATACCGACGTACTGGCAAGAATTTAAATGCCTGAAGCCTACAGTGAAAACTGTGGAAAAGTGGACCAATGAAGCAAAGATGGAACTTCAAAGCTGTTTAGACTGCACAGACTGGAGTGTCTGAAAATTCAACTGGCAGCCTGGATGAATATACGGACACTGTCACATCCTATATCAGTTTCAGTAAAGAGGTTTGTGTACCAACAAAGTCATTTTGCACATTCAACAACAACAAGGGGTGGTTCACTGTCAAACTTAAGCAGCTTTGACAAGCTAAGGAGGACGCATATCAAAGCGGGGACAGGGCCCTGTATAATCGAGCTGGAAACCATCTGACTAAAGAAATTAACATTGCAAAGAGGAACTCTGCAGCAAAGTTGGAAAAACAGTTTAGCGCTAACGACTCTAAATCAGTCTGGCATGCATTCCAATCGCTGACAAATTACAAGTGACGATCCCCCAAAGCTGAGAACAATATCACACTAGCCAATGACTTGAATACCTTCTACTGCAGATTTGAAAAGGACACTTTCACACCCCACACCCACCCAGCCGCACCACGGACCACTATCACACCACCGACTTCTGCCATCTGCAAACAGTAAGACGCATCTTCAAACAACAAAAGATTAACAAAGCGGCAGGCCCAGACCATGTGTCCCCATCCTGCCTCAAAGTCTGCGTGGATCAGCTCGCTCCAGTCTTCACTCAGATCTTCGACAGATCTTTGGAAATGTGCGAAGTTCCATCCTGTTTCAAACGCTCCACCATCCTTCCAGTCCCCAAGAAACCTGCAATCTCGGGTATAAATGACTAGGGGCCTGTCGCCTTGACATCTGTGGTCATGAAATCCTTTGAACGTCTCGTGCTGGACCACCTCAAGAGCCTCAAAGGACCCCTGCAGTTTGCCTACCGAGCAAACAGGTCTGCGGATGATGCAGTCAACATTGGACTGCACTTCATCTTAGAACACCTCGACAATGCAGGGACCTACGAGAGGATCATCAGCTCCGTCCTCAAAAAGGCCCAGCAGAGGATGTACTTCCTGCGGCTTCTGAGTAAGCACAGCCTGCCACAGGAGCTGCTGAGGCAGTTCTACACAGCGGTCATCGAATCAGTCCTGTGTTCTTCCATCACAGTCTGGTTTGGTGCTGCTACAAAAAAGGACAAACTCCGACTGCAACGGACAATCAAAACTGCTGAAAGGATTGTCAGTACCCCCCTATTTGCACTAGTTGCATAGCTGTAGTTGACCAATACTGGCCACTCATGCCAGAGTAGCATCTGCTCCATTTGCACACTGACTGAGGACAATCAACATTGTTCCAGACTATCGTACTACCCGCTTGAAGTCTCGGCGCCCTTTGCACAATGGTCATTGCACCGGACTATTGTAATATTAGTCATTCAAACTGCTCTAAGTGCTGGAGGACTCTGCATCTTTTTGCACAATTGTCAAAAAAAAAAAATGTACCGGCATTACCAGATAACTCGGAACCCTTTATTGCTCAGTGACTGTTTTTCTCAATATCTTTATGTCTCCAAAGTGTTCTCTGTCTGTTGTCGTCCTCGAGCGGCTCGAATTACCGGAGACAAATTCCTTTTGTGTTTTTTTTAACATACTTGGCAAATAAAAATGTTTCTGATTCTGATTGAGTGTACAAATAATGTAGAATGTGTGTGTCCTGACAGATGTGTAAAATTGGCAGCATGTTCTAATGACATTCTAAGTTCACTGTTTAAGAAGTTAATGGCAAGCGGGTGCAGCGTGATATAACAGTGAGTGTACAAATAATCTAGAAGTGTCCCGTTGAATTAAATTATAATGAAATTGTAAGGCCGGCACGGTGAACGACTGGATAGCACATCTGCTTCACAGTTCTGGAGACCGGGGTTCAAATCCCGGCCTCGCCTGTGTGGAGTTTACATGTTCTCCCCGTATCTGGATGGGTTTTCTCCGGGCACTCCGGTTTCCTCCCACATCCCCAAAACATGCGTGGTAGGTTGATTGAAGACTAAATTGCCCGTAGGTGTGAATGTGAGTGTGAATGGTTGTTTGTTTCTATGTGCCTTGCGATTGGCTGACGACCGGTTCAGGGTGTACCCCGCCTCCCGCCCAAAGATACCTGGGATAGGCTCCAGCAGCCCGCGACCCTAGTGAGGATAAGCGGTAAAGAAAATGGATGGATGGATGGATGAAATTGTAAGTCAACTACTGAAGAAGTTAATGGCTAGAAGGAAGAAGCTGTTGGAATGTCTGCTGGTTTTAGTTTGCATTGTTCGATAGCAGGCGGCATAGTGAGCGACTGGTTAGCACATCTGCCTCACAGTTCTGAGAACCGGGGTTCAAACTCCAGCCCCGCCTGTGTGGAGTTTGCATGCGTGCCTGCCTGGGTTTTGTCCGGCTACTCCAGTTTCCTCCTGGGCTTTTGTCCAGGTTGTTAAAGCGAATCGCCCGTGACAACGTGGAATTTTGGGAAAGAAATGGTGACCCCACAAAAGACTCTGTATTCCATAAACTGCTTGTAGATTTGGTTTTGGATGTGTACACACTAGCCAAGACCCATGTTTGCATTGGTGTCTCTCTGGGTGAGAAACTTCCAGTTGTCTATGTTTCCCCTATAAATTAGTTTACCACAGTGGTTACAGTGGACTCAGTCAGGAAGAGTTCAAAGCAGGATTTGATGCCATCAGTCCAGGATACGGCATATTTCGTAGGTCCTGGGGTTATCCTGATGACATTTTCAATTGGTAGAAGACCAGGATAAGTTCCCATTCTTTGACTTGAATATGACAGCAACCAGGGACGCTTTCTGATATAGCCGATTTGGGCAGCCGCCCAGGGCAGCATTCTCTGGGGGGCAGTAATCCCCCATCTGACAAATTAGGATGTGCCTGAGCTAATTTTTCACGCTAATTGTTGACTCTCCCATTCATTTCTAATGGCCAGTAATTTTTTACAGTGAACATGAAGAAGAGTGTACAAAAGTTGAATAAAACTCACAAAATTAGATATCAATACAAAATTAGATATCAATACAATTAATTTTCTGCGTTCAAATCCTCTTTGTAGACAATGATATATCTTTGATCTCTTAGGTCAATCTGAAAAAATAAACTACAATTTTCAGACATAAAACTTTGAAATCAGTCAAACTTGACCAGAATACAACACAAAGGAAAAATATTCTAATAAATCATTGCGCCCCCAGAATTAATATGTGCTCATATGTCCAGAATTTTGGAATCAAAGTGTGTCTATGCAAATTGGAAATTATATTGCAAGAGGAACGCTAACACCACATTTAGAGTTACAGAGACAACAAAGACACATTAAATGGCTAAAAATGCTACAAATGATAAACTTTAGCACTCTTGTGCACAGTCTCACTGTAATAATGTAATTTCCACTTCTGATTTTGAGTCACTGATGGTGTAGCGATACACTCCCCTGACTTTGGTGCAGGCAGTGTGGGTACAGTTCCCATTCAGTGATGGTGTGAATGTGAGTGCGAATGGTTGTCCGTGTCTATATGTGCCCTGTGACTGACTGGCAACCAGTTCAGGGTGTAGTCCGCCTTTCGCCCGAAGTCAGCTGGGGTAGGCTTCAGCGCCCCGCGACCCTAACCAGGATGTGCGGTGTTGAAAATGGATGGATGGACTTCTGATTTGGTTTTGTCTGACCTTGCAGGGGAAAACAGCGGTGCACACTTTGATACACCTCCCTACAAACAGTGTTGGGCAAGCTACTTGGAAAGTGCTCCGCTACAAGTTATACTACACGTTAAATGAAGCTTCCCTACACTGAAGCTAGCCACTAGAGAAATGTGGCAAGCTAAGATACATTATAATGACAGAAGTAGCTAATGCACATGAAAGCAATTTCAGTCAGTCTTTTACGAGAATATTTTTTTTTATTGTACTATTTGGGTATAAATGAACACTTAATTCTAAAATTTTTGGACAATCATGCTTCATCTCCAATGTCAGTGTCTTGTGCCTGGATCTGACTACAAGAAAAATTTGGTCTTTCATGACTCAACTATGTCACACGACTGCCATAAAATCTTGCCTTATCTCCGTCAGGCAGTGGCAACACTACACATGTAGTCTGATACCATCGTATCCCGTCTTTTACAATCACTGGGCTTTATCTTGTGTTCTGTTTGTAGCTTGTAAAAGCACTGTCGGGGAGCCGTGCCCAGAAAACGTGTCACCTTTCAACGCAACCGGATATAACCGTTACCAAGGCGACAAGTTGTTGTAAACAATGGATCGCCCATGGAATGTGAAAAAAAATAAAGAACCAAAAGAGGGGAAAAAAACTTGCCCGGAAAAGAATGTTTTGGGCTGTCCATTCAAGAATTTAAATTTCAATTTTAATAATATAAAATAAAAATAATAATACGGCTCACAAGCAGGCAACAAAACATTATCTCGCCTCGCAAACTAGTGCTAACACTAACGTTTGTATGTAAACATACCGCTGTTCTGTTGAATCACGCTCTCAACCTTCGGTAAACATTGGTTTGTGCGCATGGATAAATGTTGACAACGGCGACCAATTATGTTGACAACGGCAAGCGTGCCACAATACAGAATCATATTGATCGACGTCAAGGTGCGCTGTTGGAGAGTTGTCGTTGATATGTCATACTACACGGAAGATTTCTAAAAACTTACACATGCTCGACTTTTAATTTCGGCATCGTAGGGCTTATCGTAGGGCCAAATCGTTGGTATTGGATGATGTCACACTACAAGAAGTTCTGTCGTATGTTGGGCTCGATTTTGGAAATTGCCCATGATAGCATATAAGGCCACTAACGCGGCTAAAATCCTGTAGTCTGATCTAGGCCTTAGCTGGCGATTGTTGACTGACTGCTGACTTTGGGAAACAACTGAATCTGTGTCCTGGAATGTGTTGGATGGCTTGGGGGCATTACATGTAGCGCTGCCCAACACTGCCAACCAACAAGTGAAGGTAGGAGAACAAAAATCACCACGGGAGAAGCAATCACTTCATGTTACTCGTGAACAGGATATGGTACTTCATAGACAACTATGAATCCAAAGTATTGCCTCCCCCAATGGAACTCAAATGTGATGTCATACGCAGGACGTCTAAATCTAAATACATCATATAAACTTACATTGAAAAGACAGATTTGGTGGTGACAGAGGTCACAGCCTTTTGACCAGACACGTTGACTATGCAGTAACATGGCTTATGTTACAGATTGTGCACAATAACAAGCAACGGATACATACACTCGTTGGTCAATGATTACTTCCTAACTAGTGGTGGATGGATCGATCCAAATGTTGATACCAAAGCTGTATTGGTATCAGATCGATACTAGCGTGAAAATATAGTGTAGTTTCAGTTTCGCTTTTGTATGCACTGCTTCGGTTTCAGCAATCAGGTGACGCCAGACTCGCCATGTCTGTCTCGGCGCGGAGCAGGGACACTTTGCTCCTCCTCCCACCTCTTGTGTTTCGATATTGTGCCATCACATGATAAGAAGCATGCAAGCTGCCAGCTCGGGTCCGCCAGCCCACCAGCAATTAAATTTCAAAGTGAAACTCTCCATTTGTTACTTTAGCCAACTCAAAAAGTAAATTATGTTAAGACCTTGACGTAATACATTAATCCCATTGAAATGTTATTTAAATGTACTGGAATTGTACTTGGGAAAAAAATCTAGACATGACAATGAATGGGGGAAAATGTTTTGTTACTAAGTCATTGATGGTGTAGTGCAGGGGTGTCAAACTCATTTGTGTTGCGGGCCACATTGTAGTTATGGTTTGTATCAGAGGGCCGTTAAGATTTTGAAATCATATAAATATTGAATCACCTCCTGATATTATTACATAGACAACAAATTGATAGATGAATAGTTTGGAAATCGAAATTCAAGGGTAATACTTTGTAACTATTGTTTAAGTTACTGTATTGTAAAAAAGAGGTTTTGTAACAAAAACATGGTTGGAAATATTTATTCCATATGACAATTCATGATTTGCTTTCGCGGGTCACATAATATGATGTGGCGGGACAGCTCTGGCCCCCAGGCCTTGAGTTTGGCAGCATCGGTTCAGTTTCCACTCAGTGACACTGTGAATGTGAGAGCAAATGGTTGTCTGTCTATATGTGCCCTGTGACTGACTGGTGACCAGTTCATGGTTTGGTCTGACTTTTGTCTTAAGTCAGCTGCGATAGGCTCCAGTTTCCCGTGACCCTGAACAGGATAAGCGGTGTTGAGAATGCATGGATGGATGTTTTGTTACTGTTCGACTGTTTCTGAAAAAAGAAAAAGTTATAATATTGTATCTTCACCAATAAGCTTTCTCGTAACTATGTCCTTGGTTTCAACTATTTAAGAAAAAAAAAACTCACAAAAACACTTAAACATCATGATAATTAACTGAGATTTAGCAATATGAAATGCATCTAGATTAATTATTGCATAATATTGTAATCCGCAATACTGACCCAGTATTTACTTGGTCTCAGAGTGATACCAAAATATGCAATATCGCACACCACCACTACTGACCATCTCCTAATTACTGTTTGGTTTTGTGTTCTTTTCATTCTCTGCAGGAAGTTGGGACCTAGCTAGCACTTCTGAACATATTGTGACCTCACACCTCCAAGAAATGTGCAAAGAGTTTAGTGGTGCAAGAATGCTTCAACAGCTGACAATCTCACCATGGGGTCCGTTAGTAAGCTGTTACAACTGTCCTGATTGTGAAACTCCTTGCCAGTCATCATTAGTATATCTTACAGTATGGAATAATTAACCCGCTTATCAACTGCTGATAGACTGTATGTTGGACATTATTTGAGACCAGAGTGGGTTTATTGTCCTGTGCATCTCATAGGAAAGTGCTGCATATTGATGGTGGGTCGGGACCCAAATGTCACGAACCCATTTTGGGTGGGTCGTGGAGACCGAGTAAAGAATTATATTGGTCATATTCATATTCAGATTTTTTTTTTCCATTACAATACAGAGGTGTACCAAGTTCCTACATGGAACATATTAGATAAGTGGCAGGAAATGTTATTCACTTTGTTCTAGTCACTAGTTTACTCTATAAAAAAAAATATTTCAGCTCAGCCTCTGGCTAGCAGGTGCTTTTGGTGTTATGTACGTACTGTACATGTGGTTCAGGGGCTATTTCTAAACATAAAAAAATGCTTTCTTGTTCTTAACTTCTATAAAAGTGGGTTGTGACTTTGAAACAATCAGAAAATGTGGGCCCCAGGGTGACAGTAGTTGAGAACCACTGGCCTACAACAGATTAACTCAGTTAAAGGTCAGTTCTGAGGCACAGTCTTCCACAAGCGCAGTTGACAATGATGTAATCATTATAAATCAATGCTGTATTTCAGTAGTTTATCCATTAAAAGAAAAAATAATAATCCAAAAATCAGCTCACTCTGGTTAGCGGGTGCTTTTAGCGGTATGTACATACTGTACATGTGTTTTCAAAGGCTATTTTTAAACAAAAAAAAAATGCTTTATTATTCTTAACTTTTATAAAAGTGGGTCGTGACTTTGCAACAATAAGAAAATGTGGGTCCCAGGGTGACAACAGTTTAAAACAACTGGCCTACAACAGATTAACTCAGTTAGAGATCAGTTCTGAGGTACACAGTCTTCCACAAGTGCAGTTGACCAATAATGTAAGCATCATAACTCAATGTTGTATTTCACCAGCAGAATATAAACTGTTTAATGCCAAAGATTAAAATCACCAACTTTTCAGGTTCCAAGTAAAGAAAGCATGCTTACAGTTTAGGGTAACTCTTTTTTAAACATCTATTTATATTCATAATTCCTTCCAATATATACAATGAAAATATTAATGAAACAAAGTTTTGCACACCAAGTTGCATTCAAATATATGCGACATGTTAAAAGTAAACAACCTTCAACTAAGAAACAATTTTGTACGATGGCATTGTTTTTCTCAGAAAGCCTATTATCTCTCTGATTTGTAACTGTTTGTCGACCTCTTGTTTCGTATCGACTTATAATGGTTCCCATTATTATAATGCCAAATTTGGAGCTTGATTTATGCAACACTGAAGTCACTCAGCACTTCACCCTTTTTATTCTTCCTGTCCCCGGAGATTGTTGAATAAATAGAGTGGTATGTTGACAATAGTAAAATAAAACTCAGATCACTATTAGCTGGCCCGTTGTTAATAATCCATCATCCGAGTTTTACAAGTTTTTTTTTTTTTTTTGTCAAGTTTTACAAGAGAGTGGAACATTTTAAGTCTGCTGCCGCTCATGGTGTAGCTGTCTGTCTTTTATTTGCTAGAAATAAAAATGGGAACCATTTATAAAATAAATGGTTCCCATTAATAAATAAAAGGTTTCATCTGACATATACAAATCTAGTAATTACCAGTGTGTGATTTCATACCCTGAACAGCACCCCGGGAACACTTAAGTATCCCCTGCTCCACTGTGTGTAACTAACGTTGTGTGCTTGATGTGTCCACAAATGGTTTAATGCAGAGGAAACATTTTGAAAAAACATGTGGAAACGTGTTCACGACAATAAAAGATGATTCTTCTCCTCTTCTTAATTTCAAGAAAAATGATCTCATTTAACCTGTAATTTTTCATCAGTTGGTAAAAATACTGCAAGGTTTGTGTCACTTTAATCAGCTTAATTTTGTTTCTTTTGTTTTTGCTCTGTTAAGAAAATGCTAGTATGCTAACCCACACTATACTCCCAAAAGGATTCGCTCACCTGCCTTGACTCAGATATGAATTTAAGTGACATCCCATTCTTAATCCATATGGTTTAATATGACATCGGTCCACCCTCTGCAGTTAAAACAGCTTCAGCTCTTCTGGGAAGATTTTTCCATAAGGTTTAGGAGTGGGTTTATGGGAATTTGTGAGGTTACACACTGATGTTGGACAAGAGGGCCTGGCTCTCAGTCTCCAACTTATTAACAAGTGTTCTATAGGGTTGAGGTCAGGATTGTGCAGGCTAGTCAAGTTCCTACACATCCACAGTTATGTTGGAACAGGAAGGGGCCATTTCCGAGCTGTTCCCACAAAGTTGCAAATGTCCAAAATATTAGCCCCTGAGTTCCAGTGAAAAAAAATGTAATGAAGATTTTGGACAGTCAAACAGTTTGGTCAAAGTTACCCCTTCTTCTTCCAACATGTCTGTTCACCAGTGCACAAAAGCAAGGTCCATAAAGACATGGAGGAGATAATTTGGTATGGATGAACTTGACTGGCCTGCACAGAGTCCGGCCCTCAACCTGACAGAAGACCTTTGGGTTGATTTTGAGTGGAAAGTGAGCCAGGGCTTCTCGCCCAACATCAGTGTGTGACCTCACAAATATGCTCCTGGAAGAATCCAATCCAATCCAATCCAATCCAGTCCACTTTATCTATATAGCACAATATAAACAAACATGAGGTTCCCAACGTGCTGTACAATTCAATAAAAACATAGCAAAAAGACAAAATAATGATAAAAACAATCAAATAAAATTAAATGAGATAAAAACTATATCAAATAAAGTAGGAAAAATCAACATAAAATAAAATGCACTGCCCACACAACACATACACATCACATGAGACCCCCTAACTAGTGTTAAAAGCCAGGGTAAAAAGACGGGTTTTAAGCAAGGATTCAAAATGAGACAAAGATGAGGCTTATCTGATGTGGAGTGGAAAAACATTCCACAGTTTTGAAGCTGCAACAGCAAACGCTCGTTAACCTCTAAATTTGAGCCTGGCTCTGGGCTCTGTCAGGAGCAGCTGGTCAGCTGACCTGAGAGAGCGGCTGGGAATGTAGGGGTGCAGCAGCTCAGAGAGGTACGATGGGGCAAGGCCATTCAAGGCTTTAAAAGCAAATAAAAGAATTTTAAAATGAATCCTAAAACGAACACGCAGGTAGTGGAGTGAAGCTAAAATAGGTGATATACGCTAATACTTTCTTGTGCCAGTTAAGACAACCCGCAGCATTTTGAACCAGTTGCAGGCGAGCAATGGCGGACCCACTAACCCGCATTTATAGCGCATTGCAGTAATTCAGCCGAGTGGTCACAAAGGCGTGGATTACGATTTCAAAGTGCCGTTTCTGAAGGACCGGTTGGATTTTTGCCAGCTTCCTTAATTGGAAAAAGCTAGATTTAACAACTGCTTTAATTTGGGTGTCAAACGAAAGATCAATGTCCACTTTTACACCCGGGTTGTCAATGATTGACCTTTGAGATTGTTTTTTAACAAAGCTCGCACAACGGCACGTTTCAAATTAATGAAAACCACTCCTGCAGACAGACTACTATTAATAACTGCAGTAAATGACTGCCCAATAGAAGGCTGAGCCGGCCCGTGGGAATACAACACATTTACTGCAATTGCTCAAGAAAAGTAACTGTTGATGCTAATTTTGGGCACTGGATGGTGCACTGACCACCACTTAAATGATATTCTGAAATTGGCTGTTGCTCAGGATTTGATGCCTAATATGGATAAGACTTTTAGATGCCTGATATTGATCAACTTTAAGGCTAAACGACGTCATGTTTCAGGAGCAAAGTAAGTCTACATCATAAAATGCTGTGCCACCTTTGCACAGTGAACAATACAGTACAGTACAATACCTCCTGTAGAAATATTTTAAGAGACTGAACATTGGACAATATCAGTCAACCGCTTCAGTTCAAAACAGACTGCTTTGGTGGCACCCTTTTATGTGTTTTTTTTTTTTCATGCACTGCCACAACTTGTCTGTATATTTATGAGTACATTTATGAGGCATGGGGACAACTGTTCCTCCCTACTTTCCTAAAAAGTTCCCACTTTAATTTATATGATGGGTTAGTGAGTTGAGGTTGTCAAGATTTCCAGATGGATGTGGAAATTCATGTAAATTTAAAATGATTTCTAGATCATAACAGGTTGTTTTAAATAGGTCGATACAGTATGTAAATCCAGTGTGATCTGTAAGTTTCATGAGTAAATGAAAACACTGATTCATAATGTTGAAATTGCACTCATTTTGTTAAGAAATTTCAGATTGTGCATATGATTTAAAACAGATCAGCAACAAGATAATCAATAAATGTGAATATTTTCCAAATGGTACTGGTGATAATTTGCAGCAAAATAAAAATGGAAAACAATTGGAATTGTCATTATTTATAGCTTATTAGGCCACAAATATACTGGTCAAGCCCACTTGAGATCACCCCTGCTCTACAACATATTATTGGCCATCTGCAGCTCAATTAAATATGAATGAATTGAAACCTGCCAGCGCTATGAAATTGTGCTAAATTCATCACTCATCAGTCCAAAGAGCAAGATTTATTTTTATTTATTTTTAGGAGTTAAGTGATTTATTTATTTATTTTTACATCCATGTCAGTACTGCAGTTCCTAGCATACAGTATAAAGACAAATTACATACAAAGAATAAATCATGAATATTATTCATCCATTATCAAATAAAATTCCATCTGATGTGTATTGCTCGGTGAGAAGTGGTGTGATTAAACAACTATTAATCTTAGGGCTGACACACAGAGAAAGACAAATATACACGCTAGCAAAATTAAAAACATTTGTTTAACAACAACAAAAACGAATTCCATCACGCCACACATTTTCTGGACAAGTGTCAATAACAGAAAAAGAAAAAAATACACCAGTATTTACTCACATTCAAAGGAGCAATACTTGTCTAACCATCCATACATATATTTACTTGCAATCAAAGTTAATGTATTGTTAATTATTTGATCGTGGTTAGCTTGTTTTTACACTCGTGTGACTAGTAAGAATGTTAAAAATTAGATCGGCTGCATATATCTAGCTATATCATTAAAGTTAAGACTTTTTCTTTTTGAAATCTTAAAATTAACTGTGATTGATGAATTAAAGTTAAGAATGTTACAATATGTTTGACCCTTTTCTTTCCATTATTTCCTATGGAGAGAAAAAAGGTTTTGAAAAAGAGGTGAAACAAAACAGATAATGTTCAACTTCAGAGGTTTCAATCTATGCCTTTTGGTTGTCACCTTTTCATTTTCTATTTTCAAACCGTTCTACGTGCACACCTTCTCTGAGTACAATTTGTCTTTGACTTCAGGTTATTTTGTAATAAAAGTCAAACAGGTAGTCAAACAGGACGGAAACAGCTGCAGTTGGCAGTTATCAATGATTAACCAGCCAAATGCATTCTCCCACCATTTTTATTTCATGACATCTGAAATATTTTCATTGACAGAACTTTGCAAGTGATTGCCACAAGCTCCCAGGCACCGATGGAATTTTATTTAGTATCCCCTTTGAAGATGAAAACTGTTTGTACTCAGCATGAAATAGTTATAACTGTTTGTCGCATTAACTATGCTTGTGATCATAGGATTCAGGAATACAAAGTAATATTGTATCTCCTGACTAGAACACACGCTCTTTACACATTTTTCAAAGAATTTCTTCCCAAACATGAACTGCCTTGCACGAAAATATCCAATCCTTCACGAGGTGGAATTTGGAAAAGAAAATTGCCTGAGAGCAGAGCTTGGGCATCACATCACATTACCTGAGGATATGTCAGCTATGTCAAGTCTTGTGTGTGTGTTCCTGGGGGTGGATATTCCCCAGCTGCACTCTCTCTGCAGGAACAAGCTTACTTGCCTCACAATTTTTTTTAAACATGATTACTGCTTCTTATTGACGCTGCATATATGCACAAAAGACGTGAAGGTTAATTTCTCAACCAAATACCATTTAGAGGTCTTCACTTGTTTGATTTACCGTGCTGAGTGTGACCAAGAGTCTATCTACTTTTACAGTTAAGTGATATTTTTTACTTAATATCATCCAACCTGCAACACGAGCTCCTTCATTCTTTCAGCATTACTTTTCTTAGACATCCAAGGAACTACAGAAAAGCACCATCTCTTCCCAACATTCTGAATAAATCATTCATGTTTTACTTTTGAATTATTGAATGTGTAACATATTACTCACAGGGAAGGTTAAAAAAAAAGTAAAGCCAAAACAAATGTTTACTTTTTAAGGGGGTGGCTCTCAATACATCTCGAACTTTCTTAAAATTCAAAGTGCAATGTTAATGACGATACCACAGGCACATAATGCTTCTTCTGTGTCTGAAAGAGGACTGGTTAGAGCGTCAGCCTCACAGTTCTGAGGACCGGGTTTCAATCCCCGACCCCGCCTGTTTGGAGTTTGGATGTTCTCCCCGTGCCTGTGTGGGTTTTCTCCGGGCACTCCGATTTCCGCCCACATCCCAAAAACATGCATTAATTGGAGACTCTAAATTGCCCGTAGGTGTAACTGTGAGTGCGAGTGTGAGTGGTTGTTTGTATGTGCCCAGACAATCGCAGGGCACATACAAACAACCATTCACACTCACATTTACACCGACGGGCAATTTAGAGTTTTCACTTAACCTATCATGCATGTTTTTGGGATGTGGGAGGAAACCGGCGCACCCAGGGAGAAAACCCACGCAGGCAAGGGGAGAACATGCAGACTCCACACAGTGGAGGCCGGATTTCAACACGGTTGCTAACCAGTTGTCCACCGTGCCGCCTGGTTAATACATAATAATCATATTCATCATTATTTAACAGATATGGTTGAATTTAAAAAGTAATATCATATTTACAATGATTTCCAAATTTTAAAAAAAAATATCTGTGCTGGAGCCTATCCCGGCTGACTTGGGGAGAGAAAGGTGGTCTGGACTGATGAGCAGTAAATCATAGGACCCACAACCATTCACATTCACATGCACAACTATGGACAATTTAGAGTCCTCAGTTAACCTGTGTGTATTTTTTTTTAGATGTGGGAAATCCATTACAACCTGTTGAAATAGAAATACATGGCCACAGATTACCATTTTGTTTATAATTCTATATATGTACATTTTTCTGATTTCGACTTGTATTGCTGACAGGTGTTTCTTTATGAACACCTGTGCGTGCTGATACCTGTCTGTGCTTGGCTGTCTCTTAATTGTTTGTAAAAGGGATGTCCCTATCCTATTTTTTCACTTCAAATCCGATACCAATTTTGCAGCCTTGAGTTTTGGCTGATACAGATATTGGTCCAATCCGATATCAGCAATAATCATGCATACTTATCGTATTTTGTAGTATAGAACGTTAGAAAAGGCTCGATCAAGTGACATTACTCAGAGAACAATAATCAGCAACAGGAGGTATGAGAAAAACTCACCATTTATTATTAACTAATGGGTTACATAAAGTAACTTTAAATAATAAGAAATTAAGCCAATATTAACAAAATATATCTTTAAATTTTAACATAACCACTGCTTAACTTACACATAAGCATATTTGAATAGATTAAATAAAAAATAAATTAGAAAACCATGAAAAATAACCTCAATAAATAATCAATACAAATTATACTTTTAAAGTGCAAAATTAACAATTAAAGTTCAATTCAGTGATTTTTTTTTTTACTGTCAGTATATGGTGGGAACAGTATTTGCTTTCGCCACATGTGCGGTAATACACTTTTGACTTATAATGTATATGTTATGTTATAATATATGTCATTGTTGGAAAAGAAAGCCCTAACTTTGCTTGTTTTAAGGAGGAGGAGGTGACACAGCAGCAAAAAAAAAAAAAAAAAAATGGGAATGGGAATATCCCATACTAATGTCATGGCAGCATCTCGGGAGTTAAATCATTTTAAGTTAAACAGCACAGGCATAACAAGCCTAAATTTTAAGTAACACTAAACATGCAGCACTCGAGTAAATCAGAATAAGTTATTCATTGATGCACAATCCATCCATCTATTTTCTGTTCCGCTTTGTCCTCACAAGGGTTGATGCACATTTCAAGTCAAAAATTATTAGGTTTACCTGTGTTTGAGTAGTCTCGAGAGGTGCATTAGCACATTCCTTTACATTCCTTTATGACCAAAACGTCCCTAAATGCTCATTGTTGCCCCAAATTCCACACTATCCGGAAGGAACATTCATTTGCTTTTTCTTGCCACCGGGTTCATTGGATATGTTTGGTTGAACTATGGCTCACTAGGTAGAGCAGGTCGTCCAGTGACCAAAGGGCCACTTGTTTGAATCCCGGCTACGACTGTCTGCACGTGTCCTTGGGCAAGACACTGAACCCTGATCTGCTGCCCAGTGGACCTGGCAACGCCTTGCATGGCAGCAGCCAACCATTGGTGTATGAATGTGGAGGTGAGTGGTTGATTGCGAGGTTTTGTAAAGCGCTTTGGGAACTGTGATGGTGGAGATAAAGCGCTATATAAGTGCAGTCCATTTACCATTTGGAAGAGCTGCTTAATGTTAATAAAGCTGCGAACTCGCAACATATGAGACACGACAGTTTCTAGCTGGCTTTGGAAGAATAGAAAAGTACAGATCTATCCATTCATTTTTTAAAACTCTCTTTTCTGAGTTAACTTTCCTTTTGAACCGGCAATACAGCATCCCGCTTCTGCAAGTCCACAAATTTCTTCTGGTAAGCAAACTATTTGATTGACTCATTATGGTCACTTGATCACAACAACTACCATAATAATGAATATAGACTATAGACTCTTACAGCGGCGTACGTGAGAAAAATATGTCCGCCTGACGATGCCCACCATTTGAAAATACCCATTTTATAGGAATTAAGGTCTTTTTTGAAAATAAACGCTGGAATAAGAAGGCTATTTTATAACCCCGTCTTTTACGCCGTGTTATCGCTAATGTTACAAGGTTTTAAAAGTTACGAGCTCAATTTTAAATTGTAAAGAATAGAAATTACAGATGTTTGTGTTAGATAAGGAGTAAAAGTAAAAAGTCGCTAGAAAAATAAAAGCTAAAGTAAAGTACAGATACCTGAAAAATTTACTTAAGTACACCTTAATACTTGACACCTCTGTCAGGGTCACAGGAAACTGGAGGCTATCCCAGCTGACTTTGGGCAAAAGGATTCAGGCAGCTTAATGATAATAATGCTTTTACCCCATAGTGGTTGCCTGACTACTGGTTGAGAAAGTGCTTCAAGTTCATATGCAGCAAAGCAAAAATTGTTAAAATCACCAACAGGCTAATTCATTTGTAGCAGCCAGAATCGTGATCATGATTAATATTCGATTCATTGGCTGTGGATCAGTTGGTAGAGCGGGTCGTCCAGTGACCGAAGGGTCGCCGGTTCGAATCCTGCCTCCGACTGTCTGTATGTCAACGTGTCCTTGGGCAAGACACTGAACCCCAATTTGGCCCCAGTGGGCCTGGCATCACCTTGCATGGCAGCAGCTGCCCATTGGTGCATTGAATGGGTGAATGTGAGGCTTTCTAAAGCGCTTTGGACACTGTGGTGGTGTAGGTAAAGCGCTATATAAGCGGATTCCATTTAATTGTGCAGCCCTATTGTAGCAGTTTATTAATGCCCAAAATGCAACACATTGTTTTTATAAATGCAAGTAAATAAAAAGAAAAACTATCTACAGTGTAATACTCACTTGTCGAAAGGGTTTTCTGACTCCCGTTATATTTTTTGTTTTTGTTTTTGTTCTTTTAGTTGTTTTTTTTTGGGGGGGGGGGGGTGACACTCCAAATTGCTCTTTGAGTAAAATCGCCACTTAGACCGTCAGCCGTCATGGTTAAGGTTGCTGACCCTTGCCATTAGTGACTCCAAATGGGAAATACATTGCCTAAGTAAATGACCACTCATGTTCACAGTCTCCTGTTGTTTTAATGTTCAATGTTGCTTACTCATTCTCTAATGTTAGAAGGGTCTTAATAGGACAAAATACTGTAACTATGATTTAAAATTTTGTTCAACAATAACTCTTTGGGGTTTGTTTATATTTGATGATTTTGGTCTCCTTTCCTTTTTACGTGTCAGTAAACATGATACAGACCAACGATAACAATTTCGTTTGTGGAGGCATTTTCATTTTTGTAACCCCTCCCCTAAGTGCACAGTATGGCCAGAAAGTGATTTTTCAATTAAATAAAATATATGAGGGAAACAAAATAATCCTAATTCAAGGAGATACAATTTCTCACACATGTTGAGATCTCAAGTATTTTACACACAAATTTGTGATCCAAACAAAATTTAATATGCTTAATATGCATCCATAGAACCATGCAAACTTCCGCCAGTGGATTATAACCACTTCATAGCTTTGATTTACAGGTACACTGTCTGAGCGTCATTTTAAGAGTGTTTTTTAGTCATGCCCTTCTGACATAGATGTTACAAGATACTGTGTATTTCAGAAGTCTGCAACACAATTATAATGCATTGACGCTCCATAACAATAAAAATATGAATTGATAACTGATAGTGTCAGCTGATTTAATAAGCCGTAAAGTTTTGAAACCTTTGTGTTGTATTTCATTAGATGTGCAGGGTTGAATAATGTTGCGGTCTGGAACTATTATGACATTGTGATGATTTATTGGATGATTTATCAGATGACTAAAATCATTTAATTCCACCCACTTTCCTTTCTGGAATCCCTCTAATGAACCGAGCCAAATTATTGTCTTACTATTCTGAAAGTACCTGACAGATAATGCCCGTCCATCCATTTTCGGAGCCGCTTCTCCTCACTAGGGTCGCGTGATTTTCTTGATCTATCTGATTGTTAAAGTGAGACAATGTGAGTTACCTGTAGCCCCTTGGACACTTAATGGGAAAAAGACCTGTTTATTAAAACAGGAAGGAGCAAACCAGAAGTCTCTTTAAAATATTGTAAAATACTTCAATACCAATATCCACAGTACAATATTTATGTTTATGTGGCGCACCTTCATTGCTAATACATCCAACCATTCATCCATTTTCTACACCGCTTCTCCTCACTAGGGTCAAGGGTATGCTGGAGCCTATCCCAGCGAACTGCGCGTGAGAGGCAGGGTACACCCTAAACTGGTCGCTAGGCAATTGCAGGACAGATATAAGCAAACAACCATTCACACTCACATTCACACCCACAGGCAATATAGAGTCTTCAATTAACCTACCATGCATGTTTTTGAAATCTGGGAGGAATTCCCGTAGAAAACCCACGCAGTCATGGGGAAAACATGCAAACTCCACACAGGCGAGGCCGGATTCGAACTCAGAACTGTGAGGCGGATGTGCTAACCATTCGTCCACCGTTCCACCTTTGCGAATACATGTATTTACTTAAAGATGACCTGGTGCCGATTACGGAGGCCATAGTTTGCTATTCTCTCAGGATCTCAGTGGTATTATCTGGCTGTCATTAGCTTGTGCAGGGAAGATCAGTGATGCTGAATTCCACCACAGTGCTCTCTTGGAGAACAGCCATGTAAGCCTGTGGGATTAAATATTTATTGGGCCTATTCACAAGGGGTCAACTTCTGACTCCATGATGTCCATACCGTTAACTTACTCGGAGAGACAGTCGGACATACATTTCTAGAATCCTTACCAACCCACTCATTAAAACTTGATTCCTTTTGTTCAAATTCACATATTTGTGCAACAGTGTTACGAAATTGGATTTTCAATTTGGATCGGAAAATCTTTGGGCACAACTGATTAAATACTAATATCTTGACTTTTCTTTTTTATACGAATTACAGCGGGGAAAGGAGACTCGTTTGTCACAAGCAGACCAAATATTATTCAGTTTCCCAATTATTAGTGCTGGCTGCAACTCAGCTACGCTGCACTTTTAGCCATTTTAATAATTGATTTGTTTTGTCAGTGAGGAAACTTGCATTGATGTATGCAATAAGTGAAAAAAAAAATAGCTAGAACTTGATTGCACTACGTCAATTCAATGCAATTCCAATTCATATATGAATTGGAAATGCAGGTGGGACCTATGTCCCGAGTACAAATGTAGGACAGTCGTAAATCATCTTTCAGAGTCCTGGCAGCGGATTCTAAATGCCTGATTAAACACTTCCCATGATCTGGTCAAGCAGATGAATGAAGAATCACAGCCTGCGTGCGCATTTGCTGCTCCGGTGACTGTAATAAGTAAATATCAGCCGATCTTGCATTTTGCATCGCGTGGCGCCCCGTTATTGGATGGATTGGACACCACGGCTCATTATTTGATATGGCAGATGAACTGCGCTTACCCTCAGTTCGGGAGTTAGCGGTTCATCGAGGTCATCTAGGAGGTGTCGGTAATATCTGACTCGAAAGGAAGGCGCGCGCAATTGACGTTGAATGATATCCTACCTGTCCACGCTGATCACGCACAGGGTCATGATGGAGGCAGTGCAGCACATTACATCCATGCCGATGAATATGTTGCAAAAGACCTCGCCAAAAAGCCACTTGCCGCCGGTGAGGTCGGTCACTATCACAAACGGCATCACCACGATGGCCACGGACAGGTCGGCCACAGCTAAAGAAACCAAGAGGTAGTTTGAGGGCTGCCTTAATTTCTTCACCACGCACACCGCGATCACGACCAGCGTGTTTCCCATCACGGTGACCGCTGTGATGATGGCCAGCATCACCCCGATGATGATCTTCTCCGGGCGCCGGAAAACCAGCAGCTGCTCCCCGCACGACTCATTCCGCATGGTTGCGGGACCGATGTTCTCCAGGACGTTGTAAAGAAGCTGCAAAGTGCCATTGATAACTTCAGAAATAGGCTCTTTCTTGATCAAAGGGAGCTCAGTGCCTGAAGTGTTGAACATCACGACAACGCGACCACTGAATGAAGTAAAGGGACGACTCGCCAGCGCACACCAACGCGCATATTTGGATGTCTGTGACCTGCTTCCCAGTCCGAGTCCGTGCTTTCACTTCCAGCCAGTTGCACGTTCACTATATCGAAGCAGAACACAGATTGGGCTGGGCTGCTAATGGCTTCATTTCGGTCTAAACATGGTCCATTCGGCGGAGCGCGTGACCTTGTTCCGCACCTCCACAGGGTCACTTCAACGCCAAAGCAACACAATGGGAAAGAGAATGGGAAGAGCTGAGCTTGACACACACAAAAATCTTGGTCACAAAGCGCCTCAAAGTGCTGCTCTCGTTCCCTGCGTCTGTCTCTCTGTCTGCCTCTCTCTCTCTCTCTCTCTCTTTCCCTCTCTCTCTCTCAGTGATTCATATGATGACGAGAGAGCACACTACAAATACGGATGGGAAAGTGGAAAAAGATGCAGTGCCATCACGACAGGCCTATATTGGGGGGGGGGGGGGGGGGGGGGGGCTGAAACCCCCCCTAATATATTGTCAAGTCCCCCTAAATATGTTGTAATAATAATTTTTAAAAAAACGTACAAACATATGCATGTGTGTGTGTGTATATATATATATATATATATATATATATATATTTCCTTACAGAATAAGTAAGAAGGCAATCTCGTCTGTGGAGTTTTATTACAAGGACAAAAGAAAGGTCTTTGCAAAGAGAGGAAAAGGTCCAAGCAAACAATCACCTCCAATATACAGAAGTGAGAGAGAAAGAGAAGAAAAGGAAAGAAAACCAATTATCTTTGTCCAGCTGCACTCAAATTATCTTTATCAAAAACAGCTAGTAGTCACAACATAGAACAATAAAGCATGTGAAGGTCGTATAAACTAAAAGAAGTCATATTTGGTAAATATGAAGCATACATTTTCCAACTCAGCTGCCCCCCTTTTAATTATATCTCACAATCTACTATTAATCACATAAAAAAGGAAAATCACTAAACATTATTACATCCTAAGTACCTAAAATTGAACACTAAGGAATCAAAACACAAGTTAATCAAACTAAATATTGCTAAAATTTACTAATTGCTAATTGCATAAACAATTGCTAAATATGGCTAAACACTAAGTAATTAAAAACATTAAAAGTTAATCAAAATTACATCAAAGTATAATATGTATTAACAAAACAACCCTACAGTCATCCAGAAATTCACAGCTCAGGTTTAAGAAAATCCTTCATAAGCAGGTTGTAAGTCAGTTATGCAACAAAGTTAGATGGAGGAATATGAACCATGGTCATCATTTGAGTCGTCATTGTCATCCAAGCAGTCGAATTGAGGGAAACGGTCATCCGTCGTAGAAGGTGAGGGAAGTGGAGGAGTCGGGACCATAGGAGGCGCTGGGACCTTCCTGCAGTGTAACGCATGAACCCACGTAGCTCTTCAGCGACTTTCACTGCAGTGTTGGTTACGAGGAGGACTTGGAAAGGTCGCAGCTAGCGCTGATGTCTCCACGTTTTCCGCCAGACGTTTTTAATCAGCACAAAATCACCAGGTTTGATATTATGCTAGGGTCCGTCGCCCAGCCTTAGGAGTCCTGATTGGACTTGTTTCCTGAAATTGATTAGTTGATAATGTGCAATACCTGAATGATTTGTATGCCCATCGGCAGATCTGGCTTTGGTATACCCAAATGGATCCAGTCCAATGAAGTGCCTGCAAAAACAATCTCAAAAAGGAATAGGGGGCACACACATCCTCATATATACTTGACCTAATTTAATTGACTTCCCAGTATTGTTTTTTTACGGGTGGTAGCTACCATGTGTTCTGAGTTCAAATTGTAATCTGTCAGAAAGCTGTTGTCAGAGGAAAGCTTTCAAAGAATTGTAATAAAATTCTTGAGAATAATTTTGGTTAATTGTGCTACTACCACTTACTTCAATTGTTACTGAAACATGTCTACCATCTCTAGACAGTATTTTGTAAGCGCATTAATCTTTATTTCATTATATACATTATCAGTATAGCGTCAATATGGTCAAAACCACTATCCATTATCAGCATTATACTAATACATTTGTATGTTATCATTATCATTGAGACTGATAATCAAAACATTACTAAATGTGAATACATCAAAAGTGCTCTCGACACATTACAAAAATTTGGGTGGAATAGTATCTCCAGCTAGGTACTTTTCCTTTCCTCCGAAAACCTCTGTGTGTGTCAAAACGAGGGCATGCAAATAACAAGTGAAGGGTTTTGACTCGTCTGGCAATTGAAGGAGTTTCTTCCGTTGGATAAAATCTGCCTCAGCATTTTTAGTCCAAGGGATGAGTGTGAGCCACTTATTTAATATTTAATATTATATATATATATATATATATATATATATATATATATATATATATATATATATATATATATATATATATATATATTGGCTGGCAACCAGTTCAGGGTGTACCCCGCCTCCTGCCCGATGACAGCTGGGATTGGCTCCAGCACGCCCGCGACCATAGTGAGGAGAAGCGGCTCAGAAAATGGATGGATGGATGGATGGATATATATATATACAGTGGGTACGGAAATTTTTCAGACCCCCTTAAATGTTTCGCTCTTTGTTATATTGCAGCCATTTGTTAAAATAATTTAAGTTCATTTTTTTCCTCATTAATGTACACACAGGACTCCATATTGACATAAAAAAACGTAATTGTTGAAATTTGTGCTGATTTCTTGAAAAAGAAAAACTTAGATATCACACAGCCATAAGTATTCAGACCCCCTTACTGTGACACTCATATATTTAACTCAGGGACTGTCCACTTTTTCTGACCATCCTTAAAATGGTTCTACACCTTCATTTCATTGGAGTCCAAAATTCTGTCTCTGAGCTCTTCAGGCAGTTCCTTTGACCTCATGGTTCTCATTTCCTCTGACATGCACTGTGAGCTGTAAGGTCTTATATAGACAGGTGTGTGGCTTTCCTAATCAAGTCCAATCAGTATCATCAAACACAGCTGTACTCCAATGAAGGTGTACAACTATGACTGGCTATTATTAACATCCAGGCAGAAGCAGTTGTGGCATGACCCACGATCCTGCCTGTCGTCTCTGTTCCTCACCTGAAGACGCAGGCCACAACAGCTTCAGCTGCTGACTCCTTAATATCTTCTTTGCAGTCCGACAGGCGTGTTTGTAATGACTGTCCCACCAGATAAATAAAAACAATTCTCAGGCCTCCTGCTGTCAAGAAAAATTGGTCCATTTACAGGTCCATTTAAGGTTATTAATCATCTGTATATGTCAGGGAAGATGGGTCAGACTTCCAGGGTGATAAGACTGTGAGGCTAACTCATACTGCTTACACAAAGCAACCATTCTGCATGTCAGGGCCTTTTTCAGTGTTTCTTTGGGTCTCGTAATAAGAAGGCTAAAAATAAACAGAATATTGAGACACAATACTAAAGAGAGGTATTATATGAGATTACGCCACAGCTGGTGAAGCTGTTGTGCTGTGGTGTAGTGAAAACAATTTGTTCTGATCTTCCACAGTCCATAGGTGGCCAGAAATTAATGTGACATTTGTTTAAAAGTCACCTTCTTAATTCTCAAGGTGGTTGTTGGTCAATTATATTTTTTACCTCAGAGCTGTAAATTGTGAGATGCCAAACTGATTTTGATTGTACCACTCGCAGAGACAATAAATTTTGATTATATTGTATTGTAAATTTGGATTGAAGGCGACTTTTACTTGGCCAATTTTGGAGTCATCCTCTGTGACTGAATTATCATCCTTAACAGTCAGTCTGTTTGTTGCAGCATCAGGATCCGGCTGATTTTTAATGAAACCTAGTGAACAAGAAAGGAAAGAATCTTCAATGTTTTGGACTCGCTCTCGTGTTAATATAGCTTTAGGTTTCAGTGTAAGTTTCTTAAAACATGCTTAGCGAATTATTGATGTTGACTGATGTTGAGTATAGTATTGTTCTTAGGACCTTCATTTAGAATAAATATACTGTATTGTGTGTATGTGTGTGTTTCTTTGCATCTATAAATGTTATTGGATTATTTCATATGTAACATTGTAGATAATCATGAAAATGCACTAAACGCCCCATGTGTGCTTGGTTTGTTTTTCAATTTGGATTGATGTTGTAGTTACTTCTGTGTAACAGTAGATGGCAACACATCCTCGGTCATTTGTAAAATGTGATTTAATACGTCAACAGATAGTGATACAATGATGTAGTCACATCTCGAGAGCATCAATAACATCAAAAGGCCAGGTAATTTCAGAACATTTTAGTTGTGTGTCAATGTGATTGATGTTTGGCTTTTGTGGGAACAATTAATAAAACAAGTGTGTGGAAAAAAAGAGAGTAATTATAGACCTATTACTTCCAGGAGCATTAAAAATATGTTTGACAAGAATCAATAGCCTTATCGGTTACATGATAACAAAACTATTAACTATTGTGAGACAAGTGGAGGAGAGTTTGACCGCTAGGGAGCGCCAAACCCTGTATAAAGTCATAACTGATTTGTATTGGCAGTGAACGATTGGCAGGTAGCGTTAACCAATGACATAAAGCCTTCTGCCTTTTTTGGGCCAATAGCACGACAGGGACGTCCAGTCTATCAGTCCGTTCGATGTGGTCGGTTGTCGAAATTTGTTTTGAAAACCTCCGAACGTTTACTGGCAACTAAATGTAAGTTTCATTACCCATTTATAAATGTTCGAGACTGTTTCCCTTTACCGATGGACACTGAAATAGATTTAGTAGTTAGTTCAGTGTATCAGGTTACGGTTGCAAACTTTGCTGCCTAGTCAACAGCGGCGGCCACCCGTCTCAACATGTTCATTTTAGCTGACGCTAATGTCACAGCCCAGCTGTGGTAATTTTTTGACAACGAATGAGAAATATGTTGAAGACTAAATCTACGCAATTCATAAAATTTAAACGTAAGGAAAGAATGGGGAATTAACATACGGGTGTTTTGTTTTTAATCTAAACTGAGGGTTATAAAAACAAAAAGGCGTGGACTAAATATGGCGCCACTAACCTTGGCGCATGTTCAAGGTATGTTACTAAATCCTGAAAAAGAGCCGCCATTTTCTTTCCATTTTTCTGTGCCGGATTTCGGGCACGTGGATTTGGCACCAAAATCGCGTTTTCTCATTGTTTCGAGCAAGGTAATCCTTGTTCTTTTCAGATTCCGTTGTTAGGAAATCCCTTTACCACCTTGTCTTTGACATTTTTAATTCACATGAGATTTTTTATGTGGTCCTGACCAGGGTTATAATAGTTGGGGATTTTCTATAAAGTTTATATATTTTTTTAATTTCATTTTGACTTTCCATTTTCAAATTCAGTTAGTTTTAATTAGCTTTTAGAGCAGGTTGGTTAGTTTAACCCAAACCCTTGTTCTAACCCTACTGTTAGATTAGATTAGATGCATCACAACATACAGTATAAACATTCACGAGACACATGCTGTAGTATGGCCTTTTTTATGTGTAAAATCAAGTTTTATTAGGCGTGTTTTCCATCCTTTGTTGCTAAATGGGAAAACTTCTCAAGTGGACTTTCAAATTTGTGACTGTTAGATGGACAGATAGATTGGAAGTAAGCTTGCTTTTACCTGTCTTTTTTTGAATTGTTGTTGATAATTATTGTGACAAAGCTTTTCAAGTTTTCCAAGTAGTGCTGTGAAATTGTCCTATTGTTGCAGTAGTTCAATCACCTCCTTTTTTTGCTTTCACATTTGCCTTTCGTGGTGGCAACAGTGGCGTTTCCTCCAAAAGATGAATAACCAACATGCTGGTTCCGTGAAGGCGCTAGCTATTCGGTATCCGTCAAGCCATTTCCGTCAGCAACTTGTAGCAACAAAAACAGCTTGGACGTAAAAGTTGGCTTTGTGGCAAAACCTGCGCTTGGTGTGGCTGTCAGTCTGGCGAACAGTCAATACGACGGCGGTGCCCAATGACGTCACTTCTAGGTGACAGTTAGTGAACTACAATTTCCAAATGACTGTTCGACCCTCCTTCCGTATCCGTTATGTATCTATGTATTTATCAGAAATAAATACTTTTACTAATAATGCCGAAAGACAAAGATGAAAAATGAGGAAATTTTTGATGTTATTATAGTTAGATTTGCAAATGTAAAATGGCGTTTTAGTTGGTTCATTTAGTTATTTTATTTTAGGAGATAGCTGGGAAAGGCTCCGGCACGCCCGTGACCCTTGTGAGGATAAGCGTAACGGAAGATGAAGAAGAAACCTTCCCGTTTCTATTTCGTAGACAAAAATGTGTTCAGTTTTAGTTTTGTTCGTTTTCATACACTATAATAATCATGGTTCTGACAAAGATGAAACTGTTCCCCGAGTTTGGTGTAGAAAATCACACGTTCAAGTCCCTGGTTTACTATTATTACGATGCTAAAGTTGGCTCCACAGTCGCGACCCATT
Organism: Phycodurus eques; assembly: GCF_024500275.1. NCBI lineage: Eukaryota > Metazoa > Chordata > Actinopteri > Syngnathiformes > Syngnathidae > Phycodurus > Phycodurus eques. Next base: position 29,068,285 of record NC_084527.1, read on the forward strand.
GTATTCGAGACTGCGTTCCACCTTAAAAGATTGCAATAGTGCTTTTTACCCTACAGTTGGCATTGTTTGCCACAGTTTTTCACGGCTACAGATGATCGTTTTTTTTCGTCTAGTTAAAAAAACGCTGATTTTAAATTGCTCCTATTGCCACAAAATCAAAATGGCATGAGGTTTCTTTCCTGTTTTACACTATGCTGTATCCCAACTTTCAAATAACAATTTATGGAAAATCTGATTGGCAAAAAAAAAAAGATTTTGCTTCAAAATCTACCAGTTGCATTTGCACTGCCAACAGATTTTTCACTTTTGAGGTCATCGCTGATTTTGATTGGCTCTTACTTCAATTAAAACAATATGGCATTGCAGTGCTTCCCACAGGACCAAAATCTATTTTTGGTGGTGCGTATCCAGTGGCTGGCTGGGGATTTGGGGCGGGGTTTAAAGTTAAACGAACACTTACCGAATAACTTGAACAAATTCAAGTATTTCAATAAAAAATATAATCACATAAAGAAATTAAAAAACACAAAGGAATTAGTGTAAAATCAAATACAAGGCTCTACAATAACTTTTCCATTGATAGAACTGGACCATGCATGATGTAGTGTAGTCTTATGTAATTGGCATAATGTAGCTTTGTACATAATAAAGATTGACAGTAGACTACACCGATTTGATCTGCCGGATCGGTATCGGCCCATATTTAGCATTTTATGATGATTTGTTTTAATGTCATAATTCGCCGATCCGATCAATGACATCATTGATCGGCTCCGCAAAAGACATTTACTCCGCGTCGCCGCGTGCACAGTATATTTGAATACAAAAGCTAGTTTATTTTTAGCCTTTTCGCGTGTATTTTGACGTAGTACTGTAAATATCTGACGGCAAAAGAAGTTATTAAAAAAATATATAATAAATGCAAAAAAAAACTTGCCGGTGTGGGACAGACAACACGTCGGAGACAGGCAACACGTAATGCCGGATCAGACTACAAGACAAATTTGCTTTCACGAGTGCACTGTCAGACTACTGCAATAAAATCTTGTATTCCGCATCCCTTTTTTTACGATCATTGGGCTTTATCTTGTCAAGTCAAATGCGACCGGCTACACTCGTTACCGTGGCGACGACAACAAGAGGGGGGCGAGCCGACAGTATTATCCGTTCATCCATCCATTTTCAACACCGCTTATCCTGGTTAGGGTCACGGGACGCTGGAGCCTATCCCAGCTGACTTTGGGCGAAAGGCGGACTACACCCTGAACTGGTCGCCAGTCAGTCGCAGGGCACATATAGATACGGACAACCATTTGCATTCACACCGTCACTGAGTGGGAACTGAATCCACGCTGCCTGCACCAAAGTCAGGCGAGTGTACCACTACAAGCCGACAGTATTATAAGGACTAAATGGGGGAAAACGTGTGTTGGTGCTCAGGAGAGGAGGGGACGTTCCTTTTAATGCTTGCTTGTGGTATGTTCACGTACTTTTAATACGATACGGCTCACAAGCAGGCAATAAAATGTTATGTAGCCTGCTAAGCTAGCAGTAGCACGAACGGTTGGACGTAAACATGCCGCCGTTCTGTCGAATCATGCTCTCGGTGTGGGTGAAGTAATTTAATTAAAAATAAAGTAATTTAATTACAGTAAGTTGGCACCCATTATTTCTGCCATGTAATGTTGATTTGACTTGACTGATTAGAATACACGATCTGACTAAAGCAGTGATTTCCAACCTTTATGGAGGCAAAGAAAATAATTTACAATTTGAAAAATCTCATGACACACCAACAAACAAAAATGTCACAAAAAGTGGATACGTTAATTACTGTATTTACTTCCTGCTATCTAATAGAAGACCATTAATTTGTTCTGTCTGTCACTATGCCTCACTGGCATAAATAGAGGAGCAAATATTTTTTTAAATGGGGAATTAAAACAAAAAAAAGACATTTGTCCTTAATGTGCAAACAAAAACACGCAACATGGACCCTGTTTATGGGCTTGACAAGAAGCATAAGTCAATGCTGCTAGTAAACCAAAGATGTTTATAGAGTGAACTTAATGTGTAATCCAAGCACATTTACATATGATCAGTTTACTTTTGCTGAACCAAGGCACCTATTTTACATTTGGAAAAAAAACACGGTTAACCACAAAACAATAATTTTAAAAAATGTCACAAATGGGCTCACCACCTGTGGGAGGGGTCGGGTGCAGTGTTAGCTGGGCGGTGGCCGAAGCCAGGGACCTTGGCGATCCGATCCCCGGCTACAGAAGCTGGCTCTAGGGATGTGGAATGTCCCCTCTCTGGCAGGGAAGGAGCCCGAGCTGGTGTGTCAGGTCGAGAAGTTCTGACTAGATTTAGTCGGGCTCGCCTCCACATATGGCTTGGGCTCTGGTATCAGTCCTCTCGAGAGGGGTTGGACTCGCTTCCACTCTGGAGTTGCCCATGGTGAGACGCTGCGAGAAGGTGTGGGTATACTTATTACCCCCCTCGGCTCGGCGCCTGTACATTGGGGTTCACCCCGGTGGATGAGAGGGTAGCCTGCCTTCGGGTGGGGGGCCGGCTCCTGACTGTTGTTTGTGCCTATGCACCAAACAGCAGTTCAGATTACCCACCCTTTTTGGAGTCCTTAGACGGGGTGCTGGAGAGCGCTCCCATTGGGGACTCCATCGTTCTGCTAGGGGACTTCAATGCTCACGTGGGCAATGACAGTGAGACTTGGAAGGGCATGATTGGGAGAAACGGCCCCCCCAATCAGAACCGAAGTGGTGTTCTGTTATTGGACTTCTGTGCTCATCATGGATTGTCCATAATGAACACCATGTTCAAGCATAAGGGTGTCCACACATGCTCTAGGCACCAGGGCACCCTAGGTCACAACCTAGTGAACGAGAAAGGAAAGAAACTTCAATGTTTTGGACTCACTCTCGTGTTAATATAGCTTTAGTGTAAGTTTCTTAAAACATGCTTAGCGAATTATTGATGTTGACTGATGTTGAGTATAGTATTGTTCTTAGGACCTTCATTTAGAATAAATATACTGTATTGTGTGTATGTGTGTGTTTCTTTGCATCTATAAATGTTATTGGATTATTTCATATGTAACATTGTAGATAATCATGAAAATGCGCTAATCCCCCCATGTGTGCTTGGTTTGTTTTTCAATTTGGATTGATGTTGTAGTTACTTCTGTGTAACAGTAGATGGCAACACATCCTCGGTCATTTGTAAAATGTGATTTAATCCGTCAACAGATAGTGATACAATGATGTAGTCACATCTCGAGAGCATCAAAAGGTCAGGTAATTTCAGAACATTTTAGTAGTGTGTCAATGTGATTGATGTTTGGCTTTTGTGGGAACAATTAATAAAACAAGTGTGTGGAAAAAAAAGAGTAATTATAGACCTATTACTTCCAGGAGCATTAAAAATATGTTTGACAACAGTCAATAGCCTTATCGGTTACATGATAACAAAACTATTAACTATTGTGAGACAAGTGGAGGAGAGTTTGACCGCTAGGGAGCGCCAAACCCTGTATAAAGTCATAACTGATTTGTATTGGCAGTGAACGATTGGCAGGTAGCGTTAACCAATGACATAAAGCCTTCTGCCTTTTTTGGGCCAATAGCACGACAGGGACGTCCAGTCTATCTGTCCGTTCGATGTGGTCGGTTGACGAAATTTGTTTCGAAAACCTCAGAGCGTTTATAATAACAAAATTATTAACTATTGTGAGACAAATGGAGGAGAGTTTGACCGCTAGGGGGCGCAAAACCCTGTATAAAGTCATAACAGATTTGTATTGGCAGGGTCCTCGACGGTACATGGGCGTTCAGACAACCAATCTACATGTGTTTTGTGGACTTGGACAAGGCGTTCGACCGTGTCCCTCGGGAAGTCCTGTGAGGTGTGCTTCGGGAGTATGGGGTACCGAACCCCCTGATACGGGCTGTTCGGTCCCTGTACGACCGGTGTCAGAGTTTGGTCCTCACTAAGTCGGACTTGTTTCCGGTGAGGGTTGGACTCCGCCAAGGCTGCCCTTTGTCACCGATTCTGTTCATAACTTTTATGGACAGAATTTCTAGGCGTAGCCGGGGCATAGAGGGGGGTCCGGTTTGGTGGCCTCAGTATTGCATTTCTGCTTTTTGCAGATGTGGTTCTGCTGGCGTCATCAAGCCGTGATCTCCAACTCTCACTGGAGCGGTTCGCAGCAGAGTGAAGCGGCTGGGATAAAAATTAGCACCTACAAATCTGAGACCATGGTCCTCAGTCGGAAAAGGGTGGCATGCCCTTTCCAGATCGGGGATGAGATCCTGCCGAAAGGGGAGGAGTTCAAATATCTTGGGGTCTTGTTCACGAGTGAGGGAAGAATGGAACGGAAGATCAACAGGTGGATCGGTGCAGCGTCTGCAGTGATGCGGACTTTGTATCGGTCTGTTGTGGTAAAGGAGCTAAGCCGAAAGGCGAAGCTCTCTATTTACAGGTCGATCTACGTTTCTATCCTCACCTATGCTGTGGGTCGTGACCGAAAGAACAAGATCCCGGATACAAGTGGCTGAAATGAGTTTCCTCCGCAGGGTGTCCGGCTCTCCCTTAGAGTTAAGGTGAGAAGCTCGGTCGTCCAGGAGGATCTCAGAGTAGAGCCGCTGCTCCTCCAGATTGAGAGGAGCCAGATGATGTGGCTTGGGCATCTGATTCAGATGCCTCCCGGACGCCTCCATGGTGAAGTGTTACAGGCATGTCCCACCGAGAAGAGACCTCTGGGACATGCTGGAGAGACTATGTCTCTCGGCTGGCCTGGGAACACCTTGGGATCCCCCCGGAAGAGCTGGATGTAGTGGCTGGGGGAAGTCTGGGCGTTCCTGCTAAAGCTACTGCCCCCACGACCTGACCTCGGATAAACGGTAGAAAATGGATGGATGGATGGATTGATGTACTCTGTGTGAAATCTGATCTTGTTTAGTTGAACAGAAAGCTGATACATTTGCAGGAAGCCAACTTACTGTTTTATGAATAGCAACAGGTGGATACACAGCTGTATTGCACCGTTTGCCATCCAGTGGCAGAGCATTTTAATTGTTCTCCCTGTCATTAAACACCGCTGGCTAGCTAGACAAACAAAGATACAATATTTCTGATTAACAAAAATAATTTAAAATACGGCGGCACGGTGGTCGACTGGTTAGAGCGTCACAGTTCTGAGGACCCGAGTTCAATCCCCGGCCCTGCCTGTGTGGAGTTTGCATGTTCTCCCCGTGCCTGTGTGGATTTTCTCCGGGCACTCCGGTTTCCTCCCACATCCCAAAAACATGCATTAATTGGAGACTCTAAATTGCCCGTAGGTGTGAATGTGAGTGCGAATGGTTGTTTGTTTCTATGTGCCCTGCGATTGGCTGGCAACCAGTTCAGGGTGTACCCCGCCTCCTGCCCGATGACAGCTGGGATAGGCTCCAGCACGCCCGCGACCCTAGTGAGGAGAAGCGGCTCAGAAAATGGATGGATGGAATTTAAAATACAAACAGTACAAACAATGTTCTTAATAGTCAAGGGATACTGAACCAAACTGAAAACCGTCACCACAAAACCGAGATGTGAACCGTTCCACCCCTAACTAAAACAGTGTACAAATCCTGTAAAACATCGATTTCTTAATAGGAATTTCTCCCCTTTGCAGTTGACTCATAATATTTCGAGTGGAAAAATGGATCCAAACAGGCCACTTGACTTCAGTAATATGGCTGGCATTCCCTGGCGGGGACGCAGTCGAGGACGTGATATAGGACGAGCCAGAGGTTTTTTCACTCCTGATAATATACTACAAGGACAAGCACCCGGGGTACCCACTTGTGAGCCTTTAGCTCGACAAGGTAGAGGGCTTCATTCTGATGATGGAGGACTTGGTCGAGCAAGAGTGGGGCTCTTTTCTGCAACAGGATCCAAGATGGGCATGTCAAGAGGGACAATCCTGGCTAGCACGGAGATTCGGAAAGACCTTACAGAAGTCCTGACCACGAAAGAGGTAATTGGAGGCAAAAATGTTTTGTCTTTATCGTTTTTGAAAATTACTTTTTTACTTGGTTTACAGGTTGATTCCCCTTCAAATGGTCAAGGTTCTACGCTGGTCTCAATGTTCAGAGGAATGGGGTTTGAACCCTCAGTGGCCTCATGGGGAAGAGGAACATTACCAGTCGGTGTGTATATAACTGCATAGATCATTTTACACTTGAAACTATGTGATTCTCAGGATGCATGTATCAAGAAACAATGAGTCCCAGCCCTGGAACACTTAGTCCCTGCAACTTATCATCATTCAGTACAGATACAGTAGTCCTATGCTATTTCACTGTTGTTTTTTCACTGTCCCACTATATTGCAGATTTATATAACAGTTGTTACTCTTATTTTTTATACTGTTTGTGCAATATTTGTATCCATTGCTCTCGCAATATATTGTTTAGTTTTTAATTAAATTTTTTTAGGGCAATATATTTTCCCAAAAATTTAGTGATATGAGATCATCAAGTACATCCTTTTTCAGAACAATTAACTTAGACTATATTGATCATTGGCATTGTAATGTAGAACAATGAATCAAATATCAGATGAAAAAAAAAGAAAACACACTATGGATCTCTTCACAAAAATTGCATTTGAAAAAAAAAATTGGCACAGATTACACACTTTTATGCCTTAACAGGCAATATGTTGGTGTGATGGTTGTGTTTAAAATGGATTTTGTCACACTGAGGTTTTAACTTGTGTGGTCTTCCGATTTAATACAAATTCGACATACCAGCTTGTAGGTGTTAGCGGGATGGCTGCATTCATCTGGCTTGAATTAAAAATGTTCCCAAATCGTCGCGGTGGCGTTGGGCTTTGCAACTAATTCTGTTCATGCTGCTGAACTTTCAGTAACTGTGGAGCTACCAATTCGCCATCAGAAAACTGAGCTTTGATCACGCTATTGCTCGCTTTTGAAAAGCATGTGCATGCACAAAGGCTCATGCACATTTAGGCACGCACACGGCTGATCAGAGGGAGGATGGGCTCCCTCTGAGGGTCCTGCACCGCCCTTCACTATCTCTTATTGGTTTAAAAAAACAGGTGTTTTTTTTTTTACATGTGGACCCCCTCTCTTACTTTTTTAGCAGCACCATTCAGAAATTAGGGCACACATGTGACTAAATTAGTCACACTCTAGAGCCCTGTCTTGTCAAAAACATTCAAACGCCGGATTTCTAGCACCCCGCCCGAATACTAATCCATAGCATTGCGTCTTTGGATGCAGATTGATCTTCATTTATGCATACCTACTAATTTTTGTGTGTCTCAGATGCGGGATGCACATCAAATGAGAACCCTTGTGATTGTCCATCCAGGATTTTGTGGTTTATTTTTGTGATTGTTGTAGTAGTGGAAGAAAAAAAGTTGGATCTTTTTGAAAAAGTTGCAGTGTTTGCAAAATGCATTTTTGTAATAAAATTGGCATTATAGAAAATTTTAAAACTGATTGCAATATTTTTACAAGTGGTATTTAATTAAGAAGCACTATATTTCTCATCTTTAAATGCACTGAGTAAAAAACAGAGTGATCATATTTGTTGTTGCTGTCATTTAAACTAGTGCTTCACCGAACTGAAAATTCTTGACCGAAACTGAGGAAGGCTGCAAGCCGAAAAGTAAAGAAAATACTATTAGTAAAATTGCATTCATGGCTGCAGAGCTGCCAACCTATATCGGACCCTCCACTTCCTGGTCACCAGCTCTTCCAACTCCTTCCCTCAGGGAGGCGCTACCCATCAATGCAAACTAGAAGTAGCAGACATTCCAACAGCTTCTTCCCTCTTGCAATCAACTTCTTAAACACCTAACCTACAATTCCATTGCAACAAGCTGGCAATTTTTTGTCTGTTTGTTGTCACATTTCTGTCAGGTCAATTATATATTACTCGTGCACTCGCTGTAGTAGTCTCACCACGCTGCACTATTTGCATATCTGTTGTTGACCAATACTGGCCACTCATGCCAGAGTAACATCTGCTCCATTTGCACACTGACTGAGGACTATCTGAAACATTTGCACAATCAACTTTGTCCCAGATTATCATACTTCTCGCTTGAAGTCTTGGCGCCCTTTGCACAATGTTCATTGTACCGGAATATTGCAATATTAGTCATTCGAACTGCTCTAAGTGCTAGAGGATTCTGCATCTTTTTGCACAATTGTCAAAAAAAAAAAAAAAAATGTACCGGAATTACCAGATAACTAGCAACCGTTTATTGCTCAGTGACTTTTTTTCTCAGTGTCTTTATGTCTCAAAAGTGTTCTGTCAATTGACTGTCTGTTGTCGTACTAGAGTGGCTCCAATTACCGGGGACAAATTCTTTGTGTGTTTTTTGGACATACTTGGCAAATAAAGATGATTCTGATTCTATAGAAATTCACTTCCAGAACAAGTTAATTGAATTTCCATATTTTTAAAATTGTCACTAGGCCTCTCACGATACGTTTTTCGAAGACTAGATATTTTCCCAAAAACAACAAACGATAGTTGTTGTTTTTTTAAATGGCTTTGAAATCATGAAAAATAAGGCCCGTCCTTATTTTTTTCCATCCATCCACCCAGTTTCCATATTGCTTATCCTCACTAGGGTCGCGGTTGTGCTGGAGCCTATCCCAGCTGACCCTTTGCAAGAGGCGGGGTACAACCACCCACGTCCCCCACCTCCCCGGAATGTGGGCGAAGTTCTGCTGGAGGTGGGAGTTGAAACTCCTTCTGGTAGGAGATTCTGCCAGATGTTCCGGGCAGACCCTCACAATACGTTTAGGCCTGCCAGGTCCGACCGGAATCTTCCCCCACCATCGGTGCCAGCACATCACCAGGTGGTGATCTGTTGACAGCGCCGCCCTTCTCTTTACCCGAGTGTCCAAGACATGCGGCCACAAGTCCGATGACGCGACCACAAACTGCGGCCTAGGATGTCCTGGTGCCAATTGCATGTAGGGACACCCTTACGCTTGAACATGGGCCATTCCTCCCACTCATGCCTTTCCAGGTCTCACTGTCATTGCCCACATGGGCATTGAAGTCCCCCAGTAGAACGATGGAGTCCCCAGCAGGAGTGCTCTCCAGCACCCTTTCCAAGGACTCCCAAAAGGGTGTGTACCCTGAACTGGTGTTTGGTGGATAGGCACAAACAATAGTCAGGACTCGTCCCCTCAACCGAAGCCGGAATGGAGGTTACCCTCTCGTCCACCAGGGTGAACCCCAATACAGGCGCCAAGCTGGGGGGAAATAAGTCTACCCACACCTGCTCAGTGCCTCTCACCTTGGGCAACTCCAGAGTGGAAGAGAGTCCAACCCGTCTTGAGAGGACTAGTACCAGAGCCCAAGCTATGTGTGTCGGCGAGCCCGACTATATCTAGTCAGAACTTCTCTGCCATAGAGGTGACCTTCTGTGTACCTAGAGCCAGCTTCTGTAGCCGGGGATCAGATCGCTAAGGTCCCCGCCTTCAGCCACCGCCCAGCTCACACTGCACCTGACCCTTATGGCCCCTCCCACAGGTGGTGAGCCCATGGGAAGGGGGACCCACGTTACCCTTTCAAGCTGTGCCTGGCTGTGGCCCATGGATGCAGGCCTGGCCACCTTCGAGCCCTACCTCCAGGCCTGACTCCAGAGGGGGTCCCTGTGACCCACGTCTGGGCAAGGAAAAGTGTTTCCCAATATTTGTATAAATCATCGGGGTCTTTTGAGTCATGCTTTGTCTGGTCCCTCACCTAGGACCTGATTGCCAAGGATGACCCTGCCAGGGGCACAAATCCCCAGACAATTTACCTCCTAGGATCACTAGGACACACAAACCCCTCTACCACGATAAGGTGACTGCTCAAGGAGGGATTAATACATTTTGGCTTCAGCATTTATTGTAATGCATTTATTTCATCAACCTTGTAATAGCGGTTGAGATGCTGCCAAATGTCTTCTCTTGCATACTATTTTGTTTTTTCTTGTATCCTGCTGAAGCGATGTAAATTTCCCCATTGTGAGATTAATAACGGGTATCTTATATCAAAGTCAAGGCCCGGGGGGCAGATCTGGCCCACGACATCGTTTTTGTGGCTTTTTTTTTTTTTTTTTTTTGCTAAAATACAAAATTGCAATTTGTCTCCACCTTTAATAACATTGAGATAGTGTAAACATTTTTTGTCACCAATAAACCTTTTAAAAGAAAAAATATCATCAATATCATTGAACCAACTTTTTTTTACTGGCTTCTGATTTCAAAATATGTTATCCATCAATTTGTTGCGTATATGTAATATTAGATGAGCATACATTTGTATGAGTTAACAGTGATAGCGGCCCTTGGAGGGGAACCATAACTACGATGTGGCCTATGGCAAAAATGAGTTTGACACCCTGTCTTATATTATAAACTGGGTTCCTTTGTAAGTATGATCTCCCTTTGCTTCTCCTGACGCAGCCATTAACTGTTCACGCAGCGAACTCTACAATTAAAGATTACCTGTACTCCCTCACGCTTGTTGTTGTGTAGATGGATTCCGAAGGCCCACAATAAACAAACCAATAAATCGGAATACGAGTCTGTGTTCTCTCACAGAAACACAACCGTCTGTACCTTGCCACTAGGGCTAGAATGATACAACGGGTTCAAGATTCGATATAATTTCTGACCCAATGTTCGCTACACAATTCTATATTTTTTGCGGAGTGTAATAAAAGGAGATTACGTTCACACTGCAGGTCAATTCAGATTTTTGCCCCGTGTGATGCGATTTTTAAAAAAATTTCTATTTTTTTTATTTTATTTTTTTTTCACATCAGACCTGGGCCTTTTTCATATGTGGATATAAATTGGTTATGTATATGAAAAAGGCAGTAGTGGTGCTCATGGGGCATGCAACCCCACTTATATGTCATCAAAACGCAGCAAACATCAAACAAAACAAACGTCACAAAACGGAAAAGGCGGACGAAGCACCAGACAAGAGTCAGTGCCAAAAAGTTGCTTTAGAACTGATAAAGAGAAAATATTTGCTCCTGTTGCACAAAATCCTAGAAATTGCCGCAAATGCGTCATGACGAGAGCTCCTTTCGTAAACACGGCACCTCGCAGTTGTACACATGCTTGTTGACGTGACGACGAGCGGCGGGGTACACCCTGAACTGGTCGCCAGCCAATCGCAAGCACATATAAACAAACAGCCATTCGCACTCACATTCACACCTACGGGCAATTTAAAGTGTTCAACCTACCACGCATGTTTTTGGAATGTGGGAGGAAACCGGAGTACCCGGAGAAAACCCACGCAGGCACGGGGAGAACATGCCAACTCCACACAGGTGGGGCTGGGATTTGAACCCCAGTCCTCAGAACTGTGAGGCAGATATGCTAACCAGTTTTCTACCGTGCCAACATTTAAAAAAACTAAACACAAGTACATAAATGAATAAGAAAAAATAAAGAGACTGACAAATAGAAGAATAATAATAAAACAACAACCTCGACAACAAAGAATACGAAAGTCAAGTTTATTTTTACACTTAACAAAATATTCTTGTTATTGTCAGATGACACACTACCCAGGCAAAGGAATCAAGAGTAGATTCAGCATGTTGAGGAAGGGTGACCAGCTATCTACGTATATACAGTGGATACGGAAAGTATTCAGACCCCCTTAAATTTTTCACTTTGTTATATTGCAGCCACTTGCTGAAATCATTTATTTTTTTTCCTCATTAGTGTACACACAGCACCCAGTATTGACAGCAAAAAACTGAATTGTTGAAATGTTTGCAGATTTATTAAAAAAGAAAAACTGAAATATCACAGCCGTAAGTATTCAGACCCTTTGCTGTGACACTCATATTTAACTTTGGTGCTGTCCATTTCTTCTGATCATCCTTGAGATGGTTCTACACCTTCATTGGAGTCCAGCTGTGTTTGATTATACTGATTGGACTTGATTAGGAAAGCCACTCACCTGTCTATATAAGACCTTACAGCTTACAGTGGATGTCAGAGCAAATGAGAATCATAAGGTCAAATGAACTGCCTGAAGAGCTCAGAGACAGAATTGTGGCAAGGCACAGATCTGAATCCTTAAATGGAAGACATTTGGGATGACCAAGAACCCTTCCTAGCGCAATCGGGTGAGAAGAGCCTTGGCGAGAGAGGTAAAGAAGAGCCAAAAGATCACTGTGGCTGAGCTCCAGAGATAAGATGCAGTCGGGAGATGGGAGAAAGTTCTAGAAAGTCATTCCCCAAAAGACTCATGGCTGTATTCGCTCAAAAGGGTGCTTCTAATAAATACTGAGCAAAGGGTCTGAATACTTATGGCTGTGTGATATTTTCGTTTTTCTTTAATAATAAATCTGCAAAAAATTTCAACAATTGTTTTTTTCCCCTGTCAATATGGGGTGCTGTGTGTACATTTTGGAAAAAAATGAACTTAAATGATTTTAGCATATGGCTGCAATATAGACTGACAAATTTAAGGAGGTCTGAATACTTTCCGTACCCGTATGTAATTGATTTTTTTTGTTCTGCTGATTTGTTTTTTATTCAATATATTCTATGATGAGATTTAGCCAGTGATTGATGTTAATACGTTGTTTGTTTTTCCATTTTATTAGAATTGTTTTCTTATCGGTAGCTAACGTGACAAGTAATGATTGTGAATATTTATTAGTGAGGTCGATTATGCTTAAGTCGCTAATTATGCACAATCTTGGGGAAAGTGGAATCCTGAAAATCAAAATATTAGAGTTTCTTTGTAACTTAAGACCAAAAGCATTGAATTGGTGTGCATTCCCGTATTGCATGAAAATAGGTGTCTGGGGTATTTTTGGTGCATTGCGCACATATATTAGATGGAGAGAAGTCCATGTTATGCATATTGTACTCAGTAAAGTGTGATCTATGGAGCACTTTATATTGTATAAGCTGTAAATTTGTGGGGTTTTTTTTGTCATTCTAAACGTATTGTTACATATCTTTATCCAGTAGTCACGGTCAGCGGACATGGAAAGGTCTTCTTCCCATTTAGTGATTGGTAAGTGCATTGATTTAGTGCATGAAATTAATTTATAGGCGGCACGGTGGAAACTGGTTAGAGCGTCTGCCTCACAGTTCTGAGGACCGGGGGTTCAATCCCCGGCCCCGCCTGTGTGGAGTTTGCATGTTCTCCCCGTGCCTGCGTGGTTTTCTCCGGGCACTCCGATTTCCTCCCACATCCTAAAAACATGCATGTTGATTGAAGACTCTAAATTGCCCGTAGGTGTGAATGTGAGTGCGAATGGTTGTTTGTATGTGCCCTGCAATTGGCTGGCAACAAGTTCAGGGTGTTCCCCGCCTCCTGCCCGATGATAGCTGGGATAGGCTCCCGCGACCCTTGTGAGGAGAAGCGGCTCAGAAAATGGATGGATGGAAATTAATTTATAAACTTTTGATAGATTACTTGGCGGAAGAAGCTTCACTATTTTTTTGACAAACTCCAGCAGTTCGAGGGTGCTCTGGAGTGTTGGTATTCTTTTTATAATTGCTGCTTTTAATTTATTGTATTGAAGAAAGTTTCCATCTGTTATTTGGAATTCTTGGAAAAGTTCATCACGTGTCCTAAAAACATTATCGTTCAATAGTTGTTGTAGGTGGTCAATTCCATGTTGTTCCCATGTACTAAAATAATGGGGTATATTATTAATTTTGAAATCTGGATTACGCCAGATTGGGGAGAGCATACTGGGAGCTAATTGAGATCCTGTAGATTCTAAACTTTTCCACCAAGCCGTTAAGCTGGATGCAATTATTAGGTTCTTGAAGCATTTATGGCGTTTAAGACTATAATAAATAAATGGGAGTTTTATGTTGTTGCAGTCTATTTGCTCCAATTCTAGCCAAGAATGATACTCCTCATTGTGGTGCAACCATTTGATGAGGTATTGTAATTGGTTAGCTAAATAATAGCGTTTAAAGATGGGAGCATTTAGGCCTCCCTCCTGTTTATTTTTCTGAAGAGTGGATATACTAATTCTATTTTTCTTATTTTTTTAATAAACATTTATGACAGCAGAATCTAACGTTTGAAACCATTTAAATGTGGTCTTAAATTGAATAATTGAGAATAAATAATTTATTAGAGGTAGTTTTCATTTTTATTGTGGCTATTCTTCCCAGTAGTGATATAGGCAGGTTATTCCAGCGTCTTAAATCAGAGGAGTTTTTTTTTTTTCCCAGAAGTTGTGTGTAACTTAGATCGGTTAGCTCTGTGAGTTTTGGCCAAATATTAATATCTAAATACATAATGTTTCTGATAGGAATGGGGTAATCTGGGATTTGATCTGCAGGAGTCCATGAGTTTGGAGTTATTGGGAGCATTGTTGATTTTGTCCAGTTGATGAAGTAATGTGATATTTGTGAATGTTTTGAGATTGAAGACTGCCTGAAGAGAATACTTAAGTTCCTGTAAATAAAGAAGAATATCATCAGCATACAGATTGATTTCGTGTTCTGTCACTAGCACGCAGATACCCTTTTAATATTAGCATTTATTTATTTTTTAACAAAGTTAAGACATACTTTCGTTCGTCACCACCGTTGGGAACAAGCACGTCTTCGTGGAAGTTCTTCCTTGTTGGTTTTCGCCACTTCCTTCTTTGGGGTCAGCGGACTGTAGGCATCGAAACATGGAACCGAAATTTTAAAATTTGAACAATTCCGATGTGTGTGTGTGTAGACAAACCAAATGTCATAGACGTACAGCCTACTTCACAAAGGATAAGTGGTGGAAAATGCATTGCACATTTCTTTGGAATTTTCTTGTTTTCCCCTATCTCTGTTCCAATTTTAACTGTGATTGATTTCAATATTTTTTGCAGGAAGAGAAGTAGTTGGGGAGATGAAAGAGTTGGAGCAGCCAAGTACGGCTGTAGGAGTGGTAGCCAGTAGCCCACAGACAAGTGGGCTCCCACCAAAAGTGATTGGCAGAGGGCGCAGGTAGGAATGAGAAAATGACGTACTCCAGCACCTACATGCAATGGATTCATAATCTACAGTGTAGTCCCATTCACATTTTTCACTTTTATTTGGGTGCAGCTTTATCCCAAAAATTTTTTTTAAACCATCTTTTTGTCATGACTTGTCAAAGACATTTAGAAACCTGGGAACCTTTTTACATTGTCGGAAGAAACATTGTCTCCTTTTAATGTATTGAAAATTATCTCTGACTATAGAGACCCAATTGTGAGTATTAGGTCGCCAGCCTTCTGATAAAACGTAAATTGCTATGCTGCCAGACATGTGGCTTAACCTGTTAACTGTGCACCCACGATAAAAGTTCTTATTTACTTTTACACGTTAGTCATTAGAATGTTGTATCATGTAAAGAAACTACCTGTATTATTATTATGGACGGTATGATATGGCACAACCTTATCACTTAATTACAGTACTCTTTGTGTGACACATTGTTAGGTGACCGCTGCACTCACGTTTACGTTTTTTGTTCTTTCAGCATTACTTTACATTATTTGATAATTGTCAGAATATTTATATTTTATCAACTAGAAATTTTAACATCTGCACCGCAGTGTATCTATGGCTGGATATACAGTGGCTGAAATAAGTATTTAACAGGTCACCATTTTCTCATTAATTATTAGACTTTTTACCGATTTGATTGGCTCTGCAAAAGACATTAACTCCTCGTCGCCGCCTGCACAGTATATTTGAATCCAAAAGCTAGTTTATTTTTAGCCTTGTCGCGTGTCTTGACATAGTACTGTAAATATCTGACGGCCAAAGAAGTTATTTAAAAAAAATTTTAAAAGAAAAACGTTGGCGGTGTGACAGACATCACGCACGGATCAGACTACAAGAAAAATTAGCTCTTTCACTATTGCACTGTCCGACTACTACCATAAAATCTTGTATTCCGATACCACCGCATCCCGTTTTTTACGATCATTGGGCTTTATCTTGTCAACTCAAATGCGACCGGATACACTCGTTACTGTGACGAGTGGATCGCGCCGACTATATTATAAGGACAAAATGGGGGGAAACGTGTGTTGTCACCGGTGCTCAGGACAGGAAAGGACGTTCTTTTAAGGCTTGCTTTTTAATATGATACGGCTCACAAGCAGGCAATAATATGTTATGTAGCCTAACAACCTAGTGGTAGCACGAGCAGTTGGACGTAAACATGCTGCCGTTCTGTCGAATCATGCTCAAAAGTTTCGGTGTGGGTGAAGTAATTTAATTAAAAATAAAGCAATTTAATTACAGTAAGTTAGCACCCATTATTTCTGTCATGTAATGTTGGTTTGACCTGACTGATTAGAATACACCATCTGACTAGAGCAATGATTTCCAACCTTTATGGAGCCAAGGAACATATTTTACAATTGAAAAATCTCACGGCACACCAACAAACAAAAATGTCACAAAAAGTGGATACATTAATTACTGTATGTACTCCCTGCCATCTAATAGAAGACCATTCATTTGTTCTCTCTGTCACTATGCCTCACTGGCATAAATAGAGGAACAAAGATGCATTATTTATAGACTTCACACCGATTTTCTCTGCCTTATCGGTATCGGCCGATAATTAGCATTTTATGCTGATCAGCTTTGTCATAATTCGCCGATCCGATCAATGACGTCATTGATCAGCTCCTCAAAAGACATTTACGCCACGTCGCGATCATGCACAGTATATTTGAATCCAAAAGCTAGTTTATTTTTAGCCTTGTCACGTGTCTTTTGGCGTAGTCCTGTAAATATCTGACGGCCAATAAAGTTATTTAAAAAGAAAATGTCAGCGGTTTGGAACAGACAACACGTCTGAGACAGACAACACGTAATGTCTGCTGCCGCTGAATTCGTCTTTGCCAATAAATGTGACCTAATATGTCAATATTCAGCTGTCGATCGGCGTAAAGTTATAGGGACACCTTACGGCCGTTGGGCAGTCTGTGAGCGTACAGTATATGGGCCCAAGTCAGCCGCCACCCTATCACCAGTCATCAGAGGCTCGGTGCATTGGACCTACTCAAAACATGCAATATGAAGATGTTTCAACTTCCCGTGGTGCTAGACTTATTACAGCTTCAGGAGTGCGGATGAGGAAACGCGCTTAAGTGTTTGGAAGAATAGGCCTCACATGCCCAGACTTCAGGGTTACTCCACCCAGTGTGCGCAAATGGCCAGGAGGTGTGCAAATTATAGAATTAAGTGGATGGCAGAATGGGTGCAGTCAGAAAAGCACATTTTCTGACTTAAGCATATGGGAAAATATGGCCCAAATTGATGAACCTCGCCCCATCCTTACTTGTGAACAACTGAGCCTTTCGGGAAAGCTCCTTTTATACCCGATCATGACACTCACCTGTTTCCAATTAACCTGTTCACCTGTGGAATGTTACAAACTTTATTTATTTATTTATTTTATTTTTTAAGTAGCATTCCTTAACTTTCCCAGTTTTTTGTTCCCCCTGTCTTTCTGGGAATGTGTTGTAGGCATCAAATTCAAAATGAGAGAACTTTTGCAAAAAAGTGGCATTCATCAGAATATTTCTTAAATAATAATTTGCAAATCATTGACTTCTGTTTCTATTTACGTAATACATGTCCCAACTTAATTGTAAATGGTGTTTGTAAATGACAAAAATCTAAAAAATTTAATGTCAGATTCCACTTCGTGCAGTTAAAAAAATATATATAATAATAATAATTCTCGTACATAATCTTGAATGGGCAGTTAAGTCCGTTTCACAAAGCGCAGCCCTGTAGAAGTAAAACTAGAGCGCTTAACTCCACTTCTAAAAAGTCACTTCACATTTAGTCACAAATCAAATTTCATTTCAGGGTAGGTCGGAATATAGACGAACTTGTCCAGTTTGAAATGAACAACAGAAATCTCAGTTTGACGCAAAATGCTCAATTTACAGACATTAGAAGTTGCTGTTGCATTGTCGCTTTACAAATTACTTAACACCTGCAGACATCATCCCTAACCCGAGACGCCACCTTCAAGTTTACGCTGTCAACGAGTTACAGCAGGCCCACTAATAATGTTACCTGAATATCCATCCAGCCATTCATTCTCTGAGCCGATGTGGATTTAAAAAAATATATATATTATTATTATTATTTAGATTTTTTTTAATTCATTTATTTCTTCATCTTTTTAAGTCTACCACAAGAACTAAAAACATTATACACGGTTCGTACGGTCATGGAAGACCTGGAAAAGTAATGGAAATTGAAAATTCCTTAAAAAAAAACAATTTCTATTAAGTTTTAGAAAACTTTTAATATTGCGTGTTATGTTTAGGATGCTTAACAAAATGGTGTAACGTGCATTTACAATTTAAATTAACACGGAAGTGCAGTGTCACACTATCTGTAGTGCGACAGTTCATGATGTTACCATAAAGTTTTGAAGTACAGTTGGTGTGTAATTGAAGGATTTTAGGCTACCAGTTTCCTAGTCACCAATTGTTTTCCCCATTACGTACTAAATGTAATTTTTGCTCTGTTATCACTATAAATTATACTAATGGCTGGCATGGCCTGTGACCTGTTACAGCTTTCTTGGCCAAGAAATTTCGACTAGCGTGATGGTGGGAGTTGGAAGAGCACCTGCGCTTGGAATGGGACGAGGAAGCCCTTTACTTCTTTCCAATTTTCCTCTTGAAAGTGTTCAGACTGGTTCTCTTACCTCTGAGCCGACAGCATACGATCACTCTAACATCTCGGACACGGGTAATAAGCCTAAAATTTTGTTTGGTCTTAATTGCCTGTAGGAGAAGGACAACATCCAACGCATTAAACGCATTCTATCTTAGATGGGACTACAGAAATGTCTCCTTCAATTCATCAATAATAAGGCGTCACTCCATTCTTTTTCTATACTGATTATCCACACTAGGGCTGGATGAGGTGTAGCCTGTCTGATCTGATTTTGGGTGAGAGGTGTAAAGCAAGAATGTAGGCTGTGTGATATGGCCTAAAATTCATATAACGGTATGAATGGAATCATGTCACGGTAACAGTATATATTGTGAAATAAACTTTGTAAAAAAATTGTATGGTCCTTTAGCAAAGGTTAAATTGATTAAAAGAAAAATAAATTACTGCTCCCATCTCAGTCAAAATAAAAATTCAGCACTCTAATTGTGCAAATAAAAAAATATCATTGCTGATATTATAAATATTTAATATATTATTTATGACCCTACAGCACAAAACCAAAAAGTGGTCGCATGGCTGTGTTTTTGCGCTATATAATTTTTTTGAATAACGATTAAAACAGTGGACGACTGGATAGCACATCTGCCTCACAGTTCTGAGGACTGGGGTTCAAATCCCGGCCCCCCCGTGTGGAGTTTGCATGTTCTCCCCGTGACCGCATGGGTTTTCTCCGGGTACTCCGGATTCCTCCCACATCCCAAAAACATGCATGGTAGGTTAATTGAAGACTCTAAATTGTCCTTAGGTGTGAATGTGAGTGCACATGGTTGTTTGTTTGTATGTGCCCTGCGATTGGCTGGCGACCAGTTCAGGGTGTATCTTGCCTCTCGCCCGAAGATAGCTAGGATAGGTTCCAGCACGCCGGCGACCTTAGTGAGGATAAGCGGTACAGAGAATGGATAGATGGATTAAAAATACTTTCCAATGATGTATAGATTGTGGTAATCGGGTAACAGCATTTTTTCAAAGGCATTAAGATAAGAAAGCAGCTGCGTGAGTGTGCGAGCTGTTAAGTAGGCTTTACACAATCAGGATTTTTGTGTCACGATACAATGGTATCAATTTAAACTGGACCCAGAAGCAGGTGGAGGCTGAAGAAGTTTGTGGAGAATGATTT